>NC_091284.1:321152417-321457060 GCF_032444005.1 Ranitomeya imitator
GAGCTTTGAACCAACAAGTGTTTCACTACAGTTTATAACGCAGAGCCGTGAAAATAAAAAATATTTTTTTTTCCACGAAAATGATATTTTATCCCCTATGTTTTTATTTTCCCAAGGGTAACAGGACAAATTGGACCCCAAAAGTTGTTGTCCAACTTGTCCTGAGAACGCTGATACCCCATATGTTGGGGGGAACCACTGTTTGGGCACACAGGAGAACTCGGAAGGGAAGGAGCCCTGTTTTACTTTTTCAAAGCAGAATTGGCTGGAATTGAGATCGGACGCCATGTCGCGTTTGGAGAGCCCCTGATGTGCCTAAACAGTGGAAACCCCCAATTATAACTGAAACCCTAACCCCAACCCTAACCCTAGCCCTAACCTAGCCCTAACCCTAGCCCTAGCCCTAACCCTAGCCCTAACCCTAGCCCTAACCCTAGCCCTAACCCTAGCCCTAGCCCTAACCCTAGCCCTAACCCTAGCCCTAACCCTAGCACTAATGGGAAAATGGAAATAAATACATTTTTTTACATTTTATTATTGTTCCCTAACTAAGGGGGTGATGAAGGGGGGTTTGATTTACTTTTATAGCGTTTTTTTGGCGGATTTTTATGATTGGCAGCTGTCACACACTAAAAGACGCTTTTTATTGCAAAAAATAGTTTTTGCATCACCACATTTTGAGAGCTATAATTTATACATATTTTGGCCCACAGAGTCATATGAGGTCTTGTTTTTTGCGGGACGAGTTGACATTTTTATTGGTAACATTTTCGGGCAGATGACATTTTTGGATCGCTTTTTATTCCGATTTTTGGGAGGCGGAATGAACAAAAACCAGCTATTCCTGAATTTCTTTTAGGGGGGGCGTTTATACCGTTCCACGTGTGGTAAAATGGATAAAGCAGTTTTATTCTTCGGGTCAGTACGATTACAGCGATACCTCATTTATGTAATTTTTTTTATGTTTTAGCGCTTTTACACACTAAAAACTATTTTATATAAAAAAATAATTGTTTTTGCATCGCATTATTCTGAGAGCTATAACTTTTTTATTTTTCTGCTGATGATGCTGTATGGTGGCTTTTTTTTTGCGGGACAAGATGACGTTTTCAGCGGTACCATGGTTATTTATATCCGTCGTTTTGATCGCGTGTTATTCCACTTTTTGTTCGCCTGTATGATAATAAAGCGTTGTTTTTTGCCTTGTTTTTTTTTTTTTTTTTTGCGGTGTTCACTGAAGGGGTTAACTAGTGGGATAGTTTTATAGAGCGGGTCGTTACGGACGCGGCGATACCAAATATGTGTACATTTATTGTTTTTTTTTTTTTTTACATAAATAAATGGATTTATTGGGAAATGTTTTTTTTTTTTTTATTTGGGGATTTTTTCTTTTTTTCTTTTACACATTCTATTTTTTTTTTTTTTTTTACTTTCTAACATTGTCCCAGGGTGGGACATCTTTGTATTTGATCAGATCGTTGATCTGACACTGTGCATAGCACACTGTCAGATCAACGATCTGACAGGCAGCTTAGCTGGCTTTCCAGCGCCTGCTCTCAGCAGGCGCCGGCTAGCCAGGTCACTTCATGACCCGGAAGGAGTCCGGCGGCCATCTTGGATCCGGGGACTCCTTCTGGGTCACCGGAGCAACGCGATCTCATTGCGTTGCTCCGGTGGGAGAGCGCAGGGAGCCTCCGTCCCTGCGTGATCCCCCTCTATGCCGCTGTCACTACTGACAGCGGCATCAGAGGGGTTAAATGCCCGCGATCGGCGATAGCGCTGATCGTGGGCATTGCTGCGTGGTGTCAGCTGTCATATACAGCTGACACCCGCACCCGATCACCGCGGCGCTCAGCGCGAGACCACGGTGATCGGTGCGCCGTACTAGTACTGCTGCTGGCACTAATGCAGTGCCGGCAGCGCAGTACTAGTTCGGCGCATGTCACGAAGGGGTTAACCAGCCCTTTAGTGAAGTCCCGAGGTTGGAGTATATAAGCACAGTCACAAGAAAGAAGTCAGTCGACCGGCACTGAGCGAGCTCTCCCGAAATTAGACCCCGACGATACACTCCTCGGAGACCAGACGGAGAAAGCTTCTTCAGAAGATGGGGAGGTGCATGCACTGGGAACAGCTGAATCACCGGTAAATGAAGGAATGAATGAAAGCAGCACTCACCCGTAGTCTTCAACGGTATGATAGTCCTTTAATGACCATGGCACAGCGTTCCAAGCTAGGAACCAGACAGGCTACGACTTGAGGAGGGAGCGGTGAGGGAGCGTGCAGAGACGAGACAGACGACGGCCGTTTCGCGAACAATCGCTTCAACGGGTCCAGTGGACCTAATCTGACCTGAGGGTATGGGGGCGCCAGAGAGCTGCAAGTTCAAGTAGAACTGTAAAGCGGGATATACATAAATCCCCGCAGTTCGTGGTATATTGAAGAGCAGTGGGATACCTAAAATAAGCCCCTGCTGTAAACTAAGAGGTCAGTAGCCTTGTGTGTGTTTTTTCATCACATTGTAGCAGTGGAGGGGTAACTAAGATAAGCCCCCCTGTACATGTGATAGCCGTCTATTGGCTAAAAGTCACCCTGATCCGTGACGCAGGGGTGACGGTCACGGTGTGAATCGTGACATATTGGTGACAAGGCGGTGAGATCTTAGAGCATTAGTGATTTGGTTTGAGCAATCATTCCTCTCACTAAAAACTTCCAAAGTTCTTGCGAGGACTCTGCGCAAATAAGTTTGGAGAACGAACTCAGTGTTTATTAGTCCTGAGACAATTGTGTGTACTGGTAATTATCCCCTTCCTTTCTCTTTGTTTTTCTGTCCTATCTTTTATTTGGCAACCATGGTTGTGCTGGGAGAAACCTTTTATAAGCAGCAGACCAAAGACACCCTTATTGCCGTATGCAGGTCACAGCATATTGACTTTGCAGGCAAAAACAAAGCCCAACTGGTCACAGATCTGGTGCAATGGGAAGACGGTCTAGACCAAGCCAGGCCACAGAGCCCAGTGGCCGCAGAAGCCAGCACAAGCGAACATGGTGCTGCAGCAAAGGTCCAACCACTGAATGCCGGCCCTATTAGCAATCAGGGCAAATTGGACCCCCACCTGCTGGCGGTCTTGGAACTACTCCCCGCCGATGACCGTGATGGACGTCTGCAGCTGATCCAGCAATACCAGGAGCGAGCCGAGCGGGAGGCTGAGAGAGCCGAGCGCCAAGCCCAGCGAGAACATGAACGGGAGATGCTCCGGCAGGGGGTGATGCCCTCCACCGCCCGGAGCCGTGAGCCCAGCAGCGCTCAGATACCGAAGCCCCGGCCCAATCACTTTCCTGTTATGGAAAAGGACGGGGACTTGGACACTTTTCTGCGGGCCTTTGAGAAAGCCTGCAGGCAGTACCAGCTGCCTACAGAAGAATGGGCATGATACCTGACTCCAGGGCTGAGAGGCAAAGCTCTGAAGGCGTTTGCTGCCATGCCTCAAGACGAAGATGGTGACTATGAGGCCATCAAGCAGGCCCTGATAACAAAGTACCAGCTTACACCTGAGGTTTACCTTAGAAAGGTCCGGAATCTCCAACGTGGCCCACACGACAGTTACAGTGATGTGATGCATGGACTCAGGACCCACTTTAACCAGTGGATCCAAGGATTGTCAGTGACCACCTTTGAGCAGCTGGGAGACCTGATGATCAAAGACCAGTTCTTACATCTTTGCCCAGCTGAGGTGCAACAGTTCGTGATGGACAGAGAACCCAAAGACGTGACAAAAGCAGCACAGATTGCCGACGCCTATGAGGCCAACAGTAGATCGGAAGTGCGGAAGCCAGTCACCACCAGCTGGAGAGGGGGTAAGCCTGCAACCAACACCAGTACCTCTGCCAGCCAGCACACCAGAGGTCCTGTCCCCGTGGCCATCAGCACCAGACCGTCCACTGAACCTTGCCAGTGTTTCTTCTGCAAGCGGACTGGCCATATAAGTCCCTACTGTCCAGACAAGCAGAAGAAACCCCCAGCCAAAGCCCCAGGGTCTAACGCAGCAGTTCTTTTGGTGGGTGGGGTGGCTGGGAGGGTGTGTGACAACGTACAGCACGTCACTGTGGGAGGCCATGTTGCTACAGGCCTCAAGGACACCGGGGCTGAACGAACCATCATCCGACCCAAACTGGCGGCCCCTGAAGAAATCATTCCAGGGAAAACCCTAACTGTCACTGGGATTGGGGGCATCAGCTGTCCCTTGCCAATGGCCCGGGTTAATATTGATTGGGGTGCCGGGAGCGGGGTGAAGGAAGTGGGGCTATCTGATAATTTGCCCACTGATGTTTTGTTGGGGACTGATTTGGGGAGGATGGTTGCATACTACGTCCCTGACATCCCTCCCCCATCTGCTAATAAGGGAAACGTTAACCCTGATGATGATGATGATGGGAAATCGCATGTGATACCTGACCATGCTTTATCTTGTAATTATGCATCTAATAACCATTTTTTCCCTAGGATTGATGGTGAAAATGTTGTACCTGTGCCAACTGAACCTGATAATAATTTTTCTGCAAAGGTTAATGTGTCCATAGGTACAGGAGTGCTCAACCACGTCGCTCTGCGGAGTGAGACGGCTGAGAAACCCCTAGCAGGGGCAAGTGTCGGTGCTACAGGAAATGGGGAGATGCATGAGAACCGTGAGAAAGATGATGCCATGAGATTGACCAGTGCCACCGAGGAAGGTTACTGGCCCATAAGTAGCACTGCCCCTGGAGTGTTGGGGGTGGATGGGGAGGTAGAGCCCATAGCAGCGTCGGCTGATGGGTCAGTAGAAATCCCCGGGGAGACAGCCTACGTAGCTGCTGTCACCCGCAGTCAGAGTGCCCGGAACACAGATAACTGTCTGCCTTCCGGACCCTCCTCAGTCATCATTGTGACTGAACCAGAGGTGGACCCAGAGCAGGTCCAAGAGGGTTCCCGTGGGGAAGGAACCCTGACATCGCTTCTGGCTTCCCCTAGTCAGGAGTTTCAGGCCACTCTGTGTGCAGTTGCGAGCCTAGAAAGTTTGAGACAACTCGCCAAGAAGCCCACCTCCGGGACTGAGAAGGAGAGGGTGTTCTGGGAACGAGGAAGGTTGTACCGGGAGACAGTACCCGGAAAATCGCAAAAGGGGTGGTTGAGGGAAAGACAGCTGGTCATCCCGCAGCAATTTCGGGGTGAGATGTTATGGATTGACCATGAGATCCCACTAGCTGGACACTTGGGGATCAGCAAAACTAAGGCCCGGCTGTCCCAACACTTCTATTGGCCTAAGATGGGGACAGATGTGTCAAACTACTGCCTCTCCTGTATCACCTGTCAAAAAGTGGGCAAGGTGGGGCCTACTCTAAAGACTCCCCTGATCCTCTTGCCAGTGATAGAGGAGCCTTTCAAGGGGATTGCGGTGGACATTGTGGGCCCGCTGGCCGTCCCCAGCAGCTCTGGAAAGCAATACATCCTTACTGTGGTAGACTACGCTACCCGGTACCCAGAGGCAGTAGCTCTGTCATCAACTAGGGCAGATAATGTGGCGGATGCCCTGTTGGCTATCTTTTCATGTGTAGGATTTCCCAGGGAGATGCTTAATGATCAAGGGACCCAATTCATGTCTCACCTAATGGAGGCTCTCTGTAAGAGTATGCAGGTGAAGCACCTGGTATCAAGTGCGTATCACCCACAGACCAATGGCTTGTGTGAACGCTTCAATGGTACCCTCAAACAGATGCTACACATGCTGGTTGAGACCTAAGGGCCCAACTGGGAGTGGTACCCCCCACACGTGCTATTTGCTTACCGAGAGGTTCCGCAGGTCTCAACGGGGTTCTCCCCCTTCGAGCTCCTGTATGGCAGGCGAGTCCAGGGACCCCTTGGGTTGGTAAGGGAATCCTGGGAAGAGGAGCCGAACCCTTCTGAAGTGTCCATAGTGGAGTATGTCATGCGCTTCCGTGACAAGATGCAGAGCTTGACGCAGTTGGTGCATGACAACATAACACAGGCTCAGGCTGACCAGAAGCACTGGTATGACCAGAACCCCCAGGAGCGGACCTACCACGTGGGTCAAAATGTTAGGTGCTGGTCCCCATGCCAACGAATAAGCTTCAGGCAGCCTGGGAGGGCCCGTACGTCGTTCACCAACAGCTCAACCCGGTCACCTACGTGGTCACGCTTGACCACGCACGGGGTAGGCGAAAGGCCTTTCACATCAACATGATGACGGCTCATCACAAATGTGAACGTTTCGTCCTACCGGTCTGCAGGTTACCCGAAGACGGGGAGGAAGACACCCTCCTGGACATGCTGGCCCAAGCAAAGGCCGGTGGGTCCATTGAGGACGGGGAGGTAAGCACCTCACTAACCGAACCCCAGCGGTCGCAGTTGCGGACCAAGCTGGAACCCTTCCGGGCCATTTACTCCAACCGACCTGGAAGGACTGAGTTAGCAGTCCACAAGGTGGACACCGGGAATCATGCCCCACTACGGCAAACACCCTATCGAATCTCCGACCAGGTGCAGCAGGTTATGCGCTAAGAGATCGATGAGATGTTACAGCTGGGGGTGATTCGACGGTCAAAGAGTGCATGGGCCGCGCCTGTAGTTTTCGTTCCAAAGAAGGACCGGACCACCCGGTTCTGCATGGACTACAGGGGACTCAATGCCATCACAGCTTCTGACGCGCACACAATGCCGCGCATCGAAGAGCTGCTTGAGAGGTTAGCTGGTGCAAAATACCTGACAATAATGGATCTGAGTCGAGGATACTGGCAGATTCCCCTGAGCCCCGAGGCGCAGGAGAAGTTCACCTTTATCACACCCTTTGGACTGTACGAGTCCACGGTCATGCCCTTCGGCAAGAAGAATGCTCCTGCCACTTTCCAGCAGATGGTCAACCTCCTGCTTCAGGGACTGGAGAAGTACGCAGTGGCGTACTTGGATAACATTGCCATCTTCAGTTCCTCCTGGAAGGAACACCTGCAGCATCTCGAAGAGGTGCTCAGGCGAATTCACCGAGCTGGACTGACTATCAAGCTGGGAAAGTGCCAGATGGGCATGAGTGAGGTCCACTACCTGGGGCACTGGGTAGGTGGGGGCACCCTAAAGCCAGAGCCTGAGAAAGTGGGAGCGATCATGAACTGGCCCACCCCCAGGACCAATAAACAGGTGACGTCCTTCCTGGGCACTGCAGGGTACTATAGGCACTTCGTACAGCACTATAGTAGCCTGGCAAAACCTTTGAGTGACCTCACCAGGAAGAAGCTACCCCACATCGTTATCTGGACCGATGGCTGTGAGGGGGCCTTCCAGGCATTGAAAACAGCACTGTGCAATGCCCCAAAGTTGAAAGCAGTCAACAGCAGTCGACCGTTCTTGGTACAGACTGACACCAGTGAGTTTGGCCTCGGTGCTGTGCTCAGCCAGGTTGACTCGGAGGACCAAGAGCATCCCGTGTTGTACCTGAGCCTGAAACTTTTGCCAAGGGAAGTGGCCTACTCCACCATCGAGAAGGAGTGCCTGGCCATCGTCTGGGCCCTGCAGCGCTTGCAGCCCTACCTATACGGTCGCACCTTCACCATGGTGACCGACCACAACCCTCTGCGCTGGCTAAACGCCATGTGTGGAACCAACGACAGGTTGCTACGCTGGAGCCTTGCCCTTCAAGAGTTTGACTTCACCATTGAACACAAAACGGACAGGGAGCATGGGAATGCAGATGGACTGTCCCGCCAGGGTGAAGCTACTAAGGTGCGCATAAAGGCATACCATGGGGTTCTGCCTCCCTAGCGCAGACCAAAGGGGGAGGTGTGAGGAAAATGTATGTCACGATAATGTAAAAACCATAGCTGAGGGATTTTTGCATTTCTGACCATGGTCCCAAAAGCATGGCAGCTGTAAAACCCCCCTCTCTTTCTCCCCCTGAATACAACAAACCAGCCCTATGGCAGACACTGGGTTATTTGAAGCTAGTGTGTGAGCAGGGTGTGGCTTTACACTGCAGGTGACCAATCCTGCAAAGCCACCTGTGGTTCCTCCCTTCTCAGTCAGGAATTTCTTTTTCTCCAGGGTCTGAAAATTGTAAAGATCTCTGAGACCTCAGTGAATATCGTTAACCAGCCCTTTAGTGATGTTCTGAGGCTGGAGTTTATAAGCCCCCACACTTAACCCAGCAGTCAGTCTGAGTTTTTGTCCAAGGAGCTGTACTATGCACTGGGATAATTGGGAGCTCTGCCTGCAGCATGGTTTTGCCTGACATGAACTGAGAACATGTGAGTTGTACCTTTCTTCTTTATTCCATGTTATTTTATAATTGCTTGTACATATTTTCAATTGTCTCATGTTGTAACATCTTTTATACCTTTTTATAAACACTGCCTTAATCTTTAACGGAGTAAAATATTTAAAATACTAGATTCGTTCTTCCTGCTCTAAAACGTACCCTAAGTCTTCTGAAGGGAATTACGCTACTGTTTTGGGTTACCTTCGGACCCGTTTAATCAAAGCTGGTGGCAGCATACAGTGTGCTGTGCCTTTGGGAGTCATTATAGCGACTGCGGCGTTGATAATTATTGTTCCTGCCTGAGTGGGAGTAGTTAAAATGCCTCGTTGCAGTGTGCCCAATAGCCAGTACATAGCAGGCAGCCTTTCTGGCGACTAATTACTCTAGGTGCAGTACCTAATCTGACCTGAGGGTAAGGGGGCGCCAGAGAGCTGCAAGTTCAAGCGGAACTGTAAAGCGGGATATACATAAATCCCTGCAGTTCGTGGTATATTGAAGAGCAGTGGGATACCTAAAATAAGCCCCTGCTGTAAACTAAGAGGTCAATAGCCTTGTGTGTGTTTTTTCATCACATTGTAGCAGTGGAGGGGTAACTAAGATAAGCCCCCCTGCACATGTGATAGCCGTCTATTGGCCTGAAGTCACCCCGATCCGTGACGTAGGGGTGACGGTCACGGTGTGAATCGTGACCCAAGCCGACCCTGAAATTGAGCCCGTCACTTGGGAAACACTCCCTTCTCAAAGCTAACTGTGTATTGATGGGAGTGTCTCACTCAGGCTGTGCTCCATCACCTGGGATTGCATGTGAGACCCCCTGTAGTGATGGCTACCCCTGGGTCTACTATCCCCATCCACACAATGGGCCTAGTTGTAGGGAGCACAATGGCTTGAGGCACTGAGATACTGGTGAGCTTAATAGAATGATTGCTTTACATTTACCTTTAGCAATCTCCTGTCTGGCCTTAAGTATATATAAGATCCAGCCTGCAAGTCTTCCTCTGCTTGATGTCACTGAATGGAAACATTGGGTTCTGAGGATGATCTGACAAGCAAGCAAATCTCCAATAAAATACAACAATAATATCTATGTAACTGGTTCTCCGTGCTGGAAAAAGTCTGCATCCCATAGAGCCGTGGACTCCACTCTACATGCATAAATAATAATAATAAATAATAATAATAATTGGTCCAATAGTCTTTAGTCTGTGGCCAGCTCTTCACAACTATATACAAAGCTCCTGTGTATAATGTCACTGGAGATCACTGTATTACCTGTATACTATACACTATACACAAAGCTCCTGTATACAAAGTCACTGGTGGGTAACTGTATTACATGTACACTTACACTATACACTGTATACTATGTACAGAGCTCCTGTGTATAATGGCACCTATGGTAATAGTAGTATTGTGCTTTTTTAAAATAATGATCAGTATTGAGGTATTCGGTCACTATGGGGTGGTAATATGTGATCTGCTCATGGTGGGGCAGTATTTGTTCCCTGTTTGTGGTATTATTCCATCATTATGTGGTAGTAATATGTGGTCTAGCCATAGTGTGATGATATTTGTGCTGTCACGAAACCCCAGTGTACCTGCCGCAAGGCGGGCAGCTCGCCGCAGTAAGGGAGACACAAGCAGAGCGGCGGAGAACTCACCGGGCAGCAAGCAGGACCTGAACCACGTGACTGAAAGAGAGTGGCCAAGGGTGGAGACAGGCGTCGGATGGCACTAGAGAGAAGTCAAATGTGCTGAGGTCAAAATCGGGAGGTCAATGAGGTGAAAGCCGGAGATCAGGGAGCTGAACCAAGCAAAGAAGTACTGAAAGAGACGCGAGGTGACAAAGTCAGGACAGGGCAAGAGGTCAGAACCAAGGAAAGCAGTCAAACGCAGAATGCACACACACACACACCAGGGGGTCAGACAAACAGACAGAATGAAAATATAACTGACAGGGAATCCAGGTTCAGAGTGGGTATAAATATCCCTCCCAGATCCAAAAGGAGGCCAAATACAATTAACTCTGAGAGAGCAGGGCATGAACCCTGTGCAAACCATGACAGTACCCCCTCTTAACGGGGGCCACTGGACCCCCAGGCTTCTCTGGGTATCTGGCATGAAAGGCCTGCACCAGTCGATCAGCATGCACCGAACTGCCGGGTCCCATGAGTGATCCTCAAGAGAGTACTCTTTCCAGTGTATCAGATACTGGAGCTTCCGACACACCCTCCGAGAGTCAATGATGCTCCCCATCACCCGACCAGATGGGAAGAAAATGTGCGGTCAGTTATATTGTCATGAACCCTGGGTATACCTGCTGCAAGGCGGACGGCTCGCCGCAGTAAGGGAATAAATATCCCTCCCAGATCCAAAAGGAGGCCAAATACAATTAACTTGGAGAGGGCAGGGCGTGAACCCTGTCCAAACCATGACATGTGCCTTGTATATGATATTATTCGGTCACTATTGGGTGGTAATATGTGATCTGGTCATGGTGTGACGTTATTTGTCCCTTGTATGTGATATTATTGGTCATTTTAAAAAATGTATGTGACACATTCCCTTAAAGAAAAATAAAGAAAAAGATATACCTAAAGAGAGTATTGAATATTTTAAGACTTTAATAGGTTAGATTAGAGTAGGGCCCTGCCAAAAGAGTCTACCTTGTCGTGTTAACAGGCTTAAAAAATCTTTCAGCCAAAACGAAAGCTGATGGCCATGTACTGTATGTAATATGGTGTTCAATGGGAACTGTCAATGTGCGATTGTTGAGGACGTGGTGCAGAAGTGGAGTTTTTCCAAGAATGGGTGGTGGGACTGTGGCAGCTTTGAGTGGTGGTGGCGGAGCTGGGATGGAGCCTGGTTGGAGTCTCATGGAGGCATGAAAATTTTGCCAGTATGGGGCCCTGAAATTCCTGGTGGCATCTCTGGTCATCAGAGTGCAGTCTGATGGTTTTAACGGACTCATTGACTTTCACATGGCCATCTGTGATCCAAATATTGGATCAAACTTGGACATGTAGCAGTTTTTTTTAAAAAAGACTGACATCATCCGAAGAAAAAATCTGATATGCACGGCCCTATAGACTAACCGAGTGCGATCGAATGTTTTGTCGTAACACACTAGGACCGATATTACTAGTGTCTACACGAGGCCTAATACTCTAGTATTGCAGTACATCCAATAAAACCTGACATGTGCATAACCCCATAGACTAACGTTGGCCCGAATGCGATACGATGCTTTGTTGTATCGCACTTGGACCGTAATAGTGTGTCTGTACGAGCACTGAGACTGTAGTATTGCAGTACCTAGCATACTCTGACAATTGGATGTTGAAGTCTCTTAAGAAGACGAACAAAGTAAAAATAAAAAATAAAAAGTATTAAAAATATACAAAAAAATCTAATTCTAATCACCCCTCCTTTTTCCCCATTAAAAATAGAAATTAAAAATAAAAAAAGCATATCAACACATCCATTAAAGCCCGATCTAGCAAAATATAAAATTAGTCAACCCAATATGTAAACGCCGTAAAGAGAAAAAAAACTTGAAACGTCAGAAATGTGTTTTGTTCAGTTACCACATCTCTCTAGAAAAATACAGTAAGAAGCGAGCTATACATCATATGTACCCCAAAATGGTATAAATGAAAACATCAACTTTCAATGCACAAAAACAAGCCCTTATACAAGTGGTTCTCACAAAATTAGAATATCATCAAAAAGTTAAATTATTTAAATTCTTCAATACAAAAAGTAAAACTCATATATTATATAAAGTCATTACAAACAGAGTAATCCAGTTCAAGTGTTTATTTCTGTTTATGTGTGGCATGGAGGCAATCAGCCTGTGGCACTGCTGATTTGTTATGGAAGCCCAGTTTGGTTTGATAGCAACCTTCAGCTCGTCTTCATTGTTGTGTCTGGTATTTTATCTTCCTCTTGACAATACCCCATATACTTTCTATGGGGTTAAGGTAAGGCGTTTTTGCTGGCCAGTCAAGCACAGTGATACTGTTGTTTTTAAACCAGGTATTGGTACTTTTGGCAGTGTGGACAGGAGCCAAATCCTGCAGGAAATGCTCTATAAATTTCCTGATAGACGGCTGTGCTGACTTTGGTCTTGATAAAACACAGTGGACCTACACCAGCAGATGTAATGGCTCCCCAAACCATCACTGTTTGTAGAAACTTCACACTAGACTTCAAGCAGCTTGGATTGTGTTCCTCTCCACTCTTCCTCCAGACTCTGGAACCTTCATTTCCAAATGAAATGCAAAATTTACTTTCATCTGAAAACAACACCTTAGACCACTGAGAGACAGTCCAGTTCTTTTTCTCCTTGGCCCAGGTAAGATGCTTCTGGTGTTGTCTATTGGTCATGAGTGGCTTGACACAAGGAATGCGACACTTGTAGCCCATGTCCTGGATACATCTGTGTGTGGTGGCTCTTGAAGCAATGACTCCAGCAGCAGTCCTCTCCTTGTAAATCTCTCCCAAATTTTTGAATGGCCTATTCTTAACAATCCTATCAAGGCTGCGGTTATCCTGGCTGCTTGTGCACCTTTTTCAACCACACTATTTCCTTCCATTCAACTTTCCAATAATATGCTTTGATACAGAAATATAAAGGTCCCGAGTTTTGGAAAATGGAAACACTAACTCCCAACTTTTTTTGTTACAAACTTCAGAATTTTTAATAAAATCAATATGTAAATAAAACGAAATGCAAGTTAGGTATTGCCATAATTGTACTGATCTAGAGAATAATTTTTACAGGTCATTTTGAATGCCGTAAAATCAAAACCCAGAAAAACAATGGTGGTATTGAATTTTTTATACATTTCATCACAATTTTTTTAGTACATTTTACGGCAAAATGAATTGATTCATTCAAAACTATAACTTGTCCCACAAAAAAATATATAAATTATATAGCTATGCTGATGGAAAAATAATAAAAAAGTTATGTATCTTGGAATAAGGAAAGAAAAAGAATCAAAAATTCAAAAGAGAAAAATCACCCCTTCATACCCCTTAGTCTGATTTCACCTTCATAACCAAGCCAAATTTTAAAATTCTGACCAGTGTCACTTTATGTGGTAATAACTCTGGAAAGCTTCAACAGATTCCCCTGATTCTGAGACTGTTTTTATGCGACATAATGTACGTCATGATAGTGGTAAAATGTGTTCAATATGACTTGCATTTATTTGTGACAAAATCAGAAATTTTGAGAAAATGTAAAAATTTTTAATTTTTATGCCCTTAAATTAGAGAGTTTAACCCCTTAACCCCTCCCTGCCATCCAATGAACTATTCCGTCCATGTGACCTGGGACTTACTTCCCATGGATGGAACAGTATGTCATAGGCGATCAGCCGCGCTCACTGGGGAAGTGCGGCTGATCGCAGCCGGGTGTCAGCTGATTCTCACAGCTGACACCCGGCACTAAGTGCCAGGAGCGGTTGTGGATCGCTCCCAGCACTTTAACCCCAGGAACACTGTGATCAAACAAGATCGCAGCATTCCAGTGGCATAGAGAAGCATCACGCAGGGAGGGGGCTCCCTGCGTGCTTCCCTCAGACCCTCAGAACAAAGCGATGTGATTGCGTTGTTCTGAGATTCTCCCTGCCTGCAGGCTCTGGATCCAAGATGGCCGTGGGGTCCTTCCGGGTCCTGCAGGGAGGTGGCTTATCAATGCCTGCTGAGAGCAGGACCTGAGAAGCCTCCTTCACTGCTTGTCAGATCGCTGATCTGACACAGGCTGTGCAAAGTGTCAGATCAGTGATCTGACTTTATACAGTGATGTCCCACCCTGGGACAATGTAAAAAAGTAAAAAAAATATATACTGTGTAAAAATATATTTTTTTAAATTCCTAAATGAAGAAAATAAATAAATATTGTTCCAATAAATACATTTCTTTGTGTAAATTAAAAAAACAATAAAAGTACACATATTTAGTATCACTACATCCGCAATGACCCAACAGGGTAAACCGTCTCACTAGTTAACCCTTTCAGTGAACACCGTAAAAAAATAAATAAAAACGAGGCAAAAAATAATGCTTTATCATCATACCGCCAAACAAAAAGTAGAATAACACGCAATCAAAACGATGGATATAAATATACATGGTACCGCTGAAAATGTCATCTTGCCCGACAAAAAAGAGCTGCCATACAGCATCATCAGCAAAAAAATAAAAAAGTTATAGCCCGCAGAATAAAGCAATGCAAAAATAATTATTTTTTATCTAAAAAACTTTTTATTGTATAAAAATGCCAAAACATTAAAAAAATATAAATGAGGTATCACTATAATCGTACTGACCTGAAGAATAAAACTGCTTTATCAATTTTACCACACACGGAACGATATAAACGCCCCACTCAAAAGAAATTCATGAATTGCTAGTTTTTCTAAATTCTGCCTCCCAAAAATCGTAATAAAAAGCGATCAAAAAATGTCATGTGCCCGAAAATGGTACCTATAAAAACGTCAACGACCTCATGACTCTGTGGGCCAAAATCTGGAAAAATTATAGCTCTCAAAATGTGGTGATGCAAAAACTATTTTTTTTGCAATAAAAAGCGTCTTTTAGCGTGTAGCAGCTGCCAAACATAAAAACCAGCTATAAATAGTAAATCAAACCCCTTTTTATCACCCCCTTAGTTAGGGAAAAATAATGAAATAAAAAAAAATATTTATTTCCATTTTCCCACTAGAGTTAGGGTTAGGGTTAGGGTTGGGGCTAAAGTTAGAGTTGGGGCTAAAGATAGGGTTAGGGTTGAAGCTAAAGTTAGGGTTAGGGTTGGGGCTAAAGGTAGGTTTAAGGTTATGGTTGTGGCTAAAGTTAGGGTTAGGGTTTTGGCTAAAGTTAGGGTTAGGGTTAAGGCTAAAGTTAGGGTTAGGGTTTGGATTAGGGTTAGGGGTGTGTTGGGGTTAGGGTTGGAGCTACAATTGGGGGTTTCCACTGTTTAGGAACATCTGGGGCTTTCCAAACGCGACATGGCATCCGATCTCAATTCCAGCCAATTCTGCGTTGAAAAAGTCAAACGGTGCTCCTTCCCTTCCGAGCTCTGCTGTGTGCCCAAACAGTGATTTACCCCCTATATATAGGTAACAAAAAAAATAATCAACACCTACAAATAATGGCAACGCCAGAAAGAACCATATCATAAAAAGATATAACTTTATTGGACATAATACAGAAAAATATATTAAAATACAAAGGTATACTGCAGGTGAGGGTCACATAAACAGGAAAAGAAAAGGTGGATAACGCCTGGAAAGAGTCTGTGTATAAACCACAGCTGACCTGTCATACAACAAATACAAAGATACAACAAGTTGGAAACAAAGTAAAAGAGACCTTATGTCTAATAGGCCTGTATACGTATGGGAAATTTAAGCCAAAACATACACCAGTAAAGGCCGACAGGGGTCCTGTGAGTAGTTAAGATAGCATATAACAAGTGACAACAAAGTTACATTGTATACATATTTACCAGGTCAGGTGCAGGATAACCAGGCGTCCACCACACCCGACACGCGTATATAGGGTATCAGCGTACTTGGGACAAATTAGACAACAATTTTTGGGGTCTAATTTCTCCTGTTACCCTTGTTAAAATAAAAAATTGGGGCAAAAAGTGAATTTTTGTGAAAAAATATTTATTTTTACGGCTCTACGTTATAAACTTCTGTGAAGCACTTGGAGGTTCAAAGTGCTTACCACACATCTTGATAAGTTCCTTAGGGGGACTAGTTTCCAAAATGCGGTCACTTTTGGGGGGTTTCCACTGTTTAGGCACATCAGGGCTCGCCAAACGCGACATGGTATCCGATCTCAATTCCAGCCAATTTTAGCTTGAAAAAATTCAAATGGCGCTCTTTCCCTTCCGAGCTCTGCCATGCGCCCAAACAGTGGTTCTTCCTCACGTATGGGGTATCAGCGTACTCAGGACAAATTGGACAACAACTTTTGGGTTCCAATTTCTCCTATTACCATTGGTAAAATTAACAAAGGAGCTGAAATACATTTTTTTGTGAAAAAAAGTTAAATGTTCATTTTTTGTAAACATTACAAAAATTCCTATGAAGCACCTGAAGGGTTAATAAACTTCTTGAATGTGGCTTTGAGCACCTTGAGGGGTGCAGGTTTTAGAATGGTGACACTTTTGGGTATTTTCTATCATATAGACCCCTCAAAGTGACTTCAAATGTGATGTGGTCTTTAAAGTGAATCTGTCACCCCAAAAATGGCCTATAAACTAAGGCCATCGGCATCAGGGGCTTATCTACAGCATTCTGTAATGCTGTAGATAAGCTCCCAATGTATCCTGAAAGATAAGAAAAAAAGGTTATATTATACTCACCCAGAGGCAGTCCCTCTGCGGTCCGGTCTGAGGGGCGTCGCAGTCCGGCGCCTCCCATCTTCATACGATCACATTCTCTTCTTGTCTTCTTGCCGCAGCTCAGCGTACTTTGTCTGCCCTTGAGGGTAGAGCAAAATACTGCAGTGCGCAGGCGCCGGGCCTCTCTGACCTTTCCCGGCGCCTGCGCACTGCAGTACTTTGCTCTGCCCTCAACAGGGCAGACAAAGTACGCTTGCACAGGAGCAGCAGCAAGAAGACAAGAAGAGGACATGATCGTATGAAGATGGGAGGCGCCAGACCCAGAACGCGACACCCATCAAACCGGACCGCAGCGGGACCGCCCCTGGGTGAGTATAATCTAACCTCTTTTTCTCATCTTTCAGGTTACATCCGGGGCTTATCTACAGCATTACAGAATTCTGTAGGTAAGCCCCTGATGCCGGTGGCCTTAGTTTATAGGCCATTTTTGGGGTGACAGATTCCCTTTAAAAAAAAATGGTATTGTAAAAATGAGAAATCGCTGGTCAACTTTTAACCCTTATAACTTCCTAAGAAATAAAAATGTTGGTTCCAAAATTGTGCTGATGTAAAGTAGACATGTGGGAAATGTTACTTGTTAAGTAGTTTGTGTGACATATTAAGGGCAGATCAAAGTACTGCAGTGCGCAGGTGCCGAGCCTCTCTGACCTTTCCCAGAGCCTGCGCACTGCTGTACTTTGCTCTGCCCAAAACAGGGCAGAAAAAGTACGCCTGCGCCGCAGCCGCGGCAGGAATACAAGAAGAGTACGTGTGTGGTGAATTCTGCTCTTGGGCTCCCTCTGGTGGTTATGAGTGGTAGTGCTGCTGTCTTTGGATCGCAGCATTTATCAGGTGTGTTCACTTTTTGCAATTTGGACTCAGCTATTTAGTCCTGCTTGATCCTTTAGTCAGTGCCAGTTGTCCATTGTTTTTGGAGGATTCATATCCCTTACTGGTCTCTCCTGTTTGCTGTGCTTTTCAACAAAGATAAGTCCTGGCTTTCTTTCTGCTGTCCACATGCTGTGGGCCTTATAGTTCAGTGCATTTTCATGTTTTGTCTTGTCCAGCTTGTCTGTGAAAGGATTTTTTTGCAGCCAAGCGGTATCTCTGGAGATGCAGATATACCCTCTATGTCTTTAGTCAGATGTGGAGTTTTGTATTTTCTGTGGTGGATATTTTCTTGTGTTTTAATACTGACTGCATAGTTCTCTGTCCTATTCTTTCTTTTTAGCACGAAGGCCTCCTTTGCTAATCCTGATTTCAGTCTGCGTTTGTCATTTCCCTCTCCTCTTACAGTCAATATTTGTGGGGGGCTGTCTATCCTTTGGGGATTTTCTCTGAGGCAAGATAGTTTTCCGTTTCTATCTTTAGGGGAAGTTAGTCCTTAGGCTGTGTCGAGGTGTCTAGGGAGTGTTAGGTACATCCCACAGCTATTTCTAGTTGCGCTGCTAAGTTCAGTGTCTGCGGTCAGTACAGGTACCACCTTCTCCAGAGTACGTCACATGCTGCTCCTAGGCCACCAGATCATAACAGACGTGATCGTATGAAGATAGGAGGCATCAGACCGGACTGCCCCCCCAGATGAGTATAATATAACCTCTTTTTCTCATCTTTCAGGATACATCGGGGGCTTATCTACAGCATTGTAGAATGCTGTAGATAAGCCCCTGATGCCAGTGGGCTTACCTCATATACGATTTTGGGAGTGACAAACCACCCTTGGGGGTTAAGGGGTTAATGATCAGAGGTATTTTTTATTTTGCATTTTCATTTTTTGCTCCCTTTCTTCCCAGAGCTATAACTTTATTTTTTTGGTCAAAATGGCCAAATGAGGGCTTGTTTTTTTGTGGGACAAGATGTACTTTTGAACAACACCATTGGTTTTACAATGTCTTGTACTTGAAAACGGGAAAAAAATTCCAAGTGCTGTTAAATTGCAAAAAAAAGTGCAATCTCACAGTTGTTTTTTTTTTATTACCATTTTCACTAAATGCTAAAACTAACCCGCCATTATGATTCTGCATGTCATTATGAGACACCAAACATGTTTAGGTTCCTTTTTATTTAAGTGTTAAAAAAAATTTGTTAAAGAAAAAATAAATTGTGCTATTTTCCGATACCCGCAGCGTCTCCATTTTTCGTGATCTCGGGTTGGGTGAGGGCTTATTTGTTGCATGACGATCTGATGTTTTTAGTTATACCATTTTGGTGCAGATACGATCTTTTGATCGCCTGTTATTGCATTTTAATGCAATGTTGCGGCGACCAAAAAAACATATCTGTCGTTTTGACTTTTTTTCTCGTTACTCTGTTTAACAATCGGGTTAATTCTTTTTTTTTATATTGATAGATAGGGCGATTCTGAACTCGGTGATACCAAATATGTGTAGGTTTGATTTTTTTTATTGTTTTATTTTGAATGGGGCGAAAGGGGGGTGATTTGAACTTTTACATATATATGTTCCAAATTATTATGCACAAAGAGTTTAGGAGTGATAAGGTTAGAATTTTGTTGTTTGTCCTTTAAACTCATTGATGGTGATGTGTGTCAGGGCTCTTTATAACACTGAAAGCAATTGCAGATACCTGTGCAAATTAGTTTGGCCGGTGTGTCCAAATAAAGGCAAGACTACTTAAGAAGGCTGTTCCACATTATTAAGCAGCCTACATTTTTGGCCAAAATGGGAAAAAAAAAGGATGTGTCGGCTGCTGAGAAGCAACAAATTGTGGAGTATTTAAGTCAAGGCATGACTACAATCAACATTGCCAAGACATTTCATCGTGATCATCGCACAATCAAGAAGTATGTAGCTGATTCCCAGCACACACGTGTGCGTGCTTATAAGGAAAAATTGAGGACTCTTTCCAACAGGCAATTGCGTAAGGTTAAAAGAGCAGCTGCAAAAATGCCTTGTCATAGCAGCAGACAAGTTTTTGAAGCTGCTGGTGCCTCCAACGTCCCCAGAACACCAAGATGCAAGGTCCTTCAGAGGTTTGCAGCTGTGCGTAAGCCATCCTGTCGACCACCTCTATCCACTGCACACAAGCAGAAACGGCTCCAGTGGGCCAAACGATACATGAAGACTGACTTCCAAACTGTTTTGTTCACTGATGAGTGCCGTGCAATGCTCGATGGTCCAGATGGATAGAGTGGAGGATGGCTGGTTGATAGACACCCCATGAAAACACGGCTAAGGCGCCAACAAGGAGGAGGTGGAGTAATGTTTTGGGCTGGAATCATGGGGAGATAGATTGTCGCCCCTTTATGATCCCTGAAGGGGTAAAGATGAACTCCATAATCTATGTGGAGTTTCTAAAACAACACTTCCTGCCATGGTTCAAGAGGAAGAACCATGCTTTCCGCAGCAAGATCATTTTCATGCATGATAATGCACCGTCTCATGCTGCAAAAAACACATCTGCATCTCTGGCTGCTATGGGCATAAAAGAGGCTAGGAAAATATTCAGAAAAGTTCCCAGGCTCGAGGGCATATGAGGACATCCAGCAGAGGGCGCATCACCGCGAATGAAGGTAACCAGGGGCGGATTATAAGAGGGTCAATCTGGGCGGTAGCCCAGGGCCCAGTGGTGTGGGGGGGCCCTGGGCTACCGCACAGATTGCCCGCCGGCCGCCGCCATCATCAGGGCATTATGCGTATCATATGACAGCACAGTGACACAGTGGCACCCCCGGCCGTGACCCACCAGCCGCCTGCCCGCCCCTGTCAGATTGGTGTTGCCGGCGCCGCGGTGGCGACGCGCCGACGCGTTCCCTCCTCCTCCTGAGTCCTGATTTATGTGCCGGGCCCGTGCGGCCGGCCGCCGTGCCCCTGCGTGCCATCACTCTCACTGCCATGCCGTGCCGGGGAGCCACCCCGGACCCGGTGGGCAGAGAGAGGGGGCCCGCATCGGGCCCCGTCTCATCTGCTCACCGGGCCCCTAGCGGCGCTGCCTGCGGCGGTTTCCTATTGCCGTGCGGGCGCCCGGCAATAGTTAACAACAGCCGTCGGCCGCAGGCGCAGCGCAGCACACACGTCGCCGGCGTCTGACGTCATTGTCAGTCGCTGGCGAGTGCGCGCTGCTGGAGGGAGCTCACCGCCTG
Organism: Ranitomeya imitator; assembly: GCF_032444005.1. Lineage (NCBI taxonomy): Eukaryota > Metazoa > Chordata > Amphibia > Anura > Dendrobatidae > Ranitomeya > Ranitomeya imitator. The sequence continues at coordinate 321,173,224 of NC_091284.1, forward strand.
GATCGCTGGTAAGGTGAGGACTGGGGAATTTTTTTTTTTTTTATAACCTGGAGCTATAATTATAACGGTGGAGGCGGAGCGGAGGAGTCAGACACTGGGGATGGGGGGGCCAGGGGCAGACTGCTGGGAGCAGGAGGACACAGACTGGGGCAGTCTGATTTCTGGACACACTGGGTCTGGGGGGGCAATGATGCTGGAGGAGGACACAGTCGGGACTGGGGCCTCAAATGATTGCATTTGCTATTGCTGGACACACTGGGGGGCAATGCAGGAGACACTGGGGGGGAATGCAGGAGACACTGGGGGGGCAATGCAGGAGACACTGGGGGGGCATGCAGGAGACACTGGGGGGCAATGCAGGAGACACTGGGGGGCAATGCAGGAGACACTGGGGGGGCATGCAGGAGACACTGGGGGGGCAATGCAGGAGACACTGGGGGGGCAATGTAGGAGACACTGGGGGGGAATGCAGGAGACACTGGGGGGGGCAATGCAGGAGTCACTGGGGGGCAATGCTGGAGGACAGTTTGCATTTGCTGGAGACACTGGGGGGGCAATGCAGGAGACACTGGGGGGGAATGCAGGAGACACTGGGGGGACAATGCAGGAGACACTGGGGGGGCAATGCTGGAGGACAGTTTGCATTTGCTGGAGACACTGGGGGGGCAATGCAGGAGACATTGGGGGAGAATGCAGGAGACACTGGGGGGACAATGCAGGAGAAACTGGGGGGCAATGCAGGAGACACTGGGGGGGCAATGCAGGAGACACTGGGGGGGCAATGCAGGAGACACTGGGGGGCAATGCAGGAGACACTGGGGGGGCAATGCAGGAGACACTGGGGGGGAATGCAGGAGACACTGGGGGGGAAATGCTCGAGGACACAGTCTGGGGACTGGCTGGGCAGATGATTGCTGGACACACTGGGGCAATGATGCTGGAGGAGGACACAGTCGGGACTGGGGGCCTCAAATGATTGCATTTGCTATTGCTGGACACACTGGGGGGCAATGCAGGAGACACTGGGGGGGCAATGCAGGAGACACTGGGGGGGCAATGCAGGAGACACTGGGGGGCAATGCAGGAGACACTGGGGGGGCATGCAGGAGACACTGGGGGGGCATGCAGGAGACACTGGGGGGGGCAATGCAGGAGACACTGGGGGGGCAATGCAGGAGACACTGGGGGGAATGCAGGAGACACTGGGGGGGCAATGCAGGAGTCACTGGGGGGGCAATGCTGGAGGACAGTTTGCATTTGCTGGAGACACTGGGGGGGCAATGCAGGAGACACTGGGGGGGAATGCAGGAGACACTGGGGGGACAATGCAGGAGACACTGGGGGGGCAATGCAGGAGACACTGGGGGGGCAATGCAGGAGACACTGGGGGGGCAATGCAGGAGACACTGGGGGGGCAATGCAGGAGACACTGGGGGGGCAATGCAGGAGACACTGGGGGGGAATGCAGGAGACACTGGGGGGAATGCAGGAGACACTGGGGGGGAATGCAGGAGACACTGGGGGGGAATGCAGGAGACACTGGGAGGGCAATGCAGGAGACACTGGGGGGAATGCAGGAGACACTGGGGGGGCAATGCAGGAGACACTGGGGGGGCAATGCAGGAGACACTGGCGGGGCAATGCAAGAGACACTGGCGGGGCAATGCAGGAGACACTGGGGGGGCAATGCAGGAGTCACTGGGGGGGCAATGCTGGAGGACAGTTTGCATTTGCTGGAGACACTGGGGGGGCAATGCAGGAGACACTGGGGGGGAATGCAGGAGACACTGGGGGGACAATGCAGGAGACACTGGGGGGCAATGCAGGAGACATTGGGGGGGCAATGCAAGAGACACTGGGGGGGCAATGCAGGAGACACTGGGGGGGCAATGCAGGAGACACTGGGGGGGCAATGCAGGAGACACTGGGGGGGAATGCAGGAGACACTGGGGGGGAAATGCTCGAGGACACAGTCTGGGGACTGGCTGGGCAGATGATTGCTGGACACACTGGGGCAATGATGCTGGAGGAGGACACAGTCGGGACTGGGGGCCTCAAATGATTGCATTTGCTATTGCTGGACACACTGGGGGGCAATGCAGGAGACACTGGGGGGGAATGCAGGAGACACTGGGGGGGAATGCAGGAGACACTGGGAGGGCAATGCAGGAGACACTGGCGGGGCAATGCAGGAGACACTGGCGGGGCAATGCGGGGGGCAATGCAGGAGACACTGGGGGGGCAATGCGGGGGGCAATGCAGGAGACACTGGGGGGGCAATGCTGGAGGACACAGTTTGCATTTGCTGGACACACTGGGGCAATGCAGGAGACACTGGGGGGCAATGCAGGAGACACTGGGGCAATGCTGGAGGACACAGTCTGGGGCAGATGATTGCTGGACACACTGCAATGCAGGAGACACTGGGGCAATGCTGGAGGACACAGTCTGGGGCAGATAATTGCTGGAGACACTGACTGGGGCAATGCTGGAGGACACAGTCTGGGGCAGATGATTGCTGGAGACACTGACTGGGGCAATGCTGGAGGACACAGTCTGGGGCAGATGATTGCTGGAGACACTGACTGGGGGGGCAATGCAGGAGACACTGGGGGGGCAATGCAGGAGACACTGGGGGGGAATGCAGGAGACACTGGGGGGAATGCAGGAGACACTGGGGGGGAATGCAGGAGACACTGGGGGGGAATGCAGGAGACACTGGGAGGGCAATGCAGGAGACACTGGGGGGAATGCAGGAGACACTGGGGGGGCAATGCAGGAGACACTGGGGGGGCAATGCAGGAGACACTGGCGGGGCAATGCAAGAGACACTGGCGGGGCAATGCAGGAGACACTGGGGGGGCAATGCAGGAGTCACTGGGGGGGCAATGCTGGAGGACAGTTTGCATTTGCTGGAGACACTGGGGGGGCAATGCAGGAGACACTGGGGGGGAATGCAGGAGACACTGGGGGGACAATGCAGGAGACACTGGGGGGCAATGCAGGAGACACTGGGGGGGCAATGCAAGAGACACTGGGGGGGCAATGCAGGAGACACTGGGGGGGCAATGCAGGAGACACTGGGGGGGCAATGCAGGAGACACTGGGGGGGGAATGCAGGAGACACTGGGGGGGAAATGCTCGAGGACACAGTCTGGGGACTGGCTGGGCAGATGATTGCTGGACACACTGGGGCAATGATGCTGGAGGAGGACACAGTCGGGACTGGGGGCCTCAAATGATTGCATTTGCTATTGCTGGACACACTGGGGGGCAATGCAGGAGACACTGGGGGGGAATGCAGGAGACACTGGGGGGGAATGCAGGAGACACTGGGAGGGCAATGCAGGAGACACTGGCGGGGCAATGCAGGAGACACTGGCGGGGCAATGCGGGGGGCAATGCAGGAGACACTGGGGGGGCAATGCGGGGGGCAATGCAGGAGACACTGGGGGGGCAATGCTGGAGGACACAGTTTGCATTTGCTGGACACACTGGGGCAATGCAGGAGACACTGGGGGGGCAATGCAGGAGACACTGGGGCAATGCTGGAGGACACAGTCTGGGGCAGATGATTGCTGGACACACTGCAATGCAGGAGACACTGGGGCAATGCTGGAGGACACAGTCTGGGGCAGATAATTGCTGGAGACACTGACTGGGGCAATGCTGGAGGACACAGTCTGGGGCAGATGATTGCTGGAGACACTGACTGGGGCAATGCTGGAGGACACAGTCTGGGGCAGATGATTGCTGGACACACTGGGGCAGACTGCTGGACATACTGGGGCATATTGCTGGACAGGACACACTGGGGGCAATGCTGGACATACTGGGGCAGATTGCTGGATACACTGTGTGTAGGTAATATGCTGGACACACTGGGGGTAATATGCTGGCCACACTGGGGCAGATTGTTGAACACACTGTCATGGGACAGGATGGAGACAGATGGGGCAGGATGTGGAGATCATATGGTGTAGAATGGATACTCAAGAGGGCAGGATGCGCGCACATATTGCAGGAGCCAGGAATGAGATACACGGGGCCAGGGTGGGGAATATTATTTCCGTAGGGGCTAATTAAGGGATATTATTACTGCAGTGATGTATTTATTTTATTTATTGAGTATACTGTTTTAAATGGGGGGCGGTCCTGTTACTGTGCAGAGTGACACTATATCGCCTTTTTTTCTTCGTGTTGTAATGTAGAAGTTGTGAAAAATTAAGTAATGTGTTCTACAAGCGGAGCTCGAGATAACTGTGTTATTTCCTGCAGAAACGAGTCCTGGCTGGAAGAAATGGTGGCGGTCTGTGCTGGATGAAAGATGAAGGACTTCACCTAGAGACGTCACTGGTGAGTCAGTGTTACCTATACACTGACACTATACACTGTATACTATATACAGAGGTCCTGTGTATAATGTCACCAGTGATCACTGTATTACCTATACATTATATACAGAGCTCCTGTGTATAATACCACCAGTGATCTCTGTATTACCTCTACACAGACACTGCATACTAAGTACAGATCTCCTGTGAATACTGGCACTTATGGTGATAGTATTGTGGTTTTTTTTATTACTGATCAGTATTGTAGTATTCAGTCACTATTTGGTGGTAATATGTGGTCTGGAAATGGTGTTGTGGTATTTGTCCCTTGTATGTGCTATTTGGTCACCAAGCGGTGGTAATATGTGGTCTTGACATGGTGCGGTGGTATTTGTTCCTTGTATGTGATATTATTCGATCACTGTGGTTGTAATTTGTGGTCTGGTCATGGTACGGTGGTATTTGTTCCTTGTATGTGATATTATTGGTCAAAATATACCTAAATTGTATTGCAGATTTTAACAAATATTTAATAGGTTACAGTAGAGTAGGGCCCGGCCATTTTTCTGGAATAATCTGGTTCGGGTATATCATGACCCCTGTCACATGACCCCCGTCACATGACCCCCGTCACATCACCAGGGGGGCCCACAGTGTCTGAACAGCCCGGGGCCCTGGCTACCCTTAATCCACCCCTGAAGGTAACTACAGGTCATTGACCTACTTTCCATTCATTCGCTGGGGTTTTACAGGCACGAGCACAGCTGCATTATAGCAGAGCTCCTGCCTGTAAAATAATTTAACCCCTTCAGATGGATTTACATTGTGGGACCGAAGGTATGAGATATTGTTGGTTTATTATTTTTAATTTGTTACAGGTCGAGGGTCTTCAGGTGGATTGAGAGTGGAATAAAATATTACCACAACCTGTGTGTTTATTTCATTAAAATACTTTGCAATATTGTGTGGGTGTTTTTTTAACCATTTAATGCAATTGGATTAATAATGGACAGGTGTCATAATTGACACCTCTCCATTATTAATCTGGCTTAATGTCACCTTACAATAGCAAGGTGACATTAACCCTTCATTACCCCATATCTCACCGCTACACGGGAATGGGAAGAGAGTGGCCAAGTGCCAGAATAGGTGCATCTTCCAGATGTGCCTTTTCTGGGGTGGCTGGGGCAGATGTTTTTAGCCAGGGGGGGGGCAATAACCATGGACCCTCTCCAGGCTATTAATATCTGCCCTCAGTCACTGGCTTTACTACTCTGGCGGAGAAAATTGTGCGGGAGCCCACGCCAATTTTTTTCCGCCATTTAACCCTTTTATAGCTAGACAGCCCAAATTTTGCACATACACACTACTAACATTAGTAGTGTGGAATATGCAAAAAAAATGGGGATATGAGATGGTTTACTGTATGTAAACAATGTCTCATATCGTGTCGGGTTTAGGAAGGAGATAGCAAAAGCCGGCAATTGAATTACCGGCTTTTAAGCTATCTCGCGCTGGATGAAATATTAATATATATATATATATATATATATATATGTGTGTCTCACTGACAAATATATATATATATATATATATATATATATAGACAGTACATATGTTTTTATGTTTTTGGGAGCACATGGATCCATTGTATGTCCGTATGTCGGTTTTGCAAGCCTGCGAGAAAATCTCGCAGTACGGATGCCACACGGATTACATACGGATGCCATGAGTAAAATGCGCTGACACACCCTGCCTACGGAGGAGATACGGACCACTATTTTGGGGACTTTTCTGCGTATTACGGCCGTAAATTACGGACCGTATTTTTATACGCTGAGTGTGATGCCGGCCATAGAGAGAGAGAGAGAGTCCAAGAAGTCAAAGGCAGCACACCATTGCAAATGAGTTCAAAAAGTGTTCAAGTTTAATAGTCCATCATGGTGACGTTTCAGGTCATGGAGAGCCTTTCTCAAGCTCGAGAAAGGCTCTCCATGAGCGGAAACATCACCATGATGGGCTATTAAACGTGAACACTTTTTGAACTCATTTGCAATGGTGTGCTGCCTTTGACTTCTTGGACTCTCATTATAAGGTTTGGTACATGCCTGAGGGGCTTTGCACCCAGAATTTGTTTTTTCTGTGCTGCTCTCACTTTTTGCTATAATCTATATATATAATTGCCTAAGGGTTTTTCCGTCTGTCTGTCTGCCTGTCTGTCTGTCCTGGAAATCCCGCGTCTCTTATTGTTGAGGCCGCCAGCAACGGGCACAGCGACAATGATGTCATAAAGGACGTAGAAATCCCACGTTTCTGATTCAGTGACGGGCATAGTATCAACGTAGATGTCATAATGGTTGCCATGGCGACGATGATGTCATAAAGGTTGCCTCGACCAATCAGCGACGGGCACAGTCTTCCGCGAGTTCTGGAATCATCATTGTCCATATACTACGGGGACATGCATATTCTAGAATACCCGATGCGTTAGAATCGGGTCACAATCTAGATATATCTAAATATTTTTAAAAGTTTTTGTTTAACTTTTGATTGCTTCAATAGTCTCCATGGGATGCTATAAGCTGCTGTAATCCGATCGGCTCTGCTGCATACAGGCGATGATCAGATCGCCTGTATGTAGCAGAGATGCTCACTTACTATGAGTGCCGACCACTGGGTGGCGCTCATAACAATCCAGTAGTGACAGCCATAGAGGTCTGCTGGAGACCTCTGGTTGTCATGACAATCCATCAGAGATTGATAGCAACATTTAACTAGTTAACAGCCGCGGGTGGATCGCAATTCCACCCACGGCTGTTAGAAGCACATGTCAGCTATTCCAAACAGCTGACATGTGCCGGAAAAGATGTGGGCACAGTGCCAGAGCCTACATCAAAGGGAGGGAGTCCGACATAGGCATACTATCACAGTACTATTACACCCGATGTCAGAAAGGGGTTAACTTATAGATAATAGCTCCCATATGTCTACTTTACATCAGTAAAATGTTTTAAACTTTTTTTGTTAGAAAATGAGAAGAGTCAAAAGTTGAAGGATCAAAAGTTGACCAACAATTTCTCATTTTTGCAAAAAAAAATTACAAAACCCTTTTTTTAGGGACCACATCACATTTGCAGTGAGGAATTTATAGGACAGAAAATGCCTACAAATGACACCATTCTAAAAACTGCACCCCTCAAGGTGCTCAAAACCACATTCTAGAAGTTTATTAACCCTTCAGGTGATTCACAGGAACTGAAACAATGTGAAAGGAAAAAATTATTATTTCACAAAAATGTTACTTTAGACCCATATTTTTCTATTTTTACAAGGGTATCAGGAGAAAATGGACACCAAAATTTGTTGTGTAGTTTCTCCTGAGCATGTCGATGCCCCATATGTGGGGGAGAACTACTGTCTGAGTGTGCGGCAAGGCTCAGAAGGAAGCAGCGCCATTTCACTTTTTCAATGTAAAATTTGTTGGAATAATTGGCAGATGCCATGTTGCATTTGGAGAGTCTGTGATGTGCCTAAACAGGGTGTGATGAGCACCTTGAACCCACAGGTGCTTCACAGAATTTTTACAATTGTTGATCTTTGAAAATTAAAAAAAAAAATTCACACAAACATGTTGTTTTAGCCTCATTTTTGCAAGGATTGCAAAAGAAAATGGAGCACAAAATGAGTTGTGCAATTTCTCCTGAGTACATTGATACCCCGTATGTAGTCAAAAACTTCTTTGGTGGCACAGTGGAGAGCCCAGAAGGGAAGAAGTGCCATATCAGAGTTCAGATTTTGCTGGACTGGATTGAGGCTGCCATGTCACATTGGCAGAGTCCCTGAAGTGCCAGAACAGCAGGACCCCCCATAAGTGACCCCATTTCACAGGCTACACCTCTCAATGAATTCACTTAGGGGTGCAGTGATCATGCGGACACAACAGGTGGGTCACAGAATTTTATACCATTGTGCAGTCAAGAAAAAATAGTTACATTTTTACCATCAAAATTTTGTTTTAGCCCCAAGTTTTACATTTTCAAAATGAAAAATTGGTAAAATGGAACCAAAATGTGTCCCACAATCTCCGCTGAATCTAGAAATATCCAATATGTGGCTGTGCGGTACTGATTAGCCACACAGTGACACTTGGGAGGGTGTTCTGCCCATCTTAATGTGCAGAGAGTTAATTATCATGTTATTCAAGTTGTGGCCACTGGAGGTCATCAGTTGCCTACTTTTCATGTTGTTTACCAACCTTTCCCTCCTAAGAGCAATGTCTTATGGGTTAGTTCCGCCCACATTCTTCTTGTGAAGACAAGCTTCAGTAGCCATTTTTCCTCAGATCTGCAGAGAGGCACACGTGCTCCTGTCTCGCTTACTTTCTTACCCCTGTCCTAACGGATCTCGGTACGTTTATAAAGGTTTAATGCATCTTATGTTTGTGTTAGTATTTAAGCCTTATGCAGCTCCTATAGCCAGATATAGTTAGGCAGATGTGCTTTGCAGCTTGCAGTTAGGTTAATGTGTACTCTGCATTTAGATAGATGCATTCTTGTATAGAATAGGGCAGTGCTGTTAGAATTACTGTGTAATGCACTCTGTATTATTCTTGCTGTTATGTCCCAGTTCTTTATGTGATTGCACCCTGTATGTGCATATACTGAAATGCTGTTATTCTTTACAGTTTTTCACCAGTCATCCACTATGATCAGTCATCCACTATGATTATTCACTGAACATCCACTTTGTACATCAACATCATTCACTATTCGATCATCTACTATGAATACTGTCCACCATTGTTGTTCAACGTTATAGTTTTGGTTATCATCACCCTAATAAGTAAGACTTAAGCATCAACACAGTCTGTTTACTGGGATGTGGATGAAGGTTTAGCCGTATGTTGGAATCCACACAGCATCCTACGTGGAGGAAGACAGAACAGTGAAAAACGAGACCGCCAGTCGCAGGCGGTGATTGTAAAGTAAGAACAGATTAGCTGCCTTCAGTGAAACTGATAGCCGGTCGCAGGCTGTAGTTGTTCAGACTCTACGGAACTGCTAACACCCACACTGCTCCGCATTCGGGTATCACAGCAGCCGCCATACAGCCTCGGGACTATACTGCAGCCCGCCAAGAGAAGCTACATCATTCCCGCCACGCGGAAGCTCACCGCACCTAGACTCAGTTTCCCGCCAAAACACTCAGCAGTATGCAGCTAAGCGCACAATGTCTCGAAACAGCACATCCTCACTGAAGACGAGGTCACGAGCAAGCTCTAACAGGTCATCATTAGCAGAGCTGGCTGCTGTCGCTCGTGCTGAAGCTGAAGCAGCCAAAGCGAGGTCCTCCTTTGCCGAGAAAGAAATGCATCTAAAGCTGAGACAAGCAGAGCATGAGGCAGAAAAGGTACGTTTGCAGGCAGAACAAACTGCACGCCTGCAAGCCGAAACCGTACGTTTGCGGGCAGAGCATGAAGCAGAAAATGCACGTTTGCAGGCTGAAACCGCACGTTTGCGGGCAGAGCAAGAAGCAGAAGGTGCGCGCCTTCAAGTGTCTCTAGAAAGACTTATGGTAGACAAAGAGGCAGCAGCTGCAATAGCTAAGGCAGAGTACTTGGAAGCCATGAAGGATCCTGATTATGAGAGACGCAGCAACGTTCTTGGAACAGATCTAGAGCAGCAAGATCCAGCTCAGCGCGTCACAGAGTACGTTCATCGACACTCCAGCATGGACAACACCCTCGACAGACTACAACGATCAGCCTACGCCGATTATCATCGATCCAACCCCGAACTTCACTACTACAAACAAGAAGACGTCCAACACAGAGGAGTCGACCACAGCTACCGTTCCACTGAGAAGAAGGTACAGCTCCCACCTCACCTTAAAGAGACATCTTCTTCACCAGAAAGGTACTATGCAGACTGTCCGAAGCCAAGAGCGTCTCACAGGTATGGTGACGCACCACACACTAGACATGGCTATAACATACCGGCTCGTACCAACACTGATCAAGCCACCATAGACTTGGCAAAGTTCTTTGCCCGCCGAGAACTGGTAACAAAAGGACTTGTAAAGTTCACTGACAAAGCCGAAAACTACAGGTCGTGGCGAGCTTCGTTCCAGAACGCCATTCAGGGACTGGACCTTTCTAGTAGTGAGGAGTTAGATCTCCTGGTAAAGTGGCTTGGAACTGAATCGGTCGAGCATGCTAAAAGACTAAGAGACATTAACATAGAATACCCACACATAGGTTTACGTAAAGTGTGGGAAAGACTTGACGAATGCTATGGGTCTGTAGAAGTAATAGAGAATGCTTTATCCAAAAGAATTGATGATTTCCCTAAGATAGGGCCCAAGGGTTATCAAAGACTTAGAGAATTGAATGATTTATTGAGAGTTACAGGTCGCCCAGAAGGAAGGTCACTTGGCTGGATTGGCATTCTTAGACATTGCTAGGGGTGTCAATCCAATAGTACAAAAACTTCCTTACAATCTTCAAGAAAGGTGGATTATACATGGTTCACGGTATAAACAAATTCATAACGTACCATTCCCTCCTTTTACTGTATTTGTTGAGTTTGTCACCCAGCAAGCCAAGATCAGAAATGACCCTAGTTTTGATTTCACTCTGTCATGTTCCACTACCCCTGGTGTCAAACCCAGTAAGACACCCGTGGCAGTCCATAAAACTGATATTGATTCCACAGGTCCTCCACACAAGACAACTAAGCCCCCTACGGAAGAGAGCAAACCTCAGGATGTCAGTAAGCAGTGTCCTCTACACAGGAAACCACATCCTCTACTAAAGTGCAGAGCCTTCAGGGAGAAGACTTTAGAGGATCGCAAAGGTTTCCTCAAGGAAAACAACATCTGCTTCAAATGCTGTGCTATGACCTCTCACTTCGCCAGGAACTGTGGAGCTAGCGTGAAATGTGCAGAATGCAGCAGCACGGATCACAATACAGCCTTGCATCCTGGACCACCTCCAGGAGTGTTGTCACAAGCAGAGGAGCACGATGAGAAACAGAAGAACACCGACGAAGACACCCCTGCGGTCACCTCTCAATGTACGGAGATCTGTAAGGGACTCAAGGGAGGAAGATCCTGCTCAAAAATCTGCCTTGTCCGAGTCTATCCAACAGGCCACAGAGACAAAGCGCTCAAGATATATGCAATCCTAGATGACCAAAGTAATAGGTCTTTAGCCAGGTCCATCTTCTTTGACAACTTCAGCATTGTAGGCCCCGGTTCTCCCTACTCCCTTAGGACATGTTCAGGTACCGTCGAGATGGCGGGGAGGAAAGCAACCGGATACAAAGTGGAGTCCATGGATGGCCAGACCTGTCTGTCACTACCGACCATCCTGGAGTGCAACCAGATTCCTGACAACAGGTCTGAGATACCGTCACCAGAGGTGGCAACGTATCACCCCCACCTGAAGCGTATAGCCCACCTGATACCTAAGTTGGAACCAGAAGCGCCAATAGCTTTACTTCTGGGAAGAGATATACTACAAGTCCACAAGACTAGAGAATATATCAACGGCTCACTGAATGCTCCATACGCGCAGAGGCAAGACCTTGGATGGGTCATTGTAGGAGATGTCTGTCTAGGAGGAGCACACAAGCCGGTCTCAGTCAACAGTATGCTTACCAGCACACTAGAAAATGGACGTCCATCTCTCTTCCAGCCGTGTCACAATAGTCTGCTGGTAAAGGAACTACCGAGCAGCACTCCCCTACTTTGCCCTTTCTCAGTTCCTATCAACGAAGACCACGCCTGTGAAGGTGAACAAGACCACATAGGATGTACAGTCTTCCACAGGACGAAGGAAGACAACAAGGTAGCGATGTCTATAGAAGACAAGATATTCCTGGACATCATGGACGAACAAATAGTCAAGGATACGGCGAATAGTTGGGTCGCACCTCTACCATTTCGACCTCAGAGGAGACGCCTACCCAACAACAAGGAATTGGTCTACAGCAGATTCATCTCCCTAAGACACAAGCTTCAGAAGTCACCTGAGACGAAGGAACATTTCTTTACCTTCATGGGAAAGATATTCCAGAACAACCACGCAGAGATTGCACCTGCACTTCGACACGGAGAGGAGTGTTGGTACCTGCCCATCTTCGGAGTGTACCATCCTAAGAAGCCAGGTCAAATTAGAGTGGTATTTGACACAAGTGCCAAATGCGAAGACGTGTCATTGAATGATGTCTTACTGTCGGGCCCAGACCTCAACAACAGACTTCTGGAAGTATTACTCTGTTTCCGTAGAGATTCAGTGGCATTTATGGCCGACATACAACAGATGTTCCACTGTTTTCTCATCAAAGAGGAACACAGAAACTACCTGAGGTTCTTCTGGTACCGTGACAACGACCCGGACGAAGACATCGCAGAGTACCGGATGCGGGTACACATCTTTGGGAACAGTCCTTCCCCAGCAGTCGCAATCTACGGCCTCCGACATTCTGCCAAAAAGGGTGAAGAAGAGTATGGCTCGGACGTCAGGTCCTTTGTGGAAAAGGATTTTTACGTGGATGACTGTTTGAAGGCCACACCGACAAGTGAGGCCGCAATCAGTCTACTAAAGAGGACTCGTGACATGCTCGCTCAGTCTAACCTAAGGTTACACAAGATTTCTTCCAACAGCCGAGAGTTGATGGAAGCCTTTCCCTCTGAAGACTATTCCAGCAATCTAAAGGATTTAGACCTCAGCATCGACCCCCTTCCTATGCAGCGGAGCCTTGGATTGCTGTGGGACCTGAAGACAGATACCTTCACCTTTCAGATCAGCAAGGATGAGAAACCCTTCACGCGCAGAGGAGTTCTTTCCTTCGTGAATAGTTTATACGACCCCTTGGGGTTCGTAGCTCCAGTAACCATCCAAGGAAAGTTGATGCTCAGGGACTTCACCCAAGACACTACTGATTGGGATGATCCACTTCCAGCGGGAAAGGCTGACCTGTGGGCAGAGTGGAGGAAGTCTCTTGAAGCCCTGACCAACCTTCGTGTGAAACGACCGTATGCTCCTGTGCCATCCACAGAGGTCAAAACGCAAACACTTTGAATTTTCTGTGATGCATCAGTCAAAGCGATTGCAGCAGTAGCGTACCTCAAATCCACAGACGTAAGCGGACAATGCCATATCGGGTTCGTTATGAGCCGGACGAAATTGGCGCCACTTCGTGAACACATGATACCCAGACTGGAACTCTGTGCTGCTGTCCTCGCAGTTGAGTTGGCCGAGCTGGTCTCGGATGCGATGGGCCTGAAGATCGGGGATGCAGAGTTCTACACCGATAGCAAGGTGGTACTGGGGTACATCTGTAACGAGACACGACGCTTCTACGTCTACGTCAGCAACCGGGTACTTCGGGTAAGAAGATCCACCGACCCTAATCAGTGGCACTACGTACCTACTCACCACAATCCTGCGGACCACGCGACTAGATCCGTTGCACCCAGTCATCTGAAGGACACTTCATGGTTCACAGGTCCTACCTCTTTGTACCGTTCGATGTCCCACATCAGCAGGCCTGAAACTTTCGAACTAGTGGGTCCAGACACAGATGAAGAGATCCGACCTCAAGTGTCTGCTCTACATACAGAGATTTCAAGCTGGCACCTCGAATCTCACCGGTTCAGCAGGTTCTCCACATGGAAGTCACTTGTTCGAGTTATAGCTTGTCTATTTCATGTAACCCAGTCCTACAAGACAGCACTTTCTAGTGATTCTGGAGATCCATCCATCCTTACTCCTGCAATGTTACTCACACAGAAAACCTGTGTCCCGAAAGCTCCACTCGGAGAATTCAATGACAAAGACCTCTACAGACGACAATGGAGGCAAGTACAAAGCGTGTCCAACGTCTTCTGGAATAGATGGAGGAAACAGTATCTCTCCACTCTGCAAAGCAGGACAAAGTGGCAGAAAGACCGCCCAAACATTCAATCTGGCGATGTTGTACTCGTCAAAGACAGTCAGTCACATCGGAACGAGTGGCCACTCGGCCTAGTCATTAAGACCCTGCCCAGTAAAGATGGGAAAGTGCGGAAAGTAGAGGTCAGAGTGTGCAAGCTTGGAGAAAACAAACTGTTCCTCAGACCCGTTACCGAGCTTGTATTATTATTTTCCCCAAAATAACCTAATTGTGGCATCTGTTGACGCCAAGCGGGGAGTGTTCTGCCCGTCTTAATGTGCAGAGAGTTAATTATCATGTTATTCAAGTTGTGGCCACTGGAGGTCATCAGTTGCCTACTTTTCATGTTGTTTACCAACCTTTCCCTCCTAAGAGCAATGTCTTATGGGTTAGTTCCGCCCACATTCTTCTTGTGAAGACAAGCTTCAGTAGCCATTTTTCCTCAGATCTGCAGAGAGGCACACGTGCTCCTGTCTCGCTTACTTTCTTACCCCTGTCCTAACGGATCTCGGTACGTTTATAAAGGTTTAATGCATCTTATGTTTGTGTTAGTATTTAAGCCTTATGCAGCTCCTATAGCCAGATATAGTTAGGCAGATGTGCTTTGCAGCTTGCAGTTAGGTTAATGTGTACTCTGCATTTAGATAGATGCATTCTTGTATAGAATAGGGCAGTGCTGTTAGAATTACTGTGTAATGCACTCTGTATAATTCTTGCTGTTATGTCCCAGTTATTTGTGATTGCACCCTGTATGTGCATATACTGAAATGCTGTTATTCTTTACAGTTTTTCACCAGTCATCCACTATGATCAGTCATCCACTATGATTATTCACTGAACATCCACTTTGTACATCAACATCATTCACTATTCGATCATCTACTATGAATACTGTCCACCATTGTTGTTCAACGTTATAGTTTTGGTTATCATCACCCTAATAAATAAGACTTAAGCATCAACACAGTCTGTTTACTGGGATGTGGATGAAGGTTTAGCCGTATGTTGGAATCCACACAGCATCCTACGTGGAGGAAGACAGAACAGAGGGACAGAGCGCTATTTGCCTCCTGGAGCACAGATTTTCCTAGAATAGTTTGAGGATTCCATATACAGAGCCCCTAAATGTTAGAAGAGCAGAAACCCCCTTCAAGTGACCCCATTTTGGAAATTATACCCCTCTGGGAAATTATCTACAGGTATAGTGACAATTTTGACTCCAAGAGTGTTTTCCAGAAACAAGCAGTAGTGGATGTTGTTTAATGAAAATTATAAACTGACATTGTAGTGCCCAGTATGTTGTAGTCACCAGTACATTGCAGCACCCAGTATGTGGTAGTGCCCAGTTCATACTTCTAAACAGGGCCGCCTTCAGGGCATTACAGCCGTGACTGGCGTATGGGGCCCGGTGAGCAGAGGGGGCCCGCATCGGGCCCCGTCTCATCTGCTCACCGGGCCCCCCCTGCAGGCGCTGCGGCACACTATTGACGTGCGGGCCCGCTCCCGCACGTCAATAGTTAACAGCCGCCAGCCAGTCTGAGGCTGGCAGCTGAATAGGGCTGCAGTGCGCACTCGCCGGCGTCACCGGCGTCTGACATCATTGTCAGCTGCCGGGCCCGGCGAGTGCGTCTGTGTGGAGCCTGGAGGGATCTTCGCCTGGCGCAGGAGCAAGGCCAGGTAAGAACTCGTGTTTTTTTTTTTTCTTTGAGAGCGGCGATCCAGGGGGGCCCGGGGGGGCAGAATGCTGGACACACAGGGGCAGAAATGCTGGACACAGTGGGGCAGAATGCTGGACACAGTGGGGCAGAATGATGGACACACAGTGGAGCAGAATGCTGGACACAGTGGGGCAGAATGCTGGACACAGGGGCAGAAATGCTGGACACAGTGGGGCAGAATGCTGGACACACAGGGGCAGAAATGCTGGACACAGTGGGGCAGAATGCTGGACACAGTGGGGCAGAATGCTGGACACAGTGGGGCAGAATGCTGGACACAGTGGGACAGAATGCTGGATACGGGGCATGATTGGAGACACGGGGCAGAATGAAAGACATGGGGGCATGACTGGAGACAGATGGGGGAGGATTGGAGACAGATGAGGCAGAATGGAGACACAGGGGGCATAAATGGAGACAAGTGGCAGAATTGCAGACACGGGGGCATGGTTGGAGACATAGGGGGCAGAATGGAGACATGGGGCATGATTGGAGACACTGGGGGCAGAATTGGAGACAGATCGTGCAGGATCATGGGGCAGGATGGATATGATGGAGACAGATGGGACCGGATGGAGAGATCACATGGGGCGATCATATGGGGCAGGATGGGGAGATCATATGGGGCAGAATGGATACTCATGAGGGCAGGATGGGAGAACATATGGCTGACGCCAGGAATGAGTCACACGGTGGCCAGGATGGGGAATATTATTACCATAGGGGCTAATTTAGGGATATTATTACTGCAGTGATGTATTTATTTTATTTTTTGAGTATACTGTTTTTAAATGAGGGGGCGGTCCTGTTACTGTATAGAGTGATACTATGTTGCCTCTTTTTCTTCATGTGGTGTAATGTAGAAGTTGTGAAAAATTAAGTAATGTATTCTACAAGCGGAGCTCGAGATAACTGTGTTATTTCCTGCAGAGACAAGTCCTGGCTGGATGAAATGATGGCGGTCTGTGCTGGATGAAAGATGAAGGTCTTCACCTAGAGACGTCACTGGTGAGTCAGTGTGTTACCTATACACTGACACTATACACTGTATACTATATACAGAGCTCCTGTGTGTAATTTCACTAGTGATCACTGTATTATCTGTACACAGACACTGCATACTAAGTACAGGTCTCCTGTGTATAATGGCACTTATGGTGATAGTATGGTGCTTTTTTTTAATTACTGATCAGAATTGTAGTATTCAGTCACTATGTGGTGGTAATATGTGGTCTGGACATGGTGTTGCGGTATTTGTTCCTTGTATGTGATATTATTCGATCACTGTGGTGGTAATATGTCATCTGGTCATGGTGTAGCGGTATTTGTTCCTTGTATGTGATATTATTGGTCATTTTAAAAATTGAAAAATAAATAAAAATATACCTAAATTGTATTGCATATTTTAACAAATATTTAATAGGTTACAGTAGAGTAGGGCCCGGCCAAAAGTGTCTACCGTGTTATGGTGGCGGCTTAAAAAATCTTTTGGCCAAAACAAAAGCTGCTGGCTATATGTGTGATCTGGTGATGGGAACTGTTAATGTGCGGTAGGTGAGAAGTGGAGTTTTTCCAAAAGAGAGCGGTGGGACTGTGGACAGCTCGAGGGGTGGAGCGTGGAGGCGGGGCTGGGGTGGAACCTGGGCGGAGTCTCAAGGGGGCCCCGAAAATTTTGCCAGTATGGGGCCCCGAAATTTCTAGTGGCAGCCCTGCTTCTAAAGACATGCACCCATAAATTATGTGGACTCTAATCGCTACAGAAATGCCAAACATGGTAGGGATTCACTTTTTTTGTAGATTGCGTTGAAGCTTTTATTGGGAACGTTTCACTTTACATTTGGGATAACATTCTTCCTGTGCTCTATGCTGAGCACTTACTTTGGGGCTTACATCTAAATCTCTGAGTGACATGATTCAGATGAAACCTCCGAAGGATCTATTCACTGTAATGAGCAGAGTTACTCCGGACTCCACCTGGCCTCTGTTCAGCGCAGTTCTTCTTTTCAGAACTGCACAAAACTGGCGTTCCGCATTTTTATGCATGCCTAGAAAAAAATGGCACTGCTGGATGACAAGCCCTACAGAGCCCACACTGCCTCAATCTGCCTCATTATTGGGAATCTTTTGCCGGGAATTCTTGTCTTAGGATAGGACGTCACATTGTTGGTTCACTAGTGCTTTCAGAAACATTAACACCTACACCTCGAACACCAAGCCTAATCCCCCCTCCACCATGACTTCGCTTTTTCCCAGTCATGTTGCTCAGATGGTGTGCTAGGAGCACACTATTAGCAACTAAAAATTAGAGTTTTTACTCTGCACCACCTATACACGCAGCTTAGTTTCAGCGGCACAAAATGAGGTGAAATATGGCGTGATGAATCACATTACTCACAGAAGAAAGAATTGTTTCAGTGTGGATGAGGCCTGTATGATAAAGAATAGAGTTGAGCGACCTTGACCTTTTTAGAGTCGAGCCGGGTTTCGCGAAACCCGACTATCTCAAAAGTCGGGTCGAGTGAAATCGCCCGATTATGACGTAAAGTCGGGATCGACCGAAACCCGAAACCCAATGCAAGTCAATGGGGCAGCATAGTCGGCAGTGAGTGAGGGCCAGGAAAACACCTAGAGTGCCCATTTTAATGTCAAAACCATCCATTCTTCTTAATGAAGCTTGTCAAGCGTAATTTACCTTATAATAATTGGAAGGCATTTGAAATTGGGGGTCATTTGGCTAAAGTTGTGGTGGGTAGGGCTGGTTCAAGTAATTAGTGGGCCCAGGAAATCTGGACCACGTCACGGCAGTGGAGCAGGGAGAGGTAAGTATTTCAACTTTGCAAGTGCTGTGAACCTGAGCAAGCAGGGGGGGCCCACTCGTTGGCATTGGCACTGGCACAGGGCCCCTCAAAGTACAGCGGTGTGTTTGCACGGTGGGGGCGCCTCCCACCGGCAGCAACACTTTTGCGTACCATGAGAGGCCCTGTGCCAGTGACGTCGCCAACTAGTATTCCTCCCCCCACCTGATGAAGGAACCTGCACTTTCATCTGCACCTTCCTGTTTGTCCCCATGTAAGGTGGTATGGTATGCGGGAAGGGGGACCTGACTTTCAGCAGGGTCACAATCTTGCAGTGTAGCGTGCACGGGAAATGTTGCGTTATGGGTCAATGTACCAGCAGACTCATCTATCACTGGCTGGGCAATGGGCAGGATGAGGAGGAAACACAGATATAGGCCCAAAGAATAAAGTGGGCTAAATGCAGTTCAAAATTGGTAACACAGGACTAATCAGGGGGCATTGCAGTGGAGGACAACTGGAATGAGAGGCTGACACAGAGAGTAGGCCCAAATCAGTAAGTAGTCGAAATGCAGTTCAAAATTGGCAACAGTAGTAAACAGGCGGCACAGCTTTGTTCAGTGGAGGAGAACAGCAAGGAGTGGCAGACACCGATAGTAGGCCCCAACCCAACTAGTAGGCCAAATGCAGTCTAACATTAACAACTACTTAACAAGCGCCTGAAAACGGAATTTCAGGACAGGAAACCAGGAGAACAGCAAGGAGCGGCAGACACCGATAGTAGGCCCCAAACCAACTAGTACGCCAAATGCAGTTGTTCCGTTTAACCACAATTTAATGAGAGCCTGAAGATAGAAGTTCAGGAAAGGCAACCTGGAGAACACCTTGGAGTGGAACACACCATCTCTCTACACCCCATACCCAATTTGTAGGCCTAATGCAGCGTAGTTTCCAACAACTACTAAACGAGAGCATGATGATCGAAGCATTGGCGAGGAAACCTGGGGAACACCTTGGAGTGGAAAACACCATCTCTCTACAGTGGAACACACCATCTCTCTACACCCCATACCCAATTTGTAGGCCTAATGCAGCGTAGTTTCCAACAACTACTAAACGAGAGCCGGAAGATCGAAGCAATGGAGAGGAAACCTGGGGAACACCTTGGAGTGTAACACACCATCTCTCTACACCCCATACCCAATTTGTAGGCCTAATGCAGCGTAGTTTCCAACAACTACTAAACGAGAGCCGGAAGATCGAAGCTCAGGAAAGGCAACCAGGAGAACACCTTGGAGTGGAACACACCATCTCTCTACACCCCATACCCAATTTGTAGGCCCAATGCAGCGTAGTTTCCAACAACTACTAAACGAGAGCCGGAAGATCGAAGCAATGGAGAGGAAACCTGGGGAACACCTTGGAGTGTAACACACCATCTCTCTACACCCCATACCCAATTTGTAGGCCTAATGCAGCGTAGTTTCCAACAACTACTAAACGAGAGCCGGAAGATCGAAGCAATGGAGAGGAAACCTGGGGAACACCTTGGAGTGTAACACACCATCTCTCTACACCCCATACCCAATTTGTAGGCCTAATGCAGCGTAGTTTCCAACAACTACTAAACGAGAGCCGGAAGATCGAAGCTCAGGAAAGGCAACCTGGGGAACACCTTGGAGTGGAACACACCATCTCTCTACACCCCATACCCAATTTGTAGGCCTAATGCAGCGTAGTTTCCAACAACTACTAAACGAGAGCCAGAAGATCGAAGCAATGGAGAGGAAACCTGGGGAACACCTTGGAGTGTAACACACCATCTCTCTACACCCCATACCCAATTTGTAGGCCTAATGCAGCGTAGTTTCCAACAACTACTAAACAAGAGCCGGAAGATCGAAGCAATGGAGAGGAAACCTGGGGAACACCTTGGAGTGTAACACACCATCTCTCTACACCCCATACCCAATTTGTAGGCCTAATGCAGCGTAGTTTCCAACAACTACTAAACGAGAGCCGGAAGATCGAAGCAATGGAGAGGAAACCTGGGGAACACCTTGGAGTGTAACACACCATCTCTCTACACCCCATACCCAATTTGTAGGCCTAATGCAGCGTAGTTTCCAACAACTACTAAACGAGAGCCGGAAGATCGAAGCAATGGAGAGGAAACCTGGGGAACACCTTGGAGTGTAACACACCATCTCTCTACACCCCATACCCAATTTGTAGGCCTAATGCAGCGTAGTTTCCAACAACTACTAAACGAGAGCATGAAGATCGAAGCAATGGAGAGGAAACCTGGGGAACACCTTGGAGTGGAACACACCATCTCTCTACACCCCATACCCAATTTGTAGGCCTAATGCAGCGTAGTTTCCAACAACTACTAAACGAGAGCATGATGATCGAAGCATTGGCGAGGAAACCTGGGGAACACCTTGGAGTGGAACACACCATCTCTCTACAGTGGAACACACCATCTCTCTACACCCCATACCCAATTTGTAGGCCTAATGCAGCGTAGTTTCCAACAACTACTAAACGAGAGCCGGAAGATCGAAGCTCAGGAAAGGCAACCTGGGGAACACCTTGGAGTGGAACACACCATCTCTCTACACCCCATACCCAATTTGTAGGCCCAATGCAGCGTAGTTTCCAACAACTACTAAACGAGAGCCGGAAGATCGAAGCTCAGGAAAGGCAACCTGGGGAACACCTTGGAGTGTAACAAACCCTCTCTCTACACCACGGAAGGGCTGATTCTTAGGAAGGAAGGCTGTCGGAAAGAAGCAGGGCGCGTCCGAGGGTGATTATATTCTTATTAGGTATATACTCACCCTCGGACGCGCCCTGCTTCTTTATTTGTAATGAATGTTTATTTGCAATGTGGTTTTGACTTACTCTATTTTTTTGGTAAATAATGATTTTATTATTTTCATTGTTTTGCATCTTCTTGGCAATAATATAAAGAAGACGCGACAGGACAACACTCGGTGGATGCCATATCTGTGTTTAAAATTGAAAAAACCTTTCAGTTAACTACTTGCAGGAGAAAGTTATTGTAGCTGGTGGCCATTTTTAGTACTGTACCAGATTTTTGTTGTATGTGTTTGTTTTTAATGTTAAAATGTCTGCATTTGATATCTCTCCAGTATTTTCTTTTTTATAAGCAAAATACTTATTTTTATATTTTCTAATGTTGGTTCCAGGGGTACACGGGCAGCAGTGGTGTGGTCAGTGGAGGCCTAGTGGAAGGAGTGACCGCAGACAGGCATCGAAGGCCTAAAATAATAACACATGGCTGTAGGCAATTTTAAATTGGTTCCAGGGGTACACGGGCAGCAGTGGTGTGGTCAGTGGAGGCCTAGTGGAAGGAGTGACCGCAGACAGGCATCGAAGGCCTAAAATAATAACACATGGCTGTAGGCAATTTTAAATTGGTTCCAGGGGTACACGGGCAGCAGTGGTGTGGTCAGTGGAGGCCTAGTGGAAGGAGTCACCGCAGACAGGCATCGAAGGCCTAAAATAATAACACATGGCTGTAGGCAATTTTAAATTGGTTCCAGGGGTACACGGGCAGCAGTGGTGTGGTCAGTGGAGGCCTAGTGGAAGGAGTGACCGCAGACAGGCATCGAAGGCCTAAAATAATAACACATGGCTGTAGGCAATTTTAAATTGGTTCCAGGGGTACACGGGCAGCAGTGGTGTGGTCAGTGGAGGCCTAGTGGAAGGAGTGACCGCAGACAGGCATCGAAGGCCTAAAATAATAACACATGGCTGTAGGCAATTTTAAATTGGTTACAGGGGTACACGGGCAGCAGTGGTGTGGTCAGTGGAGGCCTAGTGGAAGGAGTGACCGCAGACAGGCATCGAAGGCCTAAAATAATAACACATGGCTGTAGGCAATTTTAAATTGGTTACAGGGGTACACGGGCAGCAGTGGTGTGGTCAGTGGAGGCCTAGTGGAAGGAGTGACCACAGACAGGCATCGAAGGCCTAACATAACAAAAATGTCAATACAATGGTATTGTCAGTGGCAGGCATTGAAGGATGTCAGCGCATAGACTAAACATTGGTGGAGCTGTGAGATAATTTTGCAAGTGGTAGAGCACTGTTTGAGCTGGGGTGGGGGGAAACTGTCTTGTGGCCGGCGGTACAGGCCCAGGGCCCCTCATATTACAACGGTGTGTCTGACGTTGGGTGCGCACCACCACCGCCAGAGACACTTTATTGTACTAGGAGGGACCCAGTGGCAGTGCCGTCGACCAAAAGCGGGCTCACCCACCTCTTCAGACAAACTGCACTCTCACGGGTGCTGTCGCCAAGTGTCGATACCACGGCCCCGTGTGGGGAGTTTGGCCATTTAGTGAGGTGTAAACATGTCGTATGCTGGACAATCAGGTGCAGAAAATTACGAGATTGGAAAAGGCATTCAGAATAGTCCACAGGCAAGACCTTTTCATAGGAAAGCTAGGTGTCAGCCGGGCAAGGTGGGGCAAAAGATTTCGAAATCCAGTTGTGGTTCATTTTAATGAAGGTTAGATCATCTACATTTTGGGTAGCCAGACGAGTCCTTTTTTCTGTTAGTATTGAACCTGCAGC
Organism: Ranitomeya imitator; assembly: GCF_032444005.1. Taxonomy (NCBI): domain Eukaryota; kingdom Metazoa; phylum Chordata; class Amphibia; order Anura; family Dendrobatidae; genus Ranitomeya; species Ranitomeya imitator. Next base: position 321,196,617 of record NC_091284.1, read on the forward strand.
ACTGAATACTCTTTCTGATAGGACACTAGCTGCCGGGCAAGCAAGCTCCTGCAATGCATATTCTGCCAATTCTGGCCAGGTGTCTAATTTTGATGCCCAGTAATCAAATGGGAATGACGGTTGAGGGAGAACATCGATAAGGGATGAAAAATAGTTTGTAACCATACTGGACAAATGTTGTCTCCTGTCACTTTGAATTGATGCTGCAGTACCTGTCCTGTCTGCGGTCATAGCAAAATCACTCCACAACCTGGTCAGAAAACCCCTCTAGCCAACGCCACTTCTGATTTCTGCCCCTCTAACTCCTCTGGTCTGCTGGCCCCTGCAGCTCGTGTGAGAACGATCACGGGCGCTGTGTGTAGGGAATGCCAGAAGCAAACAGTCAACAAGAGTTGATTGTTTGGTTGCTAATATTAGTTCCAAGTTCTCATGTGGCATTATATTTTGCAATTTGCCTTTATAGCGAGGATCAAGGAGGCAGGCCAACCAGTAATCGTCATCATTCATCATTTTAGTTATGTGTGTGTCCCTTTTGAGGATACGTAAGGCATAATCCGCCATGTGGGCCAAAGTTCCAGTTCTCAAATCTGCGGTTGTGCTTGGTTGAGGGGCAGTTTCAGGCAAATCCACGTCACTTGTGTCCCTCAAAAAACCAGAACCCGGCCTTGCCGCGCCACCAATTTCCAGTGGCCCCGGAAAAGCTTCCTCATTAAAAATATAATCATCCCCATCATCCTCCTCGTCCTCCTCCTCCTCTTCGCCCGCTACCTCGTCCTGTACACTGCCCTGGCCAGACAATGGCTGACTGTCATCAAGGCTTTCCTCTTCCTCAGCTGCAGACGCCTGATCCTTTATGTGCGTCAAACTTTGCATCAGCAGATGCATTAGGGGGATGCTCATGCTTATTATGGCGTTGTCTGCACTAACCAGCCGTGTGCATTCCTCAAAACACTGAAGGACTTGACACATGTCTTGAATCTTCGACCACTGCACACCTGACAACTCCATGTCTGCCATCCTACTGCCTGCCCATGTATGTGTATCCTCCCACAAAAACATAACAGCCCGCCTCTGTTCACACAGTCTCTGAAGCATGTGCAGTGTTGAGTTCCACCTTGTTGCAACGTCTATGATTAGGCGATGCTGGGGAAGGTTCAAAGAACGCTGATAGGTCTGCATACGGCTGGAGTGTACGGGCGAACGGCGGATATGTGAGCAAAGTCCACGCACTTTGAGGAGCAGGTCGGATAACCCCGGATAACTTTTCAGGAAGCACTGCACCACCAGGTTTAAGGTGTGAGCCAGGCAAGGAATGTGTTTCAGTTGGGAAAGGGAGATGGCAGCCATGAAATTCCTTCCGTTATCACTCACTACCTTGCCTGCCTCAAGATCTACAGTGCCCAGCCACGACTGCGTTTCTTTCTGCAAGAACTCGGACAGAACTTCCGCGGTGTGTCTGTTGTCGCCCAAACACTTCATAGCCAATACAGCCTGCTGACGTTTGCCAGTAGCTGCCCCATAATGGGAGACCTGGTGTGCAACAGTGGCAGCTGCGGATGGAGTGGTTGTGCGACTGCGGTCTGTGGACGAGCTCTCGCTTCTGCAGGAGGACGAAGAGGAGGAGGAGGGGGTGCGAACGGCTACAGCCAATTGTTTCCTAGACCGTGGGCTAGGCAGAGCTGTCCCAAACTTGCTGTCCCCTGTGGACCCTGCATCCACCACATTTACCCAGTGTGCCGTGATGGACACGTAACGTCCCTGGCCATGCCTACTGGTCCATGCATCTGTTGTCAGGTGCACCTTTGTGCTCACAGATTGCCTGAGTGCATGGACGATGCGCTCTTTAACATGCTGGTGGAGGGCTGGGATGGCTTTTCTGGAAAAAAAGTGTCGACTGGGTAGCTCGTAGCGTGGTACAGCGTAGTCCATCAGGGCTTTGAAAGCTTCGCTTTCAACTAACCGGTAGGGCATCATCTCTAACGAGATTAGTCTAGCTATGTGTGCGTTCAAACCCTGTGTACGCGGATGCGAGGCTAAGTACTTCCTTTTTCTAACCATAGTCTCATGTAGGGTGAGCTGGACTGGAGAGCTGGAGATCGTGGAACTAGCGGGGGTGCCGGTGGACATGGCAGACTGAGAGACGGTGGGAGATGGTATTGTTGCCACCGGTGCCCTAGATGCAGTGTTTCCTACTACGAAACTGGTGATTCCCTGACCCTGACGGCTTTGGCCTGGCAAAGAAACCTGCACAGATACTGCAGGTGGTGCGGAAAATGGTGGCCCTACACTGCCGGAAGGGATGTTGCGTTGCTGACTAGCTTCATTGGCCGAGGGTGCTACAACCTTAAGGGACGTTTGGTAGTTAGTCCAGGCTTGCAAATGCATGGTGGTTAAATGTCTATGCATGCAACTTGTATTGAGACTTTTCAGATTCTGTCCTCTGCTTAAGGTAGTTGAACATTTTTGACAGATGACTTTGCGCTGATCAATTGGATGTTGTTTAAAAAAATGCCAGACTGCACTCTTTCTAGCATCGGATACCTTTTCAGGCATTGCAGACTGAGCTTTAACCGGATGGCCACGCTGTCCTCCAACAGGTTTTAGCTTTGCCACGCGTTTTGGGCAAGATACGGGCCCAGCAGATGGAACCTGTTGCGATGTTGATGCCTGCTGCGGCCCCTCCTCCTCCGCTTCAGAACTGCTGCCGCCTGCACCCTGTTCCCCCAATGGCTGCCAATCGGGGTCAAGAACTGGGTCATCTATTACCTCTTCTTGTAGCTCGTGTGCAACTTCGTCTGTGTCACCGTGTCGGTCGGTGGTATAGCGTTCGTGATGGGGCAACATAGTCTCATCAGGGTCTGATTCTTGATCAGCACCCTGCGAGGGCAATGTTGTGGTCTGAGTCAAAGGACCAGCATAGTAGTCTGGCTGTGGCTGTGCATCAGTGCACTCCATGTCAGATTCAACTTGTAATGGGCATGGACTGTTAACTGCTTCACTTTCTAAGCCAGGGACGGTATGTGTAAAGAGCTCCATGGAGTAACCCGTTGTGTCGCCTGCTGCATTCTTCTCTGTTGTTGTTTTTGCTGAAGAGGACAAGGAAGCGACTTGTCCCTGACCGTGAACATCCACTAACGACGCGCTGCTTTGACATTTACCAGTTTCACGAGAGGAGGCAAAAGAGCTAGAGGCTGAGTCAGCAAGATAAGCCAAAACTTGCTCTTGCTGCTCCGGCTTTAAAAGCGGTTTTCCTACTCCCAGAAAAGGGAGCGTTCGAGGCCTTGTGTAGCCAGACGACGAACCTGGCTCCACAGCTCCAGACTTAGGTGCAATATTTTTTTTCCCACGACCAGCTGATGCTCCACCACTACCACTACCCTCATTACCAGCTGACAATGAACGCCCCCGGCCACGACCTCTTCCACCATACTTCCTCATTGTTTTAAGAACGTAAACAAACTAACGGTATTTGTTGCTGTCACACAAATTACACGGTGAGCTATAACTTCAGTATGATTTAGCTACCCCTTTACAGGTGAGTGAGACCACAACGAAAATCAGGCACAATGTTACACACTCTGTTGTTGGTGGCAACAAATGAGAGAGATGCCACACACGCAGGACTGTCACTGAAGCACAAATGTAAATATTAATCTCCCACTGATTTGATTTTTTTTTTTTTTTTCAGGGAGACTTTAGGAAAAAAAAAAAATAGAATAAAATGATTTTTTCAGGAAGAATTTCGAAACCAAAGAAAATAAAATGATTTTTTGAGGGAGAATTTAGAAAACAAATAAAACAAAAAAAGGCTTTCTATGGCCCACTGAGTGAGAGATGACGCACACAGGAGTCAGGAGTGGCAAACAAGCCCAGAGGCCAATATTTATCTCCCACTGATTGATGTAGTGATTTTTTCAGGTAGATTTTGGAACCCAAATCAAGCTAAAAAAAATAATAGGCTTTCTATGGCCCACAATTGGAGAGAGAGAGAGAGATGGCACACCCAGGAGTCAAGACTGGCACACAAGCAGAAAGGGCAATATTAATCTCCCACTGATTTGTTTTTGTTTGTTTTTTTTCAGGGAGACTTTAGGAAAAAAAAAATAGAATAAAATGATTTTTTCAGGAAGAATTTAGAAACCAAATAAAATAAAATGATTTTTTCAGGGAGAATTTAGAAAACAAATAAAACAAAAAAAGGCTTTCTATGGCCCACTGAGTGAGAGATGACGCACACAGGAGTCAGGAGTGGCACACAAGCCCAGAGGCCAATATTTATCTCCCACTGATTGATGTAGTGATTTTTTCAGGTAGATTTTGGAACCCAAATCAAGCTAAAAAAATAATAGGCTTTCTATGGCCCACAATTGGAGAGAGAGAGAGAGATGGCACACCCAGGAGTCAAGACTGGCACACAAGCAGAAAGGGCAATATTAATCTCCCACTGATTTGTTTTTTTTTTTTCAGGGAGACTTTAGGAAAAAAAAAAATAGAATAAAATGATTTTTTCAGGAAGAATTTAGAAACCAAATAAAATAAAATGATTTTTTCAGGGAGAATTTAGAAAACAAATAAAACAAAAAAAGGCTTTCTATGGCCCACTGAGTGAGAGATGACGCACACAGGAGTCAGGAGTGGCACACAAGCCCAGAGGCCAATATTTATCTCCCACTTTTTTTTTTTTGTTCCAGGGAAAATTTATAAACCCAATAAAAAAAATAATAAATAGGCTTTCTATGGCCCACTATCTGAGAGACAGAGAGAGATGGCACGCTTAGGACTGGCACACAAGCCCAAAGGCCAATATTAATCTCCCTTTTTTTTTTAAGGGAGAATTTATAAAACCAAAAAAAAATAAATAAATAGGCTTTCTATGGCCCACTATTTGTGAGAGAGATGGCACGCTCAGGACTGGCACACAAGCCCAGAGGCCAATATTAATCTCCCACTTTTTTTTTTTTTTTCCAGGGAAAATTTATAAACCCAATAAAAAAAAAATAAATAAATAGGCTTTCTATGGCCCACTATCTGAGAGAGAGAGATGGCACGCTTAGGACTGGCACACAAGCCCAAAGGCCAATATTAATCTCCCACTGATTGATTTATTGATTTTTTCAGGTAGAATTTAGAACCCAAATAAAGCAAAAAAAAAAAGGGCTTTCTATGGCCCACTGAGTGAGTGATGATGCACACAGGAGTCAGGAGTGGCACACAAGCCCTGAGGCCAATATTTTTCTCCCACTGATTGATGTAGTGATTTTTTCAGGTAGATTTTAGAACCAAAATCTAGCAAAAAAGTAAATAGGCTTTCTATGGCCCACTGAGTGAGTGATGATGCACACAGGAGTCAAGAGTGGCACACAAGCCCTGAGGCCAATATTTTTCTCCCACTGATTGATGTAGTGATTTTTTCAGGTAGATTTTATAACCCAAATCAAGCAAAAAAATAAATAGGCTTTCTATGGCCCACTGAGTGAGAGATGACACAGACAGGGATGGCACTCTAGCAGAAATGTCAATCTTAATCTCCCACAAAAAAAAAAAAAAAACAGGGAGTGTCCTTCAATTACTATCTCCCTGCAGTAATCTCAGCCAGGTATGGCAGGCAGCAATAAGGAGTGGACTGATGCACAAATTAAATAAAAAGTGTGTACAAACCAAAAAGATAGCTGTGCAGAAAGGAAGGAACAAGAGGATTTGTGCTTTGAAAAAAGCAGTTGGTTTGCACAGCGGCGTACACACAGCAATGCAGCTATCAGGGAGCCTTCTAGGGCAGCCCAATGAGCTACAGCGCTGAGGGGGAAAAAAAAAAAAATGTAGCTTCCACTGTCCCTGCACACCGAAGGTGGTGTTGGGCAGTGGAAATCGCTACAGCACAAGCGGTTTGGTGGTTAATGGACCCTGCCTAACGCTATCCCTGCTTCTGACGAAGCGGCAGCAACCTCTCCCTAAGCTCAGATCAGCAGCAGTAACATGGCGGTCGGCGGGAACTCCCCTTTATAGCCCCTGTGACGCCGCAGACAGCAAGCCAATCACTGCAATGCCCTTCTCTAAGATGGTGGGGACCAGGACCTATGTCATCACGCTGCCCACACTCTGCGTTTACCTTCATTGGCTGAGAAATGGCGCTTTTCGCGTCATTGAAACGCGACTTTGGCGCGAAAGTCGCGTACCGCATGGCCGACCCCGCACAGGGGTCGGATCGGGTTTCATGAAACCCGACTTTGCCAAAAGTCGGCGACTTTTGAAAATGAACGACCCGTTTCGCTCAACCCTAATAAAGAATATCTGCTCAAAAATAATTTCAAAGTGAGATGTCCCCTACTGTAATATGTTAGTAACAGAAGAATTTTTGGGGGGCCTGTCGATGAGGTCTGTATAACATTGACTGCACGCTCCAAACAATTTATAAGTGAGATGTCCCCTACTGTATTATGCTAGTAACAGAATAAAGAATTGTTTAAGTGTGGATGAGGGCTAGATGACAAAGAAGATATGTTCCAAATAATTTTTTAATTAGCTGTCCCCTGCTGTATGACATTAGTAACCGACTAAATTTTTGGGAGCCTGTGGCTGAGGCCTGTATGACATTGACTAGATGATACAAACAATTTCTAAGTGAGATCTCCCCTTTTGTATCACATTAGTAGCAAAAAAATATTTTTAGTGTGGATGAGGCCTGTATAAACCAGAAGATTATACATGAGAAAAGAGGTGTACTCTGCTCAAGGAAGGTGCAGGCTGCACTTGGGTAGGCCCAAAGTACTGACTTAACCTCTTAATGACCCAAGCTTTTTTCGGTTTTGCGTTTTCGTTTTTAGCTCCCTTTCTTCCCAGAGCCATAACTTTTTTTTCCGTCAATATGGCTATGTGAGGGTTTATTTTTTGCGGAGCGAGTTGTACTTTTAAATAACACCATTGGTTTTACCATGTCTTTTACTAGAAAGCAGAAAAAAATTCCAAGTGCGTTGAAATTGCAAACAAAATGCAATCCCACACTTGTTTTTTGTTTGGCTTTTTTGCTAGGTTCACTAAATGCTACAAACTGACCTGCCATTATGATTTTCCAGATCATTACGAGTTCATAGACACCTAACATGTCAAGGTTGTTTTTTATCTGAGGGGTGAAACAAATTTCCAAACTTTGCTAAAAAAAATAATAATTGCCAATTTTCCGATACCCGTAACGCCTTGATTTTTCATGATGTCGAGTTGGGTGAAGTCTTATTTTCTGCATGCCAAGCTGACGTTTTTAATTATACAATTTTGGTGCAGATACGTTCTTTTGATTACCCGTTATTGCATTTTAATGTAATGTCACGGGGACCAAAAAAGGTAATTCTGGAGTTTTGAATTTTTGTTCTCGCTACGCTGTTTAACGATCAGGTTAATCCTTTTTTTTAATGCATGTAGAGGAGCTGCAGAGACACCATCACGTGTTTCTCAACGCAGGCAGTGAATAGCCAGGCCTTTCCCCGGGAAGGAACAACCAAGGGAAGGGCAGCATCCAATAAAGGAAAACCACCTATGCCTATGCATGGTATCCATCAACAGACAGCTGTTTCGGGGGTTTTGCCCCTCATCAGTGTGGAGTAGGAAACTGGCTATCAGGAGCAGTGCTTAGTAGAAAGTCTATAAAGGCACGGATGATTGACCTCGTGGAGACCAAAACATCCAACACCGCGGAGACACCATCACGTGTTTCTCAACGCAGTGATCCAGAACACTGCCCCCAAATATGCAAATGCACGTAGAGGAGCTGCGGAGACACCATCACGTGTTTCTCAACACAGGCAGTGAATAGCCAGGCCTTTCCCCGGGAAGGAACAACCAAGGGAAGGGCAGCATCCAATAAAGGAAACATCCAATAAAGGAAAACCACCTATGCCAAGCATGGTATCCATCCACAGACAGCTGTTTCGGGGTTTTTGCCCCTCATCAGTGTGGAGTAGGAAACTGGCTATCAGGAGCATTGCCTAATAGAAAGTCTATAAAGGCACGGATGATTGACCTCGTGGAGACCAAAACATCCAACACCGCGGAGACACCATCACGTGTTTCTCAATGCAGTGATCCAGAACACTGCCCCCAAATATGCAAATGCATGTAGAGGAGCTGCGGAGACACCATCACGTGTTTCTCAACGCAGGCAGTGAATAGCCAGGCCTATCCCCGGGAAGGAACAACCAAGGGAAGGGCAGCATCCAATAAAGGAAAACCACCTATGCCAAGCATGGTCTCCATCCACAGACAGCTGTTTCGGGGTTTTTGTCCCTCATCAGTGTGGAGTAGGAAACTGGCTATCAGGAGCATTGCCTAGTAGACTAGTAGAAAGTCTATAAAGGCACGGATGATTGACCTCGTGGAGACCAAAACATCCAACACCGCGGAGACACCATCACGTGTTTCTCAATGCAGTGATCCAGAACACTGCCCCCAAATATGCAAATGCATGTAGAGGAGCTGCGGAGACACCATCACGTGTTTCTCAACACAGGCAGTGAATAGCCAGGCCTTTCCCCGGGAAGGAACAACCAAGGGAAGGGCAGCATCCAATAAAGGAAAACATCCAATAAAGGAAAACCACCTATGCCAAGCATGGTATCCATCCACAGACAGCTGTTTCTTTTTTTTTTCCCCTTAGATGGGAAAATCCACGGTCCAGAAATCCAAGACCAAAGAAAAATCCCAAACAGCTGCGTCAAATCCAAAACACAAAAGCTGTTCCCATCATCATCGGAAAATTTCAGTTTACTACAACATCAGAAAAAACAAGTCAAGACATATTTACAAGGTATCTCCACTTCTTCACCTTCCAAATCCCTTCGGCATCCACCTCCCCCTTCTTCTTTTATCCCATAGAAAACACACATACATCTTCCCCAAAATCACTTTTAGACTATTCTTTACTACAATTTCCTTTCTCTTAAAAACATACACATTCCTCACATCCCATAATACTTACTTTATACATGCAACTATTAACCACAACACTCTCTCCTTCACTCCATCACACATTCCCAAGCCAAACATGAACAACTCGAATGATAACAAGCTCACACCAAACAATTCTTTACACAACGGTCCCATTCTTCCAATCACCTCCCTAGCATAATGACAATTCCAAAACACATGTATTACACTTTCCCTTCCACCACACCCACCTCTCGGACACATATCACTTCTCCCCAACCCACGATTCTTCTGAAATTCTCTAACTGGTAACACTCCATGCAAAGACTGCCACACAATCTCACTCTGCCTATTCGTCATACCGTCCAACCGCACTTTCTTCCATACTTTTTCTATATCATTCCCTCTAACCATGTTTATTCCACACTCTGTCTCTCTACATTCAATCATCCTATACAAAGCCTTCTTATGACTCAACAACCTAACATCCACATCACACAACTCATACTTCACCAAAAATTTATAAACCCACACATACCATCTAGGCACGTCAAAAGCAACTGGATACCTCAGATCCCTCTCTCGCCACCTCAAACGAAATAAATAAGCCCCAAACAAAAACCTACACAGACAAGAAAACTTCCCATCCATCCTAATCACCCTCAACACAAAAATCACAATATTTACACCAAAAAACACCTCAAGGTTTGGAAAACCCAACCCACCTTTTTCTAAACGTTTCACCAAAACCTCCCTCCTAGGCCTCTCCATTCTAGAATTCCACAAAAACACAAACAGAATCCTATTTAACCCTCTCATACACATATACCCCGGCGGAAAGACCACTGCAATATATAAGAAAATAGGCAAAATCACACTTTTAATAACTAAGATTTTTCCAAAAAACGAAAGACTTCTCATCTTCCAAAAACATAACTTCCGCTCAACCTTTCCTGTCGCATCATCCCAACTTTCTTTCCCATCCAAACTCTCTGAAAATTTCACACCCAAAACCTTAATAGACCCAGTCACCTCATTCACTCCTACATCCTTGCTTAAAACCCCTCCCCCAAAAACCTTACACTCACTCTTCTCCCAATTCACCTTAAATGCTGACGCACCACAAAAAATAGACGCTAATAACTTCACCCGCCTCACAGAGTACTCTGAATCACACAACACACACACGTCATCCATATAAGCACTAACCTTCCATTCCCTCCCTCCACCTCCTGGCACTTGTACACCTCTAATCACTTTATCTTTCCTCAACATACAAAGCAACGGTTCAATCGCACAAATAAAAACCACAGGAGACAAAGGACAACCTTGTCGCACACCTGAAAAAACATTCACTCTTCTACCCACAGAACCATTCATCAAAACACAACTATAAATGTCTTTATATAAGCTCCTGACCCTCCGAACAAAATCAGGCGGAAACCCCATTCTCAATAATACCCGGAACAAAAAACTATGTGCTAACCGATCATACGCCTTTTCAAAGTCCAAACTCAAAACAAATACACTCTTCTTCCAACTCATACAGTCCCACAAACAATCTCTCAACATACACACACACACTCATGTATACGTCTCCCAGGCACTGCACAACACTGTTCATCCCCAATCACACTCTCTATCACATCACGCATCCTATTCGCCATTACTTTCGCATAGATCTTATAATCGCAATTCAACAACGTTATCCGTCTCCAATTTTTTAAACTCTTCAAATCTCCTTTTTTAGGTATTAACACAACCATCCCTGCACGCATACTCTCAGCCACCTCCATACTAGACCACATATACAGTTAGGGCCAGAAATATTTGGACAGTGACACAAGTTTTGTTATTTTAGCTGTTTACAAAAACATGTTCAGAAATACAATTATATATATAATATGGGCTGAAAGTGCACACTCCCAGCTGCAATATGATAGTTTCCACATCCAAATCGGAGAAAGGGTTTAGGAATCATAGCTCTGTAATGCATAGCGTCCTCTTTTTCAAGGGACCAAAAGTAATTGGACAATGGACTCTAAGGGCTGCAATTAACTCTGAAGGCGTCTCCCTCGTTAACCTGTAATCAATGAAGTAGTTAAAAGGCCAGAGGTGGATTCCAGGTGTGTGGTTTTGCATTTGGAAGCTGTTGCTGTGAGCAGACAACATGCGGTCAAAGGAACTCTCAATTGAGGTGAAGCAGAACATCCTGAGGCTGAAAAAAAAAGAAAAAATCCATCAGAGAGATAGCAGACATGCTTGGAGTAGCAAAATCAACAGTTGGGTACATTCTGAGAAAAAAGGAATTGACTGGTGCGCTTGGGAACTCAAAAAGGTCTGGGCGTCCACGGATGACAACAGTGGTGGATGATCGCCGCATACTTAATTTGGTGAAGAAGAACCCGTTCACAACATCAACTGAAGTCCAGAACACTCTCAGTGAAGTAGGTGTATCTGTCTCTAAGTCAACAGTAAAGAGAAGACTCCATGACAGTAAATACAAAGGGTTCACATCTAGATGCAAACCATTCATCAATACCAAAAATAGACAGGCCAGAGTTAAATTTGCAGAAAAACACCTCAAGAAGCCAGCTCAGTTCTGGAAAAGTATTCTATGGACAGATGAGACAAAGATCAACCTGTACCAGAATGATGGGAAGAAAAAAGTTTGGAGAAGAAAGGGAACGGCACATGATCCAAGGCACACCACATCCTCTGTAAAACATGGTGGAGGCAACGTGATGGCATGGGCATGCATGGATTTCAATGGCACTGGGTCACTTGTGTTTATTGATGACATAAGAGCAGACAAGAGTAGCCGGATGAATTCTGAAGTGTACCGGGATATACTTTCAGCCCAGATTCAGCCAAATGCTGCAAAGTTGATTGGACGGCGCTTCATAGTACAGATGGACAATGACCCCAAGCATACAGCCAAAGCTACCCAGGAGTTCATGAGTGCCAAAAAGTGGAACATTCTGCAATGGCCAAGTCAATCTCCAGATCTAAACCCAATTGAGCATGCATTTCACTTGCTGAAATCCAGACTTAAGACGGAAAGACCCACAAACAAGCAAGACCTGAAGGCTGCGGCTGTAAAGGCCTGGCAAAGCATTAAGAAGGAGGAAACCCAGCGTTTGGTGATGTCCATGGGTTCCAGACTTAAGGCAGTGATTGCCTCCAAAGGATTTGCAACAAAATATTGAAAATAAAAATATTTTGTTTGGGTTATGTTTATTTGTCCAATTACTTTTGACCTCCTAAAATGTGGAGTGTTTGTAAAGAAATGTGTACAATTCCTACATTTTCTATCAGATATTTTTGTTCAACCCTTCAAATTAAACGTTACAATCTGCACTTGAATTCTGTTGTAGAGGTTTCATTTCAAATCCAATGTGGTGGCATGCAGAGCCCAACTCGCGAAAATTGTGTCACTGTCCAAATATTTCTGGCCCTAACTGTACTTACACACATCCACAAAATCCTTACCAATCACATGCCACATCACCCTATAAAACTCTATAGGAAGACCATCCTCTCCTGGAGTCTTATTTAACGCCATGCTATTCATTACCTTCCATACCTCATCACCTGTCACCTCACCCATCACTCTCTCTCTCTCCATCTCACTCAATTTATTTTCTAATACACTTAGTACATCCTCCTCCGAAGCCTCATCCCTCCACTTCACTGCATACAGCTCCTCATAAAACTTAGCCACATGTTCACACATATCCTCCCCACTTACCTCTCTTCCATCCACTGCATTCAAAACACCCATACTCTGCTTTTTCCCAAAAACCTTTTTAAATAAAAACCTCGAACACATTTCATCTTGCTCCATTCTATCAATTTTTGCCCTAAAAATAATACTCTTCCCTTTCTCTTCCAAAAACTCTTTAATTTCTTTTTTAACCTTTTTTATCCCCTCCTCCACCTCCATTCCTCCTTCCCTCAATTTCTACAATAAACATAAACGGGCATTCAACTTAACAAACTTTCCCCTCTTAATTGCCGCAAATTCATATCCCACACTTTTAAAAAACTTTTTTCTGCCTCTTATCCCAATCCCACCACTCACAAACATTCCCAAAACTTTCCTTACTTTTACACCACTGTTCATACTTTCTCACATACTCCTTCCTCACAGCTTCATTTTCCAACAATTTCACATTTAATTTCCACAAACCCTTTCCAAACACACCACTAACATTAATATCTAACTCGCACAACACACAAACATGGTCCGAAAAAACGACCCTATCCTGCTTATATCCAACAGGAATAATATTTTTAGAAATAAAACAATAATCCAACCTGGACTGTGCTCTTCCACTATCAGAAAAAAAGGTATCTAACAAAGGGTTAACCTTACACACACGCTGCATATCACTCAAATCAAAGTCAGTAACTAACTCCAGCAAAACTTTTCCAGACACATCAACATTCACTCCCCCCACATCACAATTCATATCACCCACAATCACCACAGGCACTCTTCCTGGAACAAAAAGCTTCACTTTTTCAAATAATAACTTACACTCATTTTTTTCTACTGGCGCATAAATATTGATAACACAAAACTTAACATTTTTATATTCAAAATTTGCTAAGATACATCTCCCCACCTCCACCACCAAATAATTATTCAAAACAACCTCCTGCCCCTTAACTAAAATACCCACACCATCATTTCTATTATTTGCACTACCAGACCATACAGACGCACCATAAGACCACTCATCCCCTTTCACACCATCCACAATCCCACATTCTTGCAAACAAAAAATAAATGCACTCTGCATAGCTAAAAAATCCAAAATTGCTGCTCTCCTCCTCACTTTCATAAAAACTCTCACATTTTGAGAAACTATAGAAAAACCCATACTGCAAAAACAAAAAACACAATGCAAAAATTACCACAAAATTACACACATTACACAAAAAGCCCTTGACAAAGGTCAAGACTCACAGAAAGGAGAGAAAAAAAAAACAACGAGATCCACTGAGCTTTCATTTTACCCAGTATCACCATTGTCCTCCTCTGCCATTCGGACTGAATAGCAAGTCTCTGAACCACTAACCCCTTCGTGCTCACTCCATTTTTTTTTAGCTGGCCCAATTTTCCTCTTAGGCCGGGGACACACACAACGTATAAATAAACGTTTCGTTTTTGACGGACGAGAATCGCACCAATGTTACCAAAACAGTGATCCGTGTGCAGTGCGAGGATGCGATTTTCTCGCATCAAATGATCCGTGTGACATCCGTGTGACATCCGTATGGCATCCGTATGGTGAGATTTTCTCACACACTTGCAAAATGAGCAAATAATGGCTGAGCCTTTCCTGTCACCTGCCCAATGCCTGAGAATTTCTCGCAAGTCACACTGATGGTCCGTGTGCTGTGCTATTTTTTCTCACCCCCATAGACTTTCATTGGCGATTCTCGGCCGAGAAACGCTGACAATCGCAGCATGCTGCGATTTCACTCGGATCCTGAATACGGCCGAGAAAATATCGGATGATGGGAGCTGCCCCATAGATAAACATTGGGACGAGTGCTATGCGATTTTTTATCGCATTGCACTCGTCCGTATTACGGTCTAGTGTGACCCCGGCCTTAGGCATACTACTGCATGCCTCATCACTTTCCCCATCCTCCTCCCTCTGACACTTATTCCCACCCCTGTCCTCATCTGAAGAAAGCCCTCCAATATTGTGAGGATCTGAGGGGTGCACAGGGCTCTCAGCTTCAGAAATGCGCACGTTTTCCTCCGTTGCATCCATTGCTTCCTCAAGAGAAAACATTTCAGGCACAGTAGAGTCATCATCTTCTTCCTCATCTTCTTCCTGATCTTCTTCCTTATTAAACCCCTTCTCTACTTTTTTTGCCTCCAACCAAAACTCCTTATCTTCCTTCTGTGCATCACTCATAGCACCACGGGGTGCTAGCACAATGTCATCTGGAGTCACAGAGCGTCTTTCCCTCTCCCTCTCCCTCCTTTCCTCTCTCTCCATTCTTTCAGATTCCTTTCTGATAATCGCCAACCTCCTCCTTCTCTCCTCCTCCTCTCTCCATTCACTCTCTGAGCGTCTAGGCGCTCTCCGCGGACAATCCTTATACATGTGGTCACTACTACCACACACGTCACAGGTCTTAGCCATCGGGCAATCACCAGCCATATGCCCCTCCTTCTTGCAGTTTCGGCAACACTGCCCCTTCTGGCAGTCTGCCTGGACATGTCCAAAAGAGAAACATCTCCTGCAAAACAGAGGCTGCCCAGGGTACATGAGGAAACCCCTATGCCCTGCCACAGAGAAGTTCGCCGGAGGGTGTCTGAACCCACCCACACTGCCAGGATCTCTTCTGAACCTTACACGATACTTGTATCGACAATTGAAGATTCCTAAGCAGTTCACTTGCTTCTCTCCCTTTGAAACAAAGTCACAGTACTGTGAGAGAAAGCTCTCCAACAATGCAGGTTCAGTAAAGGGGTTATAGACAGTGATAGTCACCTGCCTTTCCTGAAGACCAAACAGTGGTTCACATTTGACTCCCTTCAAACAGGGATCTCCGGCATGATTCCGAAACCACTCATAGACATTCAGGCAATAATGCTCCGACATAAAAGTAACATCGTAGTTACCTTGATTAGGGAACTCATTGATACTATAGATGTTCTCCAGTTTTCCTCCAGCCTTTTCCTCAATAAGGTCACGAACGATAAAGACCACGCTGTTCCTTGCCCGGATAGATGGCTCCAACGTCACTCGGATGGTGTTCTTCACATAACTCATATTCAAAGCTGTCGGTATAAACTACCACAGAAAAAAAACAGAATTCTCTGCAAAAGAGTCTGGATTCCTCCAGAAAACCTCACTCCTGACAGCTGTTTCGGGGTTTTTGCCCCTCATCAGTGTGGAGTAGGAAACTGGCTATCAGGAGCATTGCCTAGTAGACTAGTAGAAAGTCTATAAAGGCACGGATGATTGACCTCGTGGAGACCAAAACATCCAACACTGCGGAGACACCACCACGTGTTTCTCAATGCAGTGATCCAGAACACTGCCCCCAAATATGCAAATGCATGTAGAGGAGCTGCGGAGACACCATCACGTGTTTCTCAACGCAGGCAGTGAATAGCCAGGCTTTTCCCCGGGAAGGAACAACCAAGGGAAGGGCAGCATCCAATAAAGGAAAACCACCTATGCCAAGCATGGTATCCATCTACAGACATCTGTTTCAGGGTTTTTTGCCCCTCATCAGTGTGGAGTAGGAAACTGGCTATCAGGAGCATTGCCTAGTAGACTAGTAGAAAGTCTATAAAGGCACGGATGATTGACCTCGTGGAGACCAAAACATCCAACACCGTGGAGACACCATTCACGTGTTTCTCAACGCAGTGATCCAGAACACTGCCCCCAAATATGCAAATGCATGTAGAGGAGCTGCGGAGACACCATCACGTGTTTCTCAACACAGGCAGTGAATAGCCAGGCCTATCCCCGGGAAGGAACAACCAAGGGAAGGGCAGCATCCAATAAAGGAAAACATCCAATAAAGGAAAACCACCTATGCCAAGCATAGTATCCATCCACAGACAGCTGTTTTGGGGTTTTTGTCCCTCATCAGTGTGGAGTAGGAAACTGGCTATCAGGAGCATTGCCTAGTACACTAGTAGAAAGTCTATAAAGGCACGGATGATTGACCTCGTGGAGACCAAAACATCCAACACCGTGGAGACATCATCACGTGTTTCTCAATGCAGTGATCCAGAACACTGCCCCCAAATATGCAAATGCATGTAGACGAGCTGCGGAGACACCATCACGTGTTTCTCAACACAGGCAGTGAATAGCCATGCCTTTCCCCGGGAAGGAACAACCAAGGGAAGGGCAGCATCCAATAAAGGAAAACATCCAATAAAGGAAAACCACCTATGCCAAGTATGGTATCCATCCACAGACAGCTGTTTCAGGGTTTTTGCCCCCCATCAGTGTGGAGTAGGAAACTGGCTATCAGGAGCATTGCCTAACAGAAAGTCTATAAAGGCACGGATGATTGACCTCGTGGAGACCAAAACATCCAACACCGCGGAGACACCATCACGTGTTTCTCAACGCAGTGATCCAGAACACTGCACCCAAATATGCAAATGCATGTAGAGGAGCTGCGGAGACACCATCACGTGTTTCTCAACGCAGGCAGTGAATAGCCAGGCCTATCCCCGGGAAGGAACAACCAAGGGAAGGGCAGCATCCAATAAAGGAAAACCACCTATGCCAAGCATGGTATCCATCCACAGACAGCTGTTTCGGGGTTTTTGTCCCTCATCAGTGTGGAGTAGGAAACTGGCTATCAGGAGCATTGCCTAGTAGAAAGTCTATAAAGGCACGGATGATTGACCTCGTGGAGACCAAAACATCCAACACTGCGGAGACACCATCACGTGTTTCTCAATGCAGTGATCCAGAACACTGCCCCCAAATATGCAAATGCATGTAGACGAGCTGCGGAGACACCATCACGTGTTTCTCAACGCAGGCAGTGAATAGCCAGGCTTTTCCCCGGGAAGGAACAACCAAGGGAAGGGCAGCATCCAATAAAGGAAAACCACCTATGCCAAGCATGGTATCCATCCACAGACAGCTGTTTCGGGGTTTTTGTCCCTCATCAGTGTGGAGTAGGAAACTGGCTATCAGGAGCATTGCCTAGTAGACTAGTAGAAAGTCTATAAAGGCACGGATGATTGACCTCGTGGAGACCAAAACATCCAACACTGCGGAGACACCACCACGTGTTTCTCAATGCAGTGATCCAGAACACTGCCCCCAAATATGCAAATGCATGTAGAGGAGCTGCGGAGACACCATCACGTGTTTCTCAACGCAGGCAGTGAATAGCCAGGCTTTTCCCCGGGAAGGAACAACCAAGGGAAGGGCAGCATCCAATAAAGGAAAACCACCTATGCCAAGCATGGTATCCATCCACAGACATCTGTTTCAGGGTTTTTTGCCCCTCATCAGTGTGGAGTAGGAAACTGGCTATCAGGAGCATTGCCTAGTAGACTAGTAGAAAGTCTATAAAGGCACGGATGATTGACCTCGTGGAGACCAAAACATCCAACACCGTGGAGACACCATTCACGTGTTTCTCAACGCAGTGATCCAGAACACTGCCCCCAAATATGCAAATGCATGTAGAGGAGCTGCGGAGACACCATCACGTGTTTCTCAACGCAGGCAGTGAATAGCCAGGCCTTTCCTCGGGAAGGAACAACCAAGGGAAGGGCAGCATCCAATAAAGGAAACATCCAATAAAGGAAAACCACCTATGCCAGGCATAGAAATCCAACGTTTCTGATTCAGCGACGGGCACAGTATCGACGTAGATGTCATAATGGTTGCCATGGCGACGATGATGTCATAAAGGTTGCCTCGACCAATCAACGATGGGCACAATCTGGTATTATCCTTCAAAAATAAAAATCTGATTAATAAGCAGACAAACTACAAGAGCAACTAATGTACCATATAGGAAATACGGCAGCTGTCAGTCACATTACCTGTCTATTATGTGTATGTGTGAGCTAATATATACTGCCAGGGGGGAGGGCTTCCTGTTGGCTGGGGATTTATCAGGCTGCCAATTTAGCTTAATACTGAGGTAAAAATACTGAGCAAATAAAGTGTGAACACGGTCTAATACAGGAGGAGATGACACACAGATATATGCTATATACAGGAGGAGATGACACACAGGTATATACTATATACAGGAGAGATGACACAGGTATATACTGTATACAGGAGGAGATGACACACAGGTATGTACTATATACAGGAGGAGATGACTTACAGGTATATACTATATACAGGAGGAGATGTGTTGTGAATTCTGTTGTCGGGCTCCCTCCTGTGGTCATGAATGGTACTTCGGCTGGTTCTATCCATGGACTTCCTCTCGTGGCTGTGCGTGTTTCTAAGTTTCCTTCCACAGGTGACGAGGTTAATTCGTTAGCTGGCTGCTCTATTTTACTCCACTTAGATCTTTGCTCCATGCCACCTGTCAATGTTCCAGTATTGGTCTTGTTCACTCCTGGATCATTCTTGTGACCTGTCTTCCCAGCAGAAGCTAAGTGCCTGCTTGTATTTCTCTGGTTTGCTATTTTTCTGTCCAGCTTGCTATTTTGTTTGTTGTTTTGCTTGCTGGAAGCTCTGGGACGCAGAGGGAGCGCCTCCGAACCGTGAGTCGGTGCGGAGGGTCTTTTAGCGCCCTCTGCGTGGTCTTTTTGTAGGTTTTTGTGCTGACCGCAAAGCTACCTTTCCTATCCTCAGTCTGTTCAGTAAGTCGGGCCTCACTTTGCTAAATCTATTTAATCTCTGTGTTTGTATTTTCATCTTTACTCACAGTCATTATATGTGGGGGGCTGCCTTTTCCTTTGAGGAATTTCTCTGAGGCAAGGTAGGCTTTATTTTTCTATCTTTAGGGCTAGCTGGTTCCTTAGGCTGTGCCGAGTTGCATAGGGAGCGTTAGGAGCAATCCACGGCTATTTCTAGTGTGATTGATAGGATTAGGGATTGCGGTCAGCAGAGTTTCCACGTCCCAGAGCTCGTTCTATATTATCAGTAACTATCAGGTCATTCCGTGCGCTCTTAACCACCAGGTCCATTATTGTCCTGACCACCAGGTCATAACAGAGATGACACACGTATCTACTATATACAGGAGGAGATGACATACAGGTATCTATATATATAATTGTCTAAGGGTTTTTCCGTCTGTCTGTCTGTCTGTCTTTCTGTCTGTCTGTTTGTCTGTCTGTCTGTCTTTCTGTCTGTCTGTCCTGGAAATCCCGGCTCTCTGATTGGTCGAGGCCGCCAGGCCTCGACCAATCAGCAACGGGCACAGCGACGATGATGTCATAAAGGACATAGAAATCCCGCATCTGATTGGTCGAGGCCGCCAGGCCTCGACCAATCAGCAACGGGCACAACGACGATGATGTCATAAAGGACGTAGACATCTCACGTTTCTGATTCAGCGACGGGCACAGTATCGACGTAGATGTCATAATGGTTGCCATGGCGACGATGATGTCATAAAGGTTGCCTCGGCCAATCAGCGACGGACACAGTCTGCCGCGAATTCTGGAATCATCATTGTCCATATACTACGGGGACATGCATATTCTAGAATACCCGATGCGTTAGAATCGGGCCACAATCTAGTCTATATATATAATTGTCTAAGGGTTTTTCCGTCTGTCTGTCTGTCTGTCCTGGAAATCCCGCGTCTCTGATTGGTCGATGCCACCAGGCCTCGACCAATCAGTGACGGGCACAGCATGGCGACGATGATGTCATAAAGGTTGCCTCGACCAATCAGCGACGGGCACAGTCTGCTGCGAATTCGCCTCGACCAATCAGCGACGAGCACAGTATCGACGTAGATGTCATAATGGTTGCCATGGCGACGATGATGTCATAAAGGTTGCCTCGACCAATCAGCGATGGGCACAGTCTGCCGCGAATTCTGGAATCATCATTATTTATATACTACGGGGACATGCATATTCTAGAATACCCGATGCGTTAGAATCGGGCCACAATCTAGTCTATATATATATTTTTTTTTTTCAGATTTTTAAAATTTTTTTTTAACTTTTTGCATATTTCAATAGTCTGCATGGGAGACTAGATGCTGCCACAACCCGATTGGCTCTGCTACACAGAGGCGATGATCAGATCGCCTCTATGTAGTAGAATTACTCACTTGCTATGAGCGCCGACGGCCGGGTGGCGCTGAAAGCAAGCCAGCAGTGACAACCATAGGTCTCCAGGAGACCTCTGGTTGTCATGACAACAAACCGGTGACATGCGATCATTTGACAAGGGTCACCGGTGGGCGGATTACCGAGTTAATTGCCGCTGGCAGCATTTAACGGGTTAATAGCCGCAGGTGGATTGCGATTCCACCTGCGGCTGTTCCAAGCACACGTCAGCTGTTCCAAACAACTGACATGTTCCGGGAAAGATGTGGGTTCACCGCCGGAGCCCACATCAAAGGGAGGGAGTCTGACATTTGCATAAATATATGCCCAATGTCGGAAAGGGGTTAATAGTATTCATAATGATAGTAAGGAAATGATGAGGAGATATCAAAAGCTATTGAAAAAAAAGACACGTACCTGGTGGACAAAGACGTCTCTTGATAATTATATTCAACAAAAAATTGTCCCCGTGGTCTTAGGGTACAATTGTACCCCACTTCTGGGTTGGATAATGCGGAGCTTTAATGGGTGACCACTGCATCAGTATGTTCCCTGTCCTTTATGGAAATTATTAATGCCAAAAATACTCTTATTTTAGAGGAAATTGATATTGAATTGACCCAATTACAGAAAGATTTGGCCCCAAAAATGTCCTCTGATCAACTGGAAAAGTTCTATCAAGAAATGGGTCAGGAACTTGAGAAGTGGGAACAGCAAATCAGCGCTGCTAAAATAATCAAATATCAAAGGGATATAAAGGATTATGCCCAAAAGAAAATCTTCAGATGGCAAAACAGAACCGAAGATATTAATATAAGAACTTCCTCTAGAAGTCCATCTGTTACATTCGTTTCATCTCTCTCAAGGACCCTCTCTCAAGTTGAAGCTGAACCCCAAAAGTTGTTGTCCAATTTGTCCTGAGTATGCTGATACCCCATGTGTGGGGGGGACCACTGTTTGGGCGCACGGCAGAGCTCGGAAGGGACGGAGCTGTTTTGGAATGCAGACTTTGATAGAATGGTCTGCGGGCGTTATGTTGCGTTTGCAGAGCCCCTGATGTACCTAAACAGTACCCCCACAAGTGACCACATATTGGAGACTAGCCCCCCAAGGAACTTATCTAGATGTGTGGTGAGAACTTTGAATGCCCAAGTGCTTCACAGAAGTTTATAATGCTGAGTCGTGAAAATAAAAAATATTTTCTTTTTTACAAAAAAGATTTTTGAGCCCCCAAGCTTTTATTTTCACAAGGGTAACAGGAGAAATTGGACAACAAAAGTTGTTGTCCAATGTGTCCTGAGTACGCTGATACCCCATATGTTGGGGTAAACCCCTGTTTGGGCGCACGGGAGAGCTTAGAAGGGAAGGAGCACTGTTTTGCTTTTTCAACGCAGAATTGGCTGGAATTGAGATCGGACGCCATGTTGCGTTTGGAGAGCCCCTGATGTGCCTAAACAGTGGAAACCCCCCAATTATAACTGAAACCCTAATCCAAACACACCCCTAACCTTAATCTCAATTATAAGCCTAACCACACCCCTAACCCTGACATACCCCTAACCCTAATCCCAACCCTATTCCCAACCATAAATGTAATCCAAACCCTAACCCTAATTTTATCCCCAACCCTAACCCGAACTTTAGCCCCAACCCTAACCTTAACTTTGGCCCCAACCCTAACTGTAGCCCTAACCCTAGCCCCAACCCTAACCCTAGCCCTAACCCTAACCCTAGCCCTAACCCTAATGGGAAAATGGAAATAAATACGTTTTTTAAATTTTTCTATAACTAAGGGGGTGATGAAGGGGGGTTTGATTTACTATTTATAGTGGGTTTTCTAGCGGATTTTTATGATTGGCAGCCGTCACACACTAAAAGACGCTTTTTATTGCAAAAAATATTTTTTGCGTTACCACATTTTGAGAGCTATAATTTTTCCATATTTTGGGCCACAGAGTCATATGAGGTCTTGTGTTTTGCGGGACGAGTTGATGTTTTTATTGGTAACATTTTTGGGCACTTGACATTTCTTGATCGCTTTTTATTTATTTATTTTTTTAATGGTGTTCACTGAAGGGGTTAACTAGTGGCACAGTTTTATAGGTTGGATCGTTACGGATGCGACGATACTAAATATGTGTACTTTTATTGTTTTTTTTAATTTAGATAAAGCAGTGTATTTATTATTATTTTTTTAGGAATTTTTTTGTTTTTTTTTACATATGTAAAAAATTTTTTTTACGTTTTTACTTTGCCCCGGGGGGGGGGGGGGGGGACATCACAGTAAAGTGACAGATCGCTGATCTGACGTCCACATCAGGGAGGCTTCCCGGCGCCTGCTCTGAGCAGGCACTGTGAAGCCACCTCCCTGCAAGACCCGGATGCAGCGGCCATTTTTGATCCGGGCCTGCTGCCCTGCGTTGCTCCGTGGGTCTCAGGGAAGCACACAGGGAGCCCCCTCCCTGCACGATGCTTCCCTATACCGCCAGAACACAGCGATCATGTTTGATCGCAGTGTGCCGGGGGTTAATGTGCCAGGGGCGGTCCGTGACCGCTCCTGGCACATAGTGCCGGGTGTCAGCTGCGATAGTCAGCTGACACCCGGCCGCGATCAGCCGCGCTCCCCCCGTGAGCGCGGCTAATTGCGCTGGACATACTATTCCTTCCTTGGGAAGTAGGGCCCACTCCACATGGACGGAATAGTATTTCCAATGGCAAAAAGGGGTTGAAATGTATGTAAACTTTTGACTTTGCAGTAAGTAATACATGCTCTCTCCTTATTCTGGTATTTGGCAAAAATTAATAATTATGGTAATCATAATTGACCTAAAACGGGAATTTTTTTTCTGATTTCATTTCAGATATTGAGAAAAACATGCATGTGTCTTTTTATATAGTGTATGTAAACTTCTGATTCCAACCGTATACACATACAGTACAGACCAAAAGTTTGGACACACCTCATTTAAAGATTTTTCTGTATTTTCATGACTATGAAAATTGTACATTCACACTGAAGGTATCAAAGCTATGAATTAACACGTGTGGAATTATATACTTAACAAAAAAGTGTGAAACAACTGAAATTATGTCTTATATTCTAGGTTCTTCAAAGTAGCCACCTTTTGCTTTGATGACTGCTTTGCATACTCTTTGCATTCTGAGCTTCAAGAGGTAGTCACCGGGAATGGTTTTCACTTCACAGACGTGCCATGTCAGGTTTAATAAGTGGGATTTCTTGCCTTATAAATGGGGTTGGAACCATGAGTTGTGTTGTGCAGAAGTCTGGTGGATACACAGCTGATAGTCCTACTGAATAGACTGTTAGAATTTGTATTATGGCAAGAAAAAAGCAGCTAAGTAAAAAAAAACCGAGTGGCCATTATTATTTTAAGAAATGAAGGTCAGTCAGTATGAAAAAAATTGGGAAAACTTTGAAAGTGTCCCCAAGTGCAGTTGCAAAAACCATCAAGCGCTACAAAGAAACTGGCTCACATGAGGACCGCCCCAGGAAAGGAAGACCAAGTGTCTGCTTCTGAGGATATTGCAGGTCAACAGCAGATCAGATTGGATACCAGGTCAATGCAACACAGAGTTCTATCAGCAGACACATCTCAACAACAACGTTTAAGAACAGACTTTGTGCCCTAGGCCTTCATGGTAAAATAGATGCTAGGAAACCACTGCTAAGTACAGGAAACAAGCAGAAGACTTGTTAGGGCTAAAGAACACAAGGAATGGATATGAGACAAGTGGAAATCTGTGCTTTGGTCTGATGAGTCAAAATTTGAGATCTTTGGTTCAAAGTGTGTGTCTTTGTGCGACGCAGAAAAGGTGAACGGATGGATTCTACATGCCTGGTTCCCACCGTGAAGCATGGAGGAGGAGGTGTTATGGTGTGGGGGTGCTTTGCTGGTGACACTGTTAGGGATTTATTCAAAATTGAAGGCATACTGAACCAGCATGGCTACCACAGCATCTTGCAGCAGCATGCTATTTCATCCGTTTGCGTTTAGTTGGACCATCATTTATTTTTCAACAGGACAATGACCCCAAACACACCTCCAGGCTGTGTAAGGGTTATTTGACCAAGAACGAGAGTGATGGGGTGCTATGCCAGATGACCTGGCCTCCACAGTCACCAGACCTGAACTGTATCGAGATGGTTTGGGGTGAGCTGGACCGCAGAGTGAAGGCAAAACGGCCAAGAAGTGCTAAGCATCTCTGGGAACTCCTTCAAGACTGTTGGAAGACCATTCCCGGTGACTACCTCTTGAAGCTCATCAAGAGAATGCCAAGAGTGTGCAAAGCAGTCATCAAAGCAAAAGGTGGCTACTTTGAAGAACCTAGAATATAAGACATATTTCCAGTTGTTTCACACTTTTTTGTTAAGTATATAATTCCACATGTGTCAATTCATAGTTTTGATGCCTTCAGTGTGAATGTACAATTTTCATAGTCATGAAAGTACAGAAAAATCTTTAAATGAGAAGGTGTGTCCAAACTTTTGGTCTTTACTGTTTATTCAACTTTTACGTTTTAAAAATTACAAAAAGGAAAATGAGTTGATTCAAAGGTTTGAGCACCCTGCATGGCTACTACCTTGTAGCACCTCCTCTTAAAGTATCACAGCTTTTAAATGCTTCTTCCAGTTCTGTAAGATTCCTGTGTTGTCTTGCCACAGATTTTCAGTGATGTTTGTGGATGGCTTTGTACGTCATGGTTAGGGTTTTGTACTGGAGACTCTGTATTGTAGTATCATGTGTGTCCCCATACATTAGTTTTCATTGTTTATGGCCACAGTATTTATTAATGTTTTTTAAAGATTTATAATAATATTGCTCATTGATTTATTTTATACGGGCAGATTCTTTTGTATTGCTATTTATGTAGTAAGCAATATATCTAGTACATTGCAAATTAAGGCACTTTATAAGCACTTAGTCACTTTATATACTTTCGGCACTTGTACACGCTGACGGGCAGAATCCCTTGCGTCTGGCCTCCTGCCCAGCGGCGGCCCTGTATTGCGGTGTGTGGGCGAGGTGCTGGCCCACTCACGTGATCGGGGCTTGTCGTTCTGGGCAGAGGTTTCAGACGCAGGGAGGAGGCTTGTTTGCGGTTCATGCATGCACTTTTTCCTTTTTGGATTATCACATGATGGGATCATTACTTAAACTGACCTGAGATCCTGATCAAGCCACGCCCCCTGAGGAAGCGGTATTAATCACACGCGAAACGCGCGTTGGGGTTAAATGACCAGGATCCAGACAGGACATTTGCACTAATTATCCCCTTTATTTAAACATGTATTTTGTATGAACTACACAGAGATATATAGCGTTTCTACCAACACTAATTGGATTGTACTACTGTGTTAGGTCACTTTGTATAAGCACTTATATGGTGGCAATTTACATGCTGTCCATTTGTAAAAATCTCCATTTTCTGTAGTATTTACATTTGTCCCGTTTTGTGAACCTGGGTCATTGATTGTATCTATGGACGCAGTCAATGTTATTGTAAACCATTTACTATATACTACTTGGTAATATTATGTACATTTTATGTGAAAATTAGTGACAGAATTTTCAATAAATAATGTGATTTTGTAATTTATTGGCTACTTTTGACTCTTGTTTCTCCTGTTTCAAAGTATTGCTTTTTGAGTCGCCATTTAACTGTATATGGTATAATTTACAACTGATATTTATTTGTTTAAATAAAAAAGAACCTATACATGTTTGGTACCTGCATACTTGAAGTGACCTGGAGAATCATATTGTCAGGTCAGTTTTAGCATTTAGTGAACATGATAAATACCGTAATAATAATAAAAAAAAACAATTGTGGAATTGCACTTTTTTCACATTTTCAACACACTTTGAACTTTTGTTCCCCTTTTTCCAGCACACTTTATGATAAAATCAATGGTGT
The DNA here is from genome assembly GCF_032444005.1 of Ranitomeya imitator. Taxonomy (NCBI): domain Eukaryota; kingdom Metazoa; phylum Chordata; class Amphibia; order Anura; family Dendrobatidae; genus Ranitomeya; species Ranitomeya imitator. Next base: position 321,223,246 of record NC_091284.1, read on the forward strand.
CCTTCAAAAATACAACTGGTCCTGCTAAAAATAAGCCCTCATAGGGCTTTATTTATGGAAAAATAAAAAAAGTTATGCTCTGGGAAGAAGGGGAACAAAAAGGTCATGATGGGGTTTAGCACTGTCTTATAGAAAAGTTCTAAAACTTCCTAATGTTTTATTTCTCAGTTTAGAACCCTTTTTTAAATACTTGCAATCTTTGTGTAGGAAGATGGCACACAGTACATGGCAAGTTCAGCTCTTAGCTGAGGTGTGAATACGACTGTATGCAGTCTGGGCTCTGATCTGTGAACCAAAAGGTGCAGCTTCTGCTGATGTACATACAGTGTTTAGATCGTTTTGCAGCCTTCTCCATCACTAACAGCAAAAACATAATGAGGAACTAAACCAAAGTACATTGGAAAGTTGCACAATGTTTCATTTATATAGTAACTAGAGTTTATCAGCCACAAATAGGAAAATACCTTTAACCCCTTAAAGAGAACCTCCAGTCACAACATGTGACATTTTTTATAATTCAGTTGAGCTTTTCATTTCTTTCAGCTCTGTGGGCGACACAGTGGGCTAAAAGGACATGTCCACATTTTAGGTGGCAGTAAATTCACCATCCTGTATCTCCACAATAAAGTGGAGAAAATAACAACGAAAACAAATCTTTTATCTACATTTCTGCTACTACTGTATATGCAGAGATGTACAGTTTATAAGGTGAATCATTGCGAAAGGTCTTCTTTAACCCCTTAAGCCCTGAGGGTGGTTTGCACGTTAATGACCGGGCCAATTTTTACAATTCTGACCATTGTCCCTTTATGAGGTTATAACTCTGGAACACTTCAACGGATCCTGGAGATTCTGACATTGTTTTCTCGTGACATATTGCACTTCATGACAGTGGTAACATTTCTTTGATATTACCTGGGTTTATTTGTTAAAAAATTGGAAATTTGGCGAAAATGTCGCAATTTTCCAACTTTGAATTTTTATGCCCTTAAATCACAGAGATATGTCACACAAAATACTTAATAAGTAACATTTCCCACATGTCTACTTTACATCAGCACAATTTTGGAAACAACTTTTTTTTGGTTAGGGAGTTGTAAGGGTTAAAATTTGACCAGCAATTTCTCATTTTTACAACACCATTTTTTTTTAGGGACCACATCACATTTGAAGTCATTTTGAGGGATCTATATGATAGAAAATAACCAAGTGTGACACTATTCTAAAAACTGCACCCCACAAGGAGCTCAAAACCACATTCAAGAAGTTTATTAACCCTTCTGGTGCTTCACAGGAATTTTTGGAATGTTTAAAAAAAAATGAACATTTAATTTTTTTTCACAAAAAATTTACTTCAGCTCCAATTGGTTTTATTTTACAAAAGGTATCAGGAGAAAATGAACCCCAAATGTTGTTGTACAATTTGTCCTGAGTACCCCGATACCCCATATGTGGGGGTAAACCACTGTTTGTGCACATGGCAGAGCTTGGAAGGGAAGGAGCGCCATTTGACTTTTCAATGCAAAATTGGCTGGAATTGAGATGGTACGCCATGTTGCTTTTTGGAGAGCAACTAATGTGCCTAAACATTGAAACCCCCCACAAGTGACACCATTTTAGAAAATAGACCCCCTAAGGAACTTACTAAATTTGTGGTGAGCACCTTGACCCACCAAGTGCTTCACAGAAGTTTATGTAGAGCCGTAAAAATAAATTATATTTTTTTTCACAAAAATGAAATTTTCGCCCCCAATTTTTTACTTTCCCAAGGGTACCAGAAGAAATTGTACCCCAAAAGTTGTTGGGCAATTTGTCCTGAGTACGCTGATACCCCATAAGTGGGGGTAAACCACTGTTTGGATGCATGGCAGAGCTCGGAAGGGAAGGAGGGGCGTTTGACTTTTCAATGCAAAATTGGCTGGAATTAAGATGGGATGCCATGTTGCGTTGGGGAGCCCCTGATGTGCTTAAACATTGAAACTCCCCACAAATGACACCATTTTGGAAAGTAGACCCCCCTAAGGAACTTATCTAGATGTGTTGTGAGAGCTTTGAACCCCCAAGTGTTTCACTACAGTTTATGACGCAGAGCCGTGAAAATAAAAATTCTTTTTTTTTTCCACAAATATATTTTTTAGCCCCCAGTTTTGTATTTTCCCAAGGGTAACAGGAGAAACTGCACTCCAAACATTGTTGTGCAATTTGTCCTGAGTACGCTGATACCCCATATGTGGAAGGGTAACCACCGTTTGGGCGCATGGCAGAGCTCGTAAGGGAAGGAGCGCCATTTGGAATGCAGACTTAGATGGAATGGTCTGCAGGCATCACATTGCGTTTGCAGAGCCCCTAATGTAACTAAACAGTAGAACCCCCCCACAAGTGACCCCATATTGGAAACTAGACCCCCCAAGGAACTTATCTAGATGTGTCGTGAGAACTTTGAACCCCCAAGTGTTTCACTACAGTTAATAACGCAGAGCCGTGAAAATAAAAAATCATTTTTTTCCCACAAAAATTATGTTTAACACCCAGTTTTGTATTTTCCCAAGGGTAACAGGAGAAATTAGTCCCCAAAAGTTGTTGTCCAATTTGTCCTGAGTACGCTGATACCCCATATGTGGGGGGAGAACCACCGTCTGGGCGCATGGCAGAGCTCGGAAGGGAAGGAGCGCCATTTGGAATGCAGATTTAGATGGATTGATCTGCAGGCGTCACGTTGCATTTGCAGAGCCCCCAATGTACCTTGACAGTAGAAACCCCTGACATGTGACCCCATATTGGAACCTAGACCCCCCAAGGAACTTATGTAGATGTGTTGTGAGAACTTTGAACCTCCGAGTATTTGACTACAGTTTATAACGAGGAGCTGTGAAAATAAAAAATCATTTTTTCCTACAAAAATGTTTTTTTTTGCCCCCAAAATTTTTATTTTCCCAAGGGTAACAAGAGAAATTGGACCACAAAAGTTGTTGTCCAATTTGTCCTGAGTACACTGACACCCCATATGTTGGGGTAAACCCCTGTTTGGGCGCATGGGAGAGCCCGGAAGGGAAGGAGCACTGTTTTAGTTTTTCAACGCAGAATTGGCTGGAATTGAGATCGGACACCATGTCACGTTTGGAGAGCCCCTGATGTGCCTAAACAATGGAAACCCCCAATTCTAACTGAAATCCTAACCCAAACACACCCCTAATCACAACCACACCCCTAACCCCAACCTTAAACACACCCCTAACTCCAACACACCCCTAACCCTAATCCCAACCATAACCCTAACCACACCCCTAACCCTGACACACCCCTAACCCTAATCCCAACCATAAATGTAATCCAAACCCTAACCCTAGCCCCAACCCTAACCCTAACCCTTACCCTAGCCCTAGCCCTAACCCTAACCCTAACACTAGCCCTAACCCTAATGGGAAAATGGAAATAAATACATTTTTTAATTTTTTTTTAATTTTCCCTAACTAAGGAGGTGATGAAGGGGGGTTTGATTTACTTTTATAGCGGCTTTTTTAGCGGATTTTTATGATTGGCATCTGTCACACACTAAAAGACTCTTTTTATTGCAAAAAATATTTTTTTGCGATACCACATTTTGAGAGCTATAATTTTTCCATATTTTGGTCCACAGAGTCATGTGAGGTCTTGTTTTTTGCGGGACGAGTTGACGTTTTTATTGGTAACATTTTCGGGCACGTGACATTTTTTGATCGCTTTTTTTCCGATTTTTGTGAGGCAGTATGACCAAATACCAGCTATTCATGAATTTCTTTTTTTTTTTTTTTGGGGGGGGGGGGGGCGTTTATACCGTTCTGCATTTGATAAAATGAATAAAGCAGTTTTATTCTTCGGGTCAGTACGATTACAGCAATACCTCATTTAGATTATTAAATAAACGGCAATTATTGTTTTTTTTTTTAATGAAGTTCACTTTATAGTATAAAATATTTTATATTTCCATGGTTTGATCTTTTACAGATGTGTCAATACTGAATGTTTTTTTTAAATCTCTTTCTTATTAGAGTAAGGAAGATTCTTTATGTCTGTGATATCTTAATTATAAAAAAAGTGCCTGAGTTTGATAGTTCATTTCTGTGTTGGTGCAAAAGGGCCCATATTTACTCTGGGAGGCCTTTGTTTAGCTATTTGCGATATTGCTTGAACCTAATACATTCTTTAGTCTGTGATTCTATATAATAAACTAGGCAGTTTTTTGTTGAATGATGGAATGTTGCCTTTGTCTGTAAATGTGTAATTAAGTGTGTTCTGCTAACGCTGTTCTGTATTTGGTATTTTACCACAGTATTTGTAAGCCAATACCGTGAGAGGAAAATCAGAGGAAAAGTATAGTAGGAACTCATGCACCACTTCTATATTTCTCACCCACTCCTGGTTATGGCTTACAGATACTGAGGTAAAATACTGACCAAATACTGAACTTGTGAACAAAACCTTAATTTAAAAAAAAAAAATCCCCTGTGGGCACATGCACAATCTCCTCAGCAATAACGGCACCATTCTCTTCAGCCCATGTGCCATCCCCCTACTCAGCACGTCCGCAGCCTGATGGGACGGCGCGCGGCCTGGTGGGACTGCATGCAGCATGATGGGATGGCGCACGTGCAGAGGAGAGTGGCCGTCGTGCTAGCGATAAGGGAGATGGCAAGCGACCTGAGGAGAGTGATGGTGATTGTAGTTTTGAAAAGATGTCATGTGTGCCCACCGGGAGGGCTCTGCGTGCCATAGGTTCACCGCCACTGCCCTACATTATCCCAGGAGATTCCTACTGTGGTCCTATGTCCTACATAAAAGCCGGCAGACGCTATATCCTTTGTTCGGAGGCAATATGTAGATATAGCCTTAACCATTTCTTCTATTGACATTAATCTACTTTACAATTATCTACTTCCTTCACACCCTGATCCACATCAAACATTCCTTTGTAGAGATTTATATTCAAGTTATAATTAGCAAAGAGAAAAAAATGTAAAAGAAAAAATAATAGATATTAGGGAAATAATATTCTCAAGTTTATGGTCAATGTTATAAACGCTGAGAATTGTATATAATTTAAACCCTAGTTCAGTCTAATCAGGGGTCATGTTATATACAGCTGTGGCAAAAATTAGAGACCACTGCAACATGTTTAGCTTGTCTGATTTTTCTCTTTATAGGTATATTTTTTAGTAAAATGTAAATTGTTCTTTTATTCTATAAACTACTGACATGTCTCCGAATTTCCAAGCAATACATTTTGGGTTTTTTTTCTGACAAAGAAAAATGGTCAAAATAAAAAAAACAGTGCTGTCAGACCTCAAATAATACAAAGAAAACAAGTTCATAATCATTTAGAAACAACAATACTAATGTTTTACCTCAGGAAGAGTTCAGAAATCAATATTTTGTGGAATAACCATGATTTTTACTCGCAGCTTTCATGCGTCTTGGCATGCATTCCACCAGTCTTTTACACTGCTTCTGGAGCAAAAATGTAAGCAGTTCTTCTTTGTTTGATGGCTTGTGACTATCCATCATCCTCTTGATTACATTCCTGAGGTTTTCAATGGGCTCAGGTCTGGAGATTGGGCTGCCTATGACAGGGTTTTGATGTGGTGGTCTTTTAATTTTTCCAGAGCTGTATATTCATAGAGTATCATCTTACCTCAAAGAAGAAATCTGTAAGTGATGAGATTGTAGAGGCAGAAGGATATATACTCATTATGAGATAAGTGTCCTTTCATTGAGAGTTCATAAACATGCAGGTAGGGCAAAGAACACCTCAGTGACTCACATTCATTACAGGAAATGTGTTTCCTTTACAAAACAGAATTGTTTCCAGAAAATATGCCTGACATATAACAGCAGATTTAACTTATAAATTATGCTTATTCAGGATCGGTATGTTTCTGAATATTACCAGAAAGTAAATATCTACAGATGGAAAAAAAACATTCAACATTAGATAGCTTATTCCCTCCCCTTCTTACAAGAGCCATTTTTTTTTTATTTTTCTATTGAAATAGCCATTCAGCATATCGGGATTTGTATAAATTTTTGGCTTGTGTCTCCATGTTTTTATTATTTACAAATTTCCAGAGGCAAATAAACTGTTAGAATCTGTTTAGTTTGTGACTATCCACCATTTTCTGGTTGTCTTTTCCCTTATGTGCTGGGTTTGTCTTGGGTCAGGTGATTGTATCACTCATTATTAACCAGCACCTGCCTCCCAGTCCTTGCTGGACAACAGTGTTAGGCCGGCTTCACACTTGCGAGTTTTAGGGACGTAAGAGCGCAGAAACTACGTCCGTAAAACTCGCAAAAAAAAAGGCACAATTATTCTCTATGCCCCTGCTCCTATCTGCCGTATTAAACTGATCAGTATTATACGGCTTTCTACGGCCGTAGAAAATCGCAGCATGCTGCGTTTGTCACCGTATTGCGCAAATAAAACGTCAATGAAAGTCTATGGAAGCCCCAAAAATACGGATCACACACGGACCAGCAGTGTGACTTGCGAGAAATACGCAGCGGTGTTAGCGAGAAAAGCCGGCAATTCAGTGCTGTGTACAGTAAAATCACACTGACAGCTTCCAGTAGAATAGGTAGAATAAATGTGTACACATAGAATAGGTAACATAGTAACATAGTTAGTAAGGCCGAAAAAAGACATTTGTCCATCCAGTTCAGCCTATATTCCATCATAATAAATCCCCAGATCTACGTCCTTCTACAGAACCTAATTGTATGATACAATATTGTTCTGCTCCAGGAAGACATCCAGGCCTCTCTTGAACCCCTCGACTGAGTTCGCCATCACCACCTCCTCAGGCAAGCAATTCCAGATTCTCACTGCCCTAACAGTAAAGAATCCTCTTCTATGTTGGTGGAAAAACCTTCTCTCCTCCAGACGCAAAGAATGCCCCCTTGTGCCCGTCACCTTCCTTGGTATAAACAGATCCTCAGCGAGATATTTGTATTGTCCCCTTATATACTTAAACATGGTTATTAGATCGCCCCTCAGTCGTCTTTTTTCTAGACTAAATAATCCTAATTTCGCTAATCTATCTGGGTATTGTAGTTCTCCCATCCCCTTTATTAATTTTGTTGCCCTCCTTTGTATTCTCTCTAGTTCCATTATATCCTTCCTGAGCACCGGTGCCCAAAACTGGACACAGTACTCCATGTGCGGTCTAACTAGGGATTTGTACAGAGGCAGTATAATGCTCTCATCATGTGTATCCAGACCTCTTTTAATGCACCCCATGATCCTGTTTGCCTTGGCAGCTGCTGCCTGGCACTGGCTGCTCCAGGTAAGTTTATCATTAACTAGGATCCCCAAGTCCTTCTCCCTGTCAGATTTACCCAGTGGTTTCCCATTCAGTGTGTAATGGTGACATTGATTCCTTCTTCCCATGTGTATAACCTTACATTTATCATTGTTAAACCTCATCTGCCACCTTTCAGCCCAAGTTTCCAACTTATCCAGATCCATCTGTAGCAGAATACTATCTTCTCTTGTATTAACTGCTTTACATAGTTTTGTATCATCTGCAAATATAGATATTTTACTGTGTAAACCTTCTACCAGATCATTAATGAATATGTTGAAGAGAACAGGTCCCAATACTGACCCCTGCGGTACCCCACTGGTCACAGCGACCCAGTTAGAGACTATACCATTTATAACCACCCTCTGCTTTCTATCACTAAGCCAGTTACTAACCCATTTACACACAATTTCCCCCAGACCAAGCATTCTCATTTTGTGTACCAACCTCTTGTGCGGCACGGTATCAAACGCTTTGGAAAAATCGAGATATACCACGTCCAATGACTCACCGTGGTCCAGCCTATAGCTTACCTCTTCATAAAAACTGATTAGATTGGTTTGACAGGAGCGATTTCTCATAAACCCATGCTGATATGGAGTAAAACAGTTATTCTCATTGAGATAATCCAGTGAGACACACATATATATATATTAATATTTCTTCCAGCGCTAGACAGCTTTAAAGCCGGTAATTCAATTACCGGCTTTTGCTTTCCCCTTCCTAAACCCGACATGATATGAGACCTGGTTTACATACAGTAAACCATCTCATATCACCATTTTTTTGGCATATTCCACACTACTAATGTCAGTAGTGTGTCTATGCAAAATTTGGCCGTTCTAGCTAGTAAATTAAGGGGTTAAATGGCGGAAAAAATTGGCGTGGGCTCCCGCACAATTTTCTCCGCCAGAGTAGTAAAGCCAGTGACTGAGAGCAGATATTAATAGCCTGGAGAGGGTCCACGGTTATTGGCCCCCCCTGGCTAAAAACACCTGCCCCCAGCCACCCCAGAAAAGGCACATCTGGAAGATGCGCCTATTCTGGCACTTGGCCACTCTCTTCCCATTCCCGTGTAGCGGTGGGATATGGGGTAATGAAGGGTTAATGCCACCTTGCTACTGTAAGGTGACATTAAGCCAAATTAATAATGGAGAGGCGTCAATTATGACACCTATCCATTATTAATCCAATACTAGTAAAGGGTTAAAAAAATACACAAACACATTAAAAAATATTTTAATGAAATAAAAACAAAAGTTGTTTTAATATTTTATTGAACGCCCAATCCAATCACTGAAGACCCTCGTTCTGTAACAAAAAAAACATAATAAGCCAACAATATCCTTACCTTCCGCAGATCTGTAAAGTCCAACGATGTAAATCCATCTGAAGGGGTTAAAATATTTTGCAGACACGAGTTTTGCTAATGCAGCTGCTCATGTCTGCAAAACACCGGAGAATGTAGGTAAAGTAGGTCATTGACCTATATTTACCTGCATTTGCGGTGAGGCGCCCTCTGCTGGCTGTTCCTAGATCGTGGGAACTTTCCCACGATCTAGGAACAACCAGCAGAGGGCGCCTCACTGCAAATGCAGGTAAATATAGGTCACGCCAATTTTTTCCGCCATTTAACCCATTAATTTACTAGCTAGAACGGCCAAATTTTGCATAGACACACTACTAACATTAGTAGTGTGGAATATGCAAAAAAATTGGGGATATGAGATGGTTTACTGTATGTAAACCAGGTCTCATATCATGTCAGGTTTTAGGAAGGAGAAAGCAAAAGCCGGTAATTGAATTACCGGCTTTCTGCTATATCGCGCTGGATGAAATATTAATATATATACATATATGTGTCTACTGATATAGACAGTATATATGTTTTTTTTTTTTTTTTACACATGGATCCCTTGTATAGCCGTATGTCGGTTTTGCAAGCCTGCGATAAAAACACGCAGTACGGATGACATACGGATTACATACGGAGGATGCCATGCGCAAAAAACGCTGAAACACCCTGCCTACGGAGGAGCTACGGACCACTATTTTCGGGACTTTTCAGCGTATTACGACCGTAATATACGGACCGTATTTTCATACGCTGAGTGTGAAGCCGGCCTTAATCTGCTTTAGCTCTAGTTTGGTGCTTTGCTTTATCTTCTGTGTGTGTGTAATTTGTGCAGTACTGGGAGTTCTGGTTCAGCTAGTCTTAGTTTCTGTCTTCTGTTTGTATCTGCAGCCTTCCCTGTGTTTACTATTAGGAGGTGACCCGTTTTTGCACCCAGTCCTTAGATCTTTCAGGGAACCCCTTACCCCAATCTGTAGGTCTTCGCTTGAGATTAACCTAAGATCGTTGGTCGGTCTATTCACAAGGAATGGGTCGCCCACTCCATCGTAGGGTATCAGCCTAGTGATAGTGCAGGGTCAGTGTGAAGGAAACCCCGGTTCCTCACACGTCACCAATCCGTGACGTCACTACACAGGCACAGCTCTCCGGTGCCCCTTTTGTCTCTCAGGTCAATAAGGGAACTGCACCTAGAGCAAATGGCCGCCGGGGAGACTGCCCTGTTACCCACGCTGGGTATTCTAAGATTCGCAATCAGAGTAAAAGGATCAGCCCAAAATTAATTTATGATTTATTTGTCTTAAGGGCGCACTAGGTAATTACAAGTAATATACAGACAAAATATATCAAGAATTACAGTCAGAGTAAAATATAACAATCACAATACAGGGCTTAAAGGTATACAGCTGGAGGTCAATTTACCAGGTTGAAGGTCGCTTGTGGAAGCCGGGGGCTCAGCATTCCGCAGGTCCAAGACTTAGTTGCCGGGCAGCCCCCAGAAAGCGTGTGCTTGCTCCCCTCTGGCTGGCATACCCTGTTCCTTAGTTTATAATCATCTTCTTCTGTTGTGTGAGTGCCACTCTCCAAGTGTCCTCAGCTCTTAAACCTTTTAATCCCCCCTGTAACTGGGTGGGCTAGCAATCTCCACCCCTCAGTTTAACTGCGAAATCTGTGCCCAATATCTAATATATGGAATAACTGCTTTCAGGGTGGTCGGATCAGTACACGGGCAGTACCAGCACATGAGGTTTGTTCTGCCAGTCATAAAGGGATCAAACCTGGACCCATTCGGTCGCTGTGGGAGGCTGATCTCCATATCTCAGGTTTCAGAACTCCCACGGACCCGGGAGTTGCACTGTCAGATGCGCAATTTCTTCAGGGCCATGAGGATATTATTTATGAGCCTGTGCCTCGGGCGACGTGTCCATAATTCATAATTTCATGGCAGAGACGGTCCGGCTGGGCACATAATAGACTTAGGCTCCTGGAGCCACCTGACATGCATGCTTTAATTGATCCCTCAGGCATCTCCATGCCCCCTGCTGGTGTGGCTTCCTCATTAAGCTTTGAAGTACCTTCTGCCTACACTGAGCTTAATTCCATTACCATGCTAAAAGGAACCTTATTCATGAGAATAGGTGGGGGCCAGGAGCACTCATCTCTGCAGACCTGTGACCAGAAGACAAAATGGAGTCACGCCAATCTCTGTTAGTATGTCCGTCCAAGATGGCGGCAGCTCCCTCATCACACCTCCCTGCTTTAGAGGGCGCTAGGGGGCATCAAATTCCTGTGTTCGCCCATGCGCCCTTTTGCACCTTCTCCTTTCCGGGACAACCCATCAGCATTACCATGGTCGCTGCCTCTTCCTCTGCGTCTCTCTGAGGCTGTCTTTGCCTCCTCCCCTCTCTCTCTCTCTCTCTGAGGCTGTCTCTGTCTCCTCTGTCTCTCTCTGAGGCTGTCTTTGCCTCCTCCCTCTCTGAGGCTGTCTCTGGCTCCTCCTCTGTCTCTCTCTGAGGCTGTCTTTGCCCCCTCCTCTCTCTCCGAGGCTGACTCTGCCCCCTCCTCTCTCTCTGTGGCTGTCTCTGCCGCCTCCTCTGTCTCTCTCTGAGGCTGTCTCTGCCTCCTCCTCTCTCTCTGAGGCTGTCTCTGCCTCCTCCTCTGTCTCTCTCTGAGGCTGTCTCTGCCCCTCCTCTGTCTCTCTCTGAGGCTGTCTCTGCCCCCTCCTCTCTCTCTGAGGCTGTCTCTGTCCCCTCCTCTGTCTCTCTGAGGCTGTCTCTGCCCGCCTCCTCTCTCTCTGAGGCTGTCTCTGACTCCTCCTCTGTCTCTCTCTGCGGCTGTCTCTACCCCCTCCTCTCTCTCCGAGGCTGTCTCTGCCCCCTCCTCTATCTCTGAGGCTGTCTCTGCCTCCTCCTCTGTCTCACTCTGAGGCTGTCTCTGCCCTTCCTCTCTCTCTGAGGCTGTCTCTGCCTCCTCCTCTGTCTCTCTCTGAGGCTGTCTCTGCCCCCTCCATTCTCCGAGGCTGTCTCTGCCCCCTCCTCTCTCTCTCTCTGAGGCTGTCTCTGCCCCCTCCTCTCGCTCTCTGAGGCTGTTTCTGCCTCCTCCTCTCTCTCTGAGGCTGTCTCTGCACCCTCCTCTGTCTCTCTCTGAGGCTGTCTCTGCCCCCTCCTCTCTCTCTCAGAGGCAGTCTCTGCCTCCTCCTCTGTCTCTCTCTGAGGCTGTCTCTGCCCCCTCCTCTCTCTCTCAGAGGCAGTCTCTGCTTCCTCCTCTGTCTCTCTCTGAGGCTGTCTCTGCACCCTCCTCTGTCTCTCTCTGAGGCTGTCTCTGCCCCCTCCTCTGTCTCTCTGAGGCTGTCTCTGCCCCCTCCTCTCACTCTCTGAAGCTGTCTCTGCCTCCTCCTCTGTCTCTCTGAGGCTGTCTCTACCCCCTCCTCTCTCTCCGAGGCTGTCTCTGCCCCCTCCTTTCTCTCTAAGGCTATCTCTGACTCCTCCTCTGTCTCCCTCTGAGGCTGTCGCTGCCCCCTCCTCTCTCTCTCTGAGGCTGTCTCTGCCTCCTCTTCTGTCTCTCTCTGAGGCTGTCTCTGCCCCCTCCTCTCTCTCCGTGGCTGTCTCTGCTCCCTCCTCTCTCTCTGAGGCTGTCTCTGCCCCTTCTCTCTCTCTGAGGCTGTCTCTGCCCCCTCCTCTCTCTCCGAGGCTGTCTCTGCCCCCTCCTCTCTCTCTCTCTGAGGCTGTCTCTACCCCCTCCTCTCTCTCTCTGAGGCTGTCTCTGCCCCTCCTCTCTCTTTGAGGCTGTCTCTGCCCCCTCCTCTCTCTCTGAGGCTGTCTCTGCCCCCTCCTCTCTCTCTCAGAGGCGGTCTCTGCCTCCTCCTCTGTCTCTCTCTGAGGCTGTCTCTGCACCCTCCTCTGTCTCTCTCTGAGGCTGTCTCTGCGCCCTCCTCTGTCTCTCTGAGGCTGTCTCTGCCCCCTCCTTTCTCTCTGAGGCTGTCTCTGCCTCCTCCTCTGTCTCCCTCTGAGGCTGTCTCTGCCCCCTCCTCTCTCTCTCTGAGGCTGTCTCTGCCTCCTCTTCTGTCTCTCTCTGAGGCTGTCTCTGCCCCCTCCTCTCTCTCCGAGGCTGTCTCTGCTCCCTCCTCTCTCTCTGAGGCTGTCTCTGCCCTTTCTCTCTCTCTGAGGCTGTCTCTGCCCCCTCCTCTCTCTCTGAGGCTGTCTCTGCCCCCTCCTCTCTCTCTCTCTGAGGCTGTCTCTGCCCCCTCCTCTCTCTCTCTGAGGCTGTCTCTGCCCCTCCTCTCTCTTTGAGGCTGTCTCTGCCCCGTCCTCTCTCTCTGAGGCTCTCTCTGCCCCCTCCTCTCTCTTGGAGGCTGTCTCTGCCCCCTCCTCTCTCTCTCTCTGAGGCTGTCTCTGCCTCCTCTTCTCTCTCTCTGAGGCGGTCTCTGCCTCCTCTTCTGTCTCTCTCTGAGGCTGTCTCTGCCCCCTCCTCTCTCTCCGAGGCTGTCTCTGCTCCCTCCTCTCTCTCTGAGGCTGTCTCTGCCCCTTCTCTCTCTCTGAGGCTGTCTCTGCCCCCTCCTCTCTCTCCGAGGCTGTCTCTGCCCCCTCCTCTCTCTCTCTCTGAGGCTGTCTCTGCCCCCTCCTCTCTCTCTCTGAGGCTGTCTCTGCCCCTCCTCTCTCTTTGAGGCTGTCTCTGCCCCCTCCTCTCTCTCTGAGGCTGTCTCTGCCCCCTCCTCTCTCTCTCAGAGGTGGTCTCTGCCTCCTCCTCTGTCTCTCTCTGAGGCTGTCTCTGCACCCTCCTCTGTCTCTCTCTGAGGCTGTCTCTGCCCCCTCCTCTGTCTCTCTGAGGCTGTCTCTGCCCCCTCCTCTCATCTCTGAAGCTGTCTCTGCCTCCTCCTCTGTCTCTCTCTGAGGCTGTCTCTACCCCCTCCTCTCTCTCCGAGGCTGTCTCTGCCCCCTCCTTTCTCTCTGAGACTGTCTCTGCCTCCTCCTCTGTCTCCCTCTGAGGCTGTCTCTGCCCCCTCCTCTCTCTCTCTGAGGCTGTCTCTGCCTCCTCTTCTGTCTCTCTCTGAGGCTGTCTCTGCCCCCTCCTCTCTCTCCGAGGCTGTCTCTGCTCCCTCCTCTCTCTCTGAGGCTGTCTCTGCCCTTTCTCTCTCTCTGAGGCTGTCTCTGCCCCCTCCTCTCTCTCTGAGGCTGTCTCTGCCCCCTCCTCTCTCTCTCTGAGGCTGTCTCTGCCCCCTCCTCTCTCTCTCTGAGGCTGTCTCTGCCCCTCCTCTGTCTCTCTCTGAGGCTGTCTCTGCCCCCTCCTCTCTCTCTCTGAGGCTGTCTCTGCCCCCTCCTCTCTCTCTCTGAGGCTGTCTCTGCCTCCTCCTCTCTCTCTGAGGCTGTCTCTGCACCCTCCTCTGTCTCTCTCTGAGGCTGTCTCTGCCCCCTCCTCTCTCTCTCAGAGGCAGTCTCTGCCTCCTCCTCTGTCTCTCTCTGAGGCTGTCTCTGCCCCCTCCTCTCTCTCTCAGAGGCAGTCTCTGCTTCCTCCTCTGTCTCTCTCTGAGGCTGTCTCTGCACCCTCCTCTGTCTCTCTCTGAGGCTGTCTCTGCCCCCTCCTCTGTCTCTCTGAGGCTGTCTCTGCCCCCTCCTCTCACTCTCTGAAGCTGTCTCTGCCTCCTCCTCTGTCTCTCTGAGGCTGTCTCTACCCCCTCCTCTCTCTCCGAGGCTGTCTCTGCCCCCTCCTTTCTCTCTGAGGCTATCTCTGACTCCTCCTCTGTCTCCCTCTGAGGCTGTCTCTGCCCCCTCCTCTCTCTCTCTGAGGCTGTCTCTGCCTCCTCTTCTGTCTCTCTCTGAGGCTGTCTCTGCCCCCTCCTCTCTCTCCGAGGCTGTCTCTGCTCCCTCCTCTCTCTCTGAGGCTGTCTCTGCCCCTTCTCTCTCTCTGAGGCTGTCTCTGCCCCCTCCTCTCTCTCCGAGGCTGTCTCTGCCCCCTCCTCTCTCTCTCTCTGAGTCTGTCTCTACCCCCTCCTCTCTCTCTCTGAGGCTGTCTCTGCCCCTCCTCTCTCTTTGAGGCTGTCTCTGCCCCTTCCTCTCTCTCTGAGGCTGTCTCTGCCCCCTCCTCTCTCTCTCAGAGGCAGTCTCTGCCTCCTCCTCTGTCTCTCTCTGAGGCTGTCTCTGCACCCTCCTCTGTCTCTCTCTGAGGCTGTCTCTGCGCCCTCCTCTGTCTCTCTGAGGCTGTCTCTGCCCCCTCCTTTCTCTCTGAGGTTGTCTCTGCCTCCTCCTCTGTCTCCCTCTGAGGCTGTCTCTGCCCCCTCCTCTCTCTCTCTGAGGCTGTCTCTGCCTCCTCTTCTGTCTCTCTCTGAGGCTGTCTCTGCCCCCTCCTTTCTCTCCGAGGCTGTCTCTGCTCCCTCCTCTCTCTCTGAGGCTGTCTCTGCCCTTTCTCTCTCTCTGAGGCTGTCTCTGCCCCCTCCTCTCTCTCTCTCTGAGGCTGTCTCTGCCCCCTCCTCTCTCTCTCTGAGGCTGTCTCTGCCCCTCCTCTCTCTCGGAGGCTGTCTCTGCCCCCTCCTCTCTCTCTCTCTGAGGCTGTCTCTGCCTCCTCCTCTCTCTCTCTGAGGCGGTCTCTGCCTCCTCTTCTGTCTCTCTCTGAGGCTGTCTCTGCCCCCTCCTCTCTCTCCGAGGCTGTCTCTGCTCCCTCCTCTCTCTCTGAGGCTGTCTCTGCCCCTTCTCTCTCTCTGAGGCTGTCTCTGCCCCCTCCTCTCTCTCCGAGGCTGTCTCTGCCCCCTCCTCTCTCTCTCTCTGAGGCTGTCTCTGCCCCCTCCTCTCTCTCTCTCTGAGGCTGTCTCTGCCCCTCCTCTCTCTTTGAGGCTGTCTCTGCCCCCTCCTCTCTCTCTGAGGCTGTCTCTGCCCCCTCCTCTCTCTCTCAGAGGCGGTCTCTGCCTCCTCCTCTGTCTCTCTCTGAGGCTGTCTCTGCACCCTCCTCTGTCTCTCTCTGAGGCTGTCTCTGCCCCCTCCTCTGTCTCTCTGAGGCTGTCTCTGCCCCCTCCTCTCATCTCTGAAGCTGTCTCTGCCTCCTCCTCTGTCTCTCTCTGAGGCTGTCTCTACCCCCTCCTCTCTCTCCGAGGCTGTCTCTGCCCCCTCCTTTCTCTCTGAGGCTGTCTCTGCCTCCTCCTCTGTCTCCCTCTGAGGCTGTCTCTGCCCCCTCCTCTCTCTCTCTGAGGCTGTCTCTGCCTCCTCTTCTGTCTCTCTCTGAGGCTGTCTCTGCCCCCTCCTCTCTCTCCGAGGATGTCTCTGCTCCCTCCTCTCTCTCTGAGGCTGTCTCTGCCCTTTCTCTCTCTCTGAGGCTGTCTCTGCCCCCTCCTCTCTCTCTGAGGCTGTCTCTGCCCCCTCCTCTCTCTCTCTGAGGCTGTCTCTGCCCCCTCCTCTCTCTCTCTGAGGCTGTCTCTGCCCCTCCTCTCTCTTTGAGGCTGTCTCTGCCCCCTCCTCTCTCTCTGAGGCTGTCTCTGCCCCCTCCTCTCTCTCAGAGGCTGTCTCTGCCCCCTCCTCTCTCTCTCTCTGAGGCTGTCTCTGTCTCCTCCTCTGTCTCTGAACGGATAGGGTACCACTAACTGTCGGTCCCTGGGCCACGCCTCCATTGAACCCCACTGGACCATTACCCGGTAGAGCCATCCCTGGTCCCAGACCACCCGCTCGCGGTCTGACTCCCCGAGAGGCTGTGCCGCCTGCTCCTTGAGAGCTTTCAGGCTAGCGTCAGCTTCCAACGCTGCCTGAAATCCCTGACTCGATGTGGCGAAAATGGACGACCCTGCCACATCCGCTGTCAGCTCCCCGGGATCTGTCTCCTGGCCGCTGTCTGACTCGGCAGCCACTTGGTCAGAGAGGGGGAAGCCTGTTGTGAATTCTGTGGCTGAATTCACTCCTGTGGTCACAAGTGGTACTGCAGCTTCTGAGCTTCCTCCCTCAGGTGTTCTGGTGAGCTCGTTAACTGCTTCATTACTTAACTCCGCCTGATGCTGCTATCCTTGCTCCTTGTCAATGTTTCAGTGTTGGATCTGAGCTTCTCCTGATTGTTCCTGTGACCTGCTGCTCTGTATAGCTAAGTGCTTTTTGCTTTTTTGTTGCTTTTTTTTCTGTCCAGCTTGTCTTTTGTTTTGCTGGAAGCTCTGAGACGCAAAGGGTGTACCGCCGTGCCGTTAGTTCGGCACGGTGGTTTTTTTTTGCCCCCTTTGCGTGGTTTTGCTTTAGGGTCTTTTGTAGACTGCAAAGTTCGCTTTACTGTCCTCGCTCTGTCCTAGAATATCGGGCCCCACTTTGCTGAATCTATTTCATCCCTACGTTTTGTCTTTTCATCTTACTCACAGTCATTATATGTGGGGGGCTGCCTTTTCCTTTGGGGAATTTCTCTGGGGCAAGTCAGGCCTATTTTTCTATCTTCAGGCTAGCTAGTTTCTTAGGCTGTGCCGAGTTGCCTAGGTAGTTGTTAGGCGCAATCCACAGCCGCTTTTAGTTGTGTTTAGGATAGGATCAGGTGTGCAGTCTACAGAGTTTCCACGTCTCAGAGCTCGTTCTTGTATTTTTGGGTATTTGTCAGATCACTGTGTGCGCTCTGATCGCTTAGCACACTGTGTTTCTGGATTGCCTTCATAACACCTGTCATTAGCAAACATAACAGTACAAGGAGCCCAACTAATGATTCTCAATAGAGGGAAAGAAAAAGTTCTGACATCATTTTTTTTTTTTCTCAGCTCTGTGTTCACTTTTTTTTTTTTCCCCTAGACATTTGGGTGATTCTGGACACAGGTGTGGACATGGATATTCAGGGTCTGTGCTCTTCAATGGATAATCTCGTTATAAATGTACAAAAAATTCAAGATACTATTGATCAGAAATCTATGTTAGAACCAAGAATTCCTATTCCTGATTTGTTTTTTGGAGATAGAACTAAGTTTCTAAGTTTCAAAAATAATTGTAAGCTATTTCTGGCCTTGAAACCTCATTCTTCTGGTAATCCTATTCAACAGGTTTTGATTATTATTTCTTTTTTGCGCGGCGACCCTCAAGACTGGGCATTTTCTCTTGCGCCAGGAGACCCTGCATTGAGTAATGTCGATGCGTTTTTCCTGGCGCTCGGATTGCTGTACGATGAGCCTAATTCAGTGGATCAGGCTGAGAAAAATTTGCTGGCTTTGTGCCAGGGTCAGGATGATATAGAAGTATATTGTCAGAAATTTAGGAAATGGTCAGTACTCACTCAGTGGAATGAATCTGCGCTGGCAGCTTTGTTCAGAAAGGGTCTCTCTGAGGCTCTTAAGGATGTCATGGTGGGATTTCCTATGCCTGCTGGTTTGAATGAGTCTTTGTCTTTGGCCATTCAGATCGGTCGACGCTTGCGCGAGCGTAAATCTGTGCACCATTTGGCGGTACTGCCTGAGGTTAAACCTGAGCCTATGCAGTGCGATAGGACTATGACTAGAGTTGAACGGCAGGAATACAGACGTCTGAATGGTCTGTGTTTCTACTGTGGTGATTCCACTCATGCTATTTCTGATTGTCCTAAGCGCACTAAGCGGTCCGCTAGGTCTGCCGTCATTGGTACTGTACAGTCCAAATTCCTTCTGTCCATTACCTTGATATGCTCTTTGTCGTCGTTTTCTGTCATGGCGTTTGTGGATTCGGGCGCTGCCCTGAATCTGATGGATTTGGATTATGCTAAACGTTGTGGGTTTTTCTTGGAGCCTTTGCGGTGTCCTATTCCATTGAGAGGAATTGATGCTACACCTTTGGCCAAGAATAAACCTCAATACTGGGCCCAGCTGACCATGTGCATGGCTCCTGCACATCAGGAAGTTATTCGCTTTCTGGTGTTGCATAATCTGCATGATGTGGTCGTGTTGGGGTTGCCATGGCTACAAACCCATATTCCAGTATTGGATTGGAATTCCATGTCGGTATCCAGCTGGGGTTGTCAGGGGGTACATGGTGATGTTCCATTTTTGTCGATTTCGTCATCCACCCCTTCTGAGGTCCCAGAGTTCTTGTCTGATTATCAGGATGTATTTGAAGAGCCCAAGTCCGATGCTCTACCTCCGCATAGGGATTGTGATTGTGCTATAAATTTGATTCCTGGTAGTAAATTCCCTAAAGGTCGATTATTTAATTTATCCGTGCCCGAACACGCCGCTATGCGCAGTTATGTGAAGGAATCCCTGGAGAAGGGACATATTCGCCCATCGTCATCACCACTGGGAGCAGGGTTCTTCTTTATAGCCAAGAAGGATGGTTCGCTGAGACCGTGTATTGATTACCGCCTTCTTAATAAGATCACTGTTAAATTTCAGTATCCCTTGCCATTGTTATCTGACTTGTTTGCTCGGATTAAGGGGGCTAGTTGGTTCACTAAGATAGATCTTCGTGGTGCGTATAATCTGGTGAGAATCAGGCAAGGAGATGAATGGAAAACTGCATTCAATACGCCCGAGGGTCATTTTGAGTATCTAGTGATGCCGTTCGGACTTGCCAATGCTCCATCTGTGTTTCAGTCTTTTATGCATGACATCTTCCGTGAGTATCTGGATAAATTCCTGATTGTTTACTTCGATGACATTTTGATCTTCTCAGATGATTGGGAGTCTCATGTGAAGCAGGTCAGAATGGTTTTTCAGGTCCTGCGTGCTAACTCTTTGTTTGTGAAGGGATCAAAGTGTCTCTTCGGTGTGCAGAAAGTTTCATTTTTGGGGTTCATCTTTACCCCTTCTACTATCGAGATGGATCCAGTTAAGGTCCAAGCCATCCAGGATTGGATTCAGCCGACATCTCTGAAAAGTCTGCAAAAGTTCCTGGGCTTTGCTAATTTTTATCGTCGCTTCATCGCTAATTTTTCTAGCATTGCCAAACCATTGACCGATTTGACCAAGAAGGTTGCTGATTTGGTTAATTGGTCTTCTGCTGCTGTGGAAGCTTTTCAGGAGTTGAAGCGTCGTTTTTGTTCTGCCCCTGTGTTGTGTCAGCCAGATGTTTCTCTTCCGTTCCAGGTCGAGGTTGATGCTTCTGAGATTGGAGCAGGGGCGGTTTTGTCACAGAGAGGTTCTGATTGCTCAGTGATGAAACCATGTGCTTTCTTTTCCAGGAAGTTTTCGCCCGCTGAGCGTAATTATAATGTGGGCAATCGAGAGTTGCTGGCCATGAAGTGGGCATTCGAGGAGTGGCGTCATTGGCTTGAAGGAGCTAAGCATCGCGTGGTGGTATTGACTGATCATAAGAACTTGACTTATCTCGAGTCTGCCAAGCGCTTGAATCCTAGACAGGCCCGTTGGTCGTTATTTTTTGCCCGCTTCGACTTTGTGATTTCGTACCTTCCGGGCTCTAAAAATGTGAAGGCGGATGCTCTGTCTAGGAGTTTTGTGCCCGACTCTCCGGGTTTATCTGAGCCAGCGGGTATCCTCAAGGAAGGAGTCATTGTGTCTGCCATCTCCCCTGATTTGCGGCGGGTGCTGCAAAAATTTCAGGCGAATAAACCTGATCGTTGTCCAGCAGAGAAACTGTTCGTCCCTGATAGGTGGACTAATAAACTTATCTCTGAACTTCATTGTTCGGTGTTGGCTGGTCATCCTGGAATCAGTGGTACCAGAGAGTTAGTGGCTAGATCCTTCTGGTGGCCATCTCTGTCACGGGATGTACGTACTTTTGTGCAGTCCTGTGGGATTTGTGCTAGGGCTAAGCCCTGCTGTTCTCGTGCCAGTGGGTTGCTTTTGCCCTTGCCGGTCCCAAAGAGGCCTTGGACACATATTTCGATGGATTTCATTTCTGACCTTCCCGTTTCTCAAAAGATGTCAGTCATTTGGGTGGTCTGTGATCGCTTTTCTAAAATGGTCCATCTGGTGCCCTTGGCTAAATTGCCTTCCTCCTCTGATTTGGTACATTTGTTCTTTCAGCATGTGGTTCGGTTGCATGGCATTCCTGAGAATATTGTTTCTGACAGAGGTTCCCAGTTTGTTTCAAGGTTTTGGCGAGCCTTTTGTGGTAGGATGGGCATTGACCTATCCTTTTCCTCGGCTTTCCATCCTCAGACTAATGGCCAGACCGAACGAACCAATCAGACCTTGGAAACATATCTGAGATGTTTTGTTTCTGCAGACCAGGATGATTGGGTGTCCTTTTTGCCGTTGGCTGAGTTCGCCCTTAATAATCGGGCCAGCTCGGCTACCTTGGTTTCTCCATTTTTTTGCAATTCTGGGTTCCATCCTCGTTTCTCTTCAGGACAGGTTGAGTCTTCGGACTGTCCTGGTGTGGATTCTGTGGTGGATAGGTTGCAGCAGATCTGGACTCAGGTAGTGGACAATTTGATCTTGTCCCAGGAGAAAGCTCAACTTTTCGCTAATCGCAGACGCCGTGTGGGTCCCCGACTTCGTGTTGGGGATCTGGTTTGGTTATCTTCTCGTCATATTCCTATGAAGGTTTCCTCTCCTAAATTTAAACCTCGTTTTATTGGTCCGTATAGGATTTCTGAGGTTCTCAATCCTGTGTCTTTTCGTTTGACCCTCCCAGACTCCTTTTCCATACATAATGTATTCCATAGGTCGTTGTTGCGGAGATACGTGGCACCTATGGTTCCATCTGTTGAGCCTCCTGCCCCGGTTTTGGTGGAGGGGGAATTGGAGTATATTGTGGAGAAGATTTTGGATTCTCGTGTTTCTAGACGGAAACTCCAGTATCTGGTTAAATGGAAGGGTTATGCTCAGGAAGATAATTCCTGGGTTTTTGCCTCTGATGTTCATGCTTCCGATCTTGTTCGTGCCTTTCATGCGGCTCATCCTGGTCGGCCTGGGGGCTCTGGTGAGGGTTTGGTGACCCCTCCTCAAGGGGGGGGTACTGTTGTGAATTCTGTGGCTGAATTCACTCCTGTGGTCACAAGTGGTACTGCAGCTTCTGAGCTTCCTCCCTCAGGTGTTCTGGTGAGCTCGTTAACTGCTTCATTACTTAACTCCGCCTGATGCTGCTATCCTTGCTCCTTGTCAATGTTTCAGTGTTGGATCTGAGCTTCTCCTGATTGTTCCTGTGACCTGCTGCTCTGTATAGCTAAGTGCTTTTTGCTTTTTTGTTGCTTTTTTTTCTGTCCAGCTTGTCTTTTGTTTTGCTGGAAGCTCTGAGACGCAAAGGGTGTACCGCCGTGCCGTTAGTTCGGCACGGTGGGTTTTTTTTGCCCCCTTTGCGTGGTTTTGCTTTAGGGTCTTTTGTAGACTGCAAAGTTCGCTTTACTGTCCTCGCTCTGTCCTAGAATATCGGGCCCCACTTTGCTGAATCTATTTCATCCCTACGTTTTGTCTTTTCATCTTACTCACAGTCATTATATGTGGGGGGCTGCCTTTTCCTTTGGGGAATTTCTCTGGGGCAAGTCAGGCCTATTTTTCTATCTTCAGGCTAGCTAGTTTCTTAGGCTGTGCCGAGTTGCCTAGGTAGTTGTTAGGCGCAATCCACAGCCGCTTTTAGTTGTGTTTAGGATAGGATCAGGTGTGCAGTCTACAGAGTTTCCACGTCTCAGAGCTCGTTCTTGTATTTTTGGGTATTTGTCAGATCACTGTGTGCGCTCTGATCGCTTAGCACACTGTGTTTCTGGATTGCCTTCATAACACCTGTCATTAGCAAACATAACAGAAGCCGTTGGACCTCTGCAAGGCTCATTGGGCTCCGGCGCTCCCACTCCTGGTGACAGCGGCCACGACCGCTGTGCCCACGGGTAGGGCCTGCTCCCCCCGACCCCTGACCAAGTCGCCGGGTCAGGCAGACTTCCCTGCCCTCCTGACATCCCGGGTTTGGGGAACTCCTGCCCTGGGGTCTTACCTGGTGGCTCCTCTCCTGGGACACCCCCTCCCCCCATGGCCTGTTCCTCTTCCTGCAGGGGCCCTAGACTCAGCAGGCTGGATTTACTTAGGGCCCTACACTGCCCATAGCAGCCCCTCCCTCCACCTCTGAGCTCTCCCCTACAGTCTCCTCACCTGTCCTCACTGTGAGCCCTGTGTGTGGGGTGTCAGTGCATGGATTACCATCAGGCTTCACTCCCTCCTCCACTGTTGGAGGCACATTCAACATATCAACATCGGCATTCACATTAGAGTCATGACATTCTTGGGGAGCCGAACTTGGGGGTTCAGTGGCCACATACTGAGACACTAGCCTCCCCAAATCGGTTCCAAGTAATACATTGGCAGGAATATTTGACGTTACTCCCACCTCCCGCATTCCCCTCCCGGCGCCCCAGTCCAAAAACACCTTGGCGACAGGCAGCGCCGATTCCACGCCTCCAATTCCGGAGACAGAGAGGGTTTTCCTCGGTACCAAGTCTTGAGGGGACACCACCTCAGGACGTACCAGAGTTCGTTCAGCGCCTGTGTCCCGCAGTCCCATGACCGCTGAGCGGCCGATGGTGACAGGTTGGTAATTGTCCAGGGACCTCCCACCACCCCCTCCCACACATAAAACAGTGGACGGTTTTGGGGACAGGGATGGGGCCTTAAGACGCTGGGGACATACAGCCTTGAAGTGTCCCAGCTGGTTGCAGTGATGACAACGTCTGGGTTCTGCACCTGGCCTGGAGAGGGCAGCAGGGGGGTACACCCCATGCACTCTGGGTTCTGGGGAAACAGGGGCAATATTGGGCCTACCCCCTCTCCAGGTGCTGCTGGCAGGCTTCTTCGGCTCAGGCGCCCGGTTATTGGCATACTCGTCTACCAGGGCGGCTGTAGCAGAAGCCCCTTTCGGGTTCCGGTCACTGAGGAACTGCTGGAGGTCCTCTGGGCAGTTCCAGAAGAACCATGACGAACAGTTCCTGGACCTCCTGGTGGGTGGTGAGCGCTAGATCCGAGGTCCAGTGCTCTGCAGCTCTCAGCAACGCCCACATGTGGTCGGTCCAGGTGTCCTTTGGGCCCCGCTGCAGGCTCCGGAACTTCTTGCGGTAGGACTCTGGGGTGAGGTTGTAGTGCTGGATCAGGGTCCTCTTGATGCTGCTGTAGGCCTGCTCCACCCTGGCAGGTAAGTCCCCCAAAACTTCCAGGGACTCAAACGGGGGGTCAGGTACCTTGCCCACTGAACCGGGGCCAGATGATGTTGAAGGCAGGTCCTTTCAAAGGCCAGCAAGAAGGAATCCAGGTCTCCATCCTTCTCAAGCAGAGGGAAGTCCTCGGCCCGGACTTTGGAAGCCCTGGACTCTGGTGGTGCTGGGGTGTCCAGGGGGAGTCCGTGTTGAGCCATCTCCAGTCAGTGCTGGTGCTCCGCTGCTCTCTCTGCCGCTGCTTGCTCCGCTGCTTCACGGCGTTCTGCACGCTCTTGCTCCGCCGCTTCACGGCGTTCTGCACGCTCGGCCTCCGCTGCTTTCTCTGCAGCTGCCATGAGTCTCATATAGGCATCTTCATTACCCGCCTCGAGACGTGCCACTGCCGCTGCAACAAGGGCCTCTGATGTGGACAGGCTAGGGCGGGTAGGTGGTGGGTAGTCCCTTGCCGGACTGAGGACGGGTGGCTGGCTTCTTGGGGAGTCCGGGCTGTGCTCCCCCTCGCCTTCAACGGTACCGTCCACCACCACCTTCTCATAGACCACAGCACTGACCTGCGCCCTCACTGCACTCCTGGTGCCATCTGCCATCTTTGGAACCTCTGGTTACTGACACAGCTGTAACCCTGACCTTGCACACAACTTATTATATCTACACTCTGACAGTCTAGTTCTGGGCTGACCTTAAGACCCCAGCAGTGAAAGTTACCGATGGTAGTCTTTAGTGTCTGGGAGTAGGGGTCCTGTTATGGACCTGGTGGTTAGGAGCACCCGGCACGACCTGATAGTTAAACTGACACAGGACAAGCTCTGGGATGTGGGAGCTCTGCTGACCGCAACCCCTAATCCTATCACAACAACTAGAAATAGCCGTGGAGCGTTCCTGACTGTCCCTAGACGCCTCTTTACAGCCTAAGAGCTAGCTAGCCCTAGAGATAGAAAATAAAGCCTACCTTGCCTCAGAGAAATTCCCCAAAGGAAAAGGCAGCCCCCCACATATATTGACTGTGAGTAAAGATGAAAGTCACAAACGCAGAAATGAAACAGGTTTCAGCAAAGGGAGGCCAGACCTACTAAACAGACAGAGGATAGGAAAGGTATCTTTGCGGTCAGCACAAAAAACTACAAAAGACCACGCAGAGTGTGCAAAAAGACCTCCGCACCGACTAACGGTGCGGAGATGCCACTCTGCATCCCAGAGCTTCCAGCTAGTAAGGCAAAATCATAATATCCAGCTGGACAAGGCAACAATTAGCAAATAATAACTGGCAGGAACTTAGCTTCTGCTGGAGTAGACAGGTCACCAGAAAGATCCAAGAGCGAACTGAACAAATGCAGGAACATTGACAGCTGGCATGGAGTAACGATCTGAGTGGAGTTAAATAGAGCAGCCAACCAAAGGATAAATCACGTCACCTGTGGAAGGAACCTCAGAAGCAGCAGCTCCACTCACAGCCACCAGAGGGAGTCCATGGACAGAACTCGCCGAAGTATCATTCACGACCACAGGAGGGAGTTCGACAACAGAATTCACAACAGTACCCCCCCTTGAGGAGGGGTCACCAAACCCTCACCAGAGCCCCCAGGCCGATCAGGATGAGCCAAATGAAAGGCACGAACTAGATCGGCAGCATGAACATCAGAGGCAAAAACCCAGGAATTATCTTCCTGACCATAGCCCTTCCACTTGACCAGGTACTGGAGTTTCCGTCTCGAAACACGAGAATCCAAAATCTTCTCCACCACATACTCCAACTCCCCCTCGACCAACACCGGGGCAGGAGGATCAACGGAGGGAACCATAGGCGCCACGTATCTCCGCAACAACGACCTATGGAATACATTATGGATGGCAAAAGAAGCTGGAAGGTCTAAACGAAATGACACAGGATTAAGAACTTCAGAAATCTTATATGGCCCAATGAAACGAGGCTTAAACTTAGGAGAGGAAACCTTCATAGGAACATGACGAGATGACAACCAAACCAAATCCCCAACACGAAGTCGGGGACCAACACAGCGCCGGCGGTTAGCGAAACGTTGAGCCTTCTCCTGGGACAATATCAAATTGTTCACCACATGAGTCCAAAACTGCTGCAACCTGTCCACCACAGTATCCACACCAGGACAGTCCGAAGGCTCAACCTGCCCTGAAGAGAAACGAGGATGGAAACCAGAATTACAGAAAAAAGGAGAAACCAAAGTAGCCGAGCTGGCCCGATTATTAAGGGCGAACTTAGCCAAAGGCAAGAAGGACACCCAATCATCCTGGTCTGCAGAAACAAAGCATCTCAGATATGTTTCCAAAGTCTGATTAGTTCGTTCGGTTTGGCCATTAGTCTGAGGATGGAAAGCCGAAGAAAAAGACAAATCAATGCCCATCTTAGCACAAAAGGACCGCCAAAACCTCAAAATAAACTGGGAACCTCTGTCCGAGACGATGTTCTCCGGAATGCCATGCAAACGAACCACATGCTGGAAAAACAATGGCACCAAATCAGAGGAGGAAGGCAATTTAGACAAGGGTACCAAATGGACCATCTTAGAGAAGTGATCACAAACCACCCAAACGACCGACATCCTTTGAGAAACAGGGAGATCAGAAATAAAATCCATGGAAATATGCATCCAGGGCCTCTTCGGGACCGGCAAGGGCAAAAGCAACCCACTGGCACGAGAACAGCAGGGCTTAGCCCGAGCACAAGTCCCACAGGACTGCACAAAAGAACGCAAATCCCGTGACAAAGAAGGCCACCAAAAGGATCTAGCCACCAAATCTCTGGTACCAAAGATTCCAGGATGACCAGCCAACACCGAACAATGAACCTCAGAGATAACTCTACTAGCCCATCTATCAGGGACAAACAGTTTCTCCGTTGGACAACGGTCAGGTCTATCAGCCTGAAACTTCTGCAGCACGCGCTGCAAATCAGGGGAGATGGCAGACAAAATTACCCCCTCTTTAAGAATACCCGCCGGCTCTGGAACACCCGGAGAGTCAGGCACAAAACTCCTTGACAGGGCATCAGCCTTCACATTCTTAGATCCCGGAAGGTATGAAACCACAAAATCAAAACGGGAGAAAAAGAGCAACCATCGAGCCTGTCTAGGATTCAACCGTTTGGCAGACTCGAGATAAGTCAAATTCTTGTGATCCGTCAAGACCACCACGCGATGTTTAGCTCCTTCAAGCCAATGTCGCCACTCCTCGAATGCCCACTTCATGGCCAACAACTCTCGATTGCCAACATCATAATTGCGCTCAGCAGGCGAGAATTTTCTAGAAAAGAAGGCACATGGTTTCATCACAGAGCCATCAGAACTTCTTTGCGACAAAACAGCCCCTGCTCCAATCTCAGAAGCATCAACCTCGACCTGAAACGGGAGCGAAACATCTGGCTGGCACAACACAGGGGCAGAAGAAAAACGATGCTTCAACTCCTGAAAAGCCTCTACAGCCGCAGAGGACCAATTGACCACATCAGCACCTTTCTTGGTCAAATCAGTCAACGGTTTAGCAATACTAGAAAAATTAGCGATGAAGCGACGGTAAAAATTAGCAAAGCCCAGGAACTTCTGCAGGCTCTTCACAGATGTCGGCTGAGTCCAATCATAAATGGCCTGAACTTTAACAGGGTCCATCTCGATAGTAGAAGGGGAAAAAATGAACCCCAAAAATGAAACCTTCTGAACTCCAAAGAGACACTTTGACCCCTTCACAAACAAGGAATTCGCACGAAGGACCTGGAACACCATTCTGACCTGCTTCACATGAGACTCCCAATCATCCGAAAAGACCAAAATGTCATCCAAATATACAATCATGAATCTATCAAGGTACTCTCGGAAGATGTCATGCATAAAGGACTGAAACACAGATGGAGCATTAGAAAGCCCGAATGGCATAACCAGGTACTCAAAATGGCCCTCGGGCGTATTAAATGCTGTTTTCCATTCATCGCCCTGTTTAATTCGCACAAGATTATACGCCCCTTGAAGATCTATCTTGGTGAACCAACTAGCCCCCTTAATCCAAGCAAACAAATCAGACAGCAGCGGCAAAGGATACTGAAATTTGACTGTAATCTTATTGAGAAGGTGGTAATCAATACAAGGTCTCAAAGAGCCATCCTTCTTGGCCACAAAAAAGAACCCTGCTCCCAATGGTGACAACGACGGGCGAATATGACCCTTCTCCAAGGATTCCTTTATATAACTCCGCATAGCGGCGTGCTCTGGCACAGATAAATTAAACAGTCGGCCCTTAGGAAACTTACTACCAGGAATCAAATTAATAGCACAATCGCAATCCCTATGAGGAGGTAGGGCACCGGATTTGGGCTCTTCAAATACATCCCGGTAATCTGACAAAAACTCAGGGACCTCAGAAGGAGTGGAAGGCGAAATTGACAACAATGGAACATCACCATGTACCCCCTGACAACCCCAGCCGGACACAGACATAGATCTCCAATCCAACACTGGATTATGGACCTGTAGCCATGGCAACCCCAAAACGACCACATCATGCAGATTATGCAACACCAAAAAGCAAATATCCTCCTGATGTGCAGGAGCCATGCACATGGTCAATTGAGTCCAGTACTGAGGCTTATTCTTGGCCAAAGGCGTAGCATCAATTCCTCTCAATGGAATGGATGGACAAATGTCTTTTTTCGGCCTTACTAACTATATGAATAGGATACTGCAAGGGCTCCAAGAAAAAACCACAGCCCTGGCAAACTCCAAGTCCATCAAATTCAGGGCAGCGCCTGAATCCACAAATGCCATAACAGAATAGGACGACAGAGAGCAAATCAGAGTAACGGACAAAAGAAATTTAGACTGTACCGTACCAATGGTGGCAGACCTAGCGAACCGCTTAGTGCGCTTAGGACAATCGGAGATAGCATGAGTGGATTCACCACAGTAAAAAAACAGCCCATTCCGACGTCTGTGTTCTTGCTGTTCAGCTCTGGTCAAAGTCCTATCACACTGCATAGGCTCAGGCCTATGCTCAGAGAATACCGCCAAATGGTGCACAGCTTTGCGCTCACGCAAGCGCCGATCGATCTGAATGGCCAAGGACATAGACTCATTCAGACCAGCAGGCGTGGGAAATCCCACCATGACATCCTTAAGGGCTTCAGAAAGACCCTTTCTGAAAATTGCCGCCAGGGCACACTCATTCCACTGAGTAAGCACAGACCACTTTCTAAACTTCTGACAGTACACCTCCGCTTCATCCTGACCCTGACACAAAGCCAGCAAGATTTTCTCTGCCTGATCCACTGAATTTGGTTCATCATAAAGCAATCCAAGCGCCAGAAAAAACACATCAACATCACGCAATGCAGGATCTCCTGGCGCAAGGGAAAATGCCCAGTCTTGAGGGTTACCACGCAACAAAGAAATAATGATTTTTACTTGTTGAACGGGGTCACCAGAGGAGCGGGGTTTCAAAGCTAGAAACAGTTTACAATTATTTTTGAAATTCAAGAACTTAGATCTATCCCCGGAAAATAAATCAGGAATAGGAATTCTAGGCTCTAACATCGGATTCTGAACCACAAAATCTTGAATGTTTTGTACCCTTGCAGTGAGATGATCCACACAAGAGGACAGACCTTGAATGTCCATATCTACACCTGTGTCCTGAACCACCCAAAGGTTTAGGGGAAAAGAAAGACAAAACACAGTGCAAAGAAAAAAAAATGGTCTCAGAACTTCTCTTATCCCTCTATTGAGATGCATTAATACTTTGGGCCAGCTGTACTGTTATGGACCTGGTGGTTAGGAGCACCCGGCACGACCTGATAGTTAAACTGACACAGGACAAGCTCTGGGATGTGGGAGCTCTGCTGACCGCAACCCCTAATCCTATCACAACAACTAGAAATAGCCGTGGAGCGTTCCTTACTCTCCCTAGACGCCTCTTCACAGCCTAAGAGCTAGCTAGCCCTAGAGATGGAAAATAAAGCCTACCTTGCCTCAGAGAAATTCCCCAAAGGAAAAGGCAGCCCCCCACATATATTGACTGTGAGTAAAGATGAAAGTCACAAACGCAGAAATGAAACAGGTTTCAGCAAAGGGAGGCCAGACTTACTAAACAGACAGAGGATAGGAAAGGTATCTTTGCGGTCAGCACAAAAAACTACAAAAGACCACGCAGAGTGTGCAAAAAGACCTCCGCACCGACTAACGGTGCGGAGATGCCACTCTGCATCCCAGAGCTTCCAGCTAGTAAGGCAAAATCATGATATCCAGCTGGACAAGGCAACAATTAGCAAATAATAACTGGCAGGAACTTAGCTTCTGCTGGAGTAGACAGGTCACCAGAAAGATCCAAGAGCGAACTGAACAAATGCAGGAACATTGACAGCTGGCATGGAGTAACGATCTGAGTGGAGTTAAATAGAGCAGCCAACCAAAGGATAAATCACGTCACCTGTGGAAGGAACCTCAGAAGCAGCAGCTCCACTCACAGCCACCAGAGGGAGTCCATGGACAGAACTCGCCGAAGTACCTTTCACGACCACAGGAGGGAGTTCGACAACAGAATTCACAATAGGGTCCCACGCACACTATTACTCTGATCCCACATGCTGCCACCAATGTGAAGGAAACCCCGGTTCCTCCCACGTCACCAATCTGTGATGTCACTACACAGGCACAGCTCTCCGGCGCCCCCTTTTTCTCTCAGGTCAATAAGGGAACTGCACCTAAAGCAAATGGCCGCCGGGGAGACTGCCCTGTTACCCACGCTGGGTATTCTAAGATTCACAATCAGAGTAAAAGGATCAGCCCAAAATTAATTTATGATTTAATTGCCTTAAGGGCGCACTAGGTAATTACAAGTAATATACAGACAAAATATATCAAGAATTACAGTCAGAGTAAAATATAACAATCACAATACAGGGCTTAAAGGTATACAGCTGGAGTTTAATTTACCAGGTTGAAGGTCGCTTGTGGAAGCTGGGGGGCTCAGCGTTCCGCAGGTCCAAGACTTAGTTGCTGGGCAGCCCCCAGAAAGCGTGTGCTTGCTCCCCTCTGGCTGGCATACCCTGTTCCTTAGTTTATCATCATCTTCTTCTGTTGTGTGAGTGCCACTCTCCAACTGTCCTCAGCTCTTAAACCTTCTTAAACCCCTGTAACTGGGTGGGCTAGCAATCTCCACCTCTCAGCTTAACTGCAAAATCTGTGCCCAATATCTAATATCCACTCTCAGGGTGGTCGGATCAGTACACGGGCGGTACCAGCACATGAGGTTTGTTCTGCCAGTCGTAAAGGGATCAAACCTGGACCCATTCGGTCACTGTGGGAGGCTGATCTCCATATCTCAGGTTTCAGAACTCCCACGGACCCGGGAGTTGCACGGTCAGATGCGCAATTTCTTTAGGGCCATGAGGATATTTTTTATGAGCCTGTACCTCGGACGACGCGTCTATAATTCATAATTTCATGGCGGAGACGGTCCGGCTGGGCAGATAATAGACTTAGGCTCCTGGAGCCACCTGACATGCATGCTTTAATTGATCCCTCAGGCATCTCCATGCCCCCTGCTGGTGTGGCTTCCTCATTAAGCTTTGAAGTACCTTCTGCCTACACTGAGCTTAATTCCATTACCATGCTAAAAGGAACCTTAAGGTACCTTCACACTCAGCGACGCTGCAGCGATACCGACAACGATGTCGATCGCTGCAGCGTCGCTGTTTGGTCGCTGGAGAGCTGTCACACAGACAGCTCTCCAGCGACCAACGATCCCGCAGGGCCGCGCTTAGTAACCCGATGTTTACCCTGGTTACCAGCGTAAACGTTAAAAAAACAAACACTACATACTTACCTTCAGCTGTCTGTCTCCGGCACTCTGCTTTCCTCTGCACTGTCAGCGCCGGTCAGCCGGAAAGCAGAGCGGTGACGTCACCGCTGTGCTTTCCGGCTGGCCGGCGCTGACACAGGATGCAGGAGGAGTGCAGAGAAGCAGAGCGCCGGGGACAGACAGCTGAAGGTAAGTATGTAGTGTTTGTTTTTTTAACGTTTACGCTGGTAACCAGGGTAAACATCGGGTTACTAAGCGCGGCCCTGCGCTTAGTAACCCGATGTTTACCCTGGTTACCAGTGAAGACATCGCTGGATCGGCGTCACACACGCCGATCCAGCGATGTCAGCGGGAGATCCAGCGACGAAATAAAGTGCTGGACTTTCTTCAGCGACCAACGATCAGGCCCCTGCTGGGAAATAACGATTTCCTTAACGATATCGTTGTTACATGACAAAAAGCAACGATATCGTTAACGATATCGTTATGTGTGACGGTACCTTTATTCATGAGAATAGGTGGGGGCCAGGAGCACGCATCTCTGCAGACCTGTGACCAGGATACAAAATGGAGTCACGCCAATCTCTGTTAGTATGCCCGTCCAAGATGGCGGCGGCTCCCTCATCACAGTCAGTTACCCTAGTCCTGTGTTGCAGTTCCGTAATGGTTTGTCCAGCTACACATATATAAAAAAAATTAAAAATCCTCTTCCGGATTCCTTCAATATGAACAGCGTCCAAGAACTTGCTCAACGCTTGCAAGGGTTAACTTTGGAAGTAGCCAACCTGCAACAGCACGTGAGTAATTACCTTGGAGCAGGCTCTGAAGTAC
The DNA here is from genome assembly GCF_032444005.1 of Ranitomeya imitator. NCBI lineage: Eukaryota > Metazoa > Chordata > Amphibia > Anura > Dendrobatidae > Ranitomeya > Ranitomeya imitator. Next base: position 321,255,583 of record NC_091284.1, read on the forward strand.
CAGAGGTAGGATTACCTGAGTTTTTTTCTGGTAAATGGCAGGATTTTTTACTTTTAAAAATGCATGTTTACTATATTTTCAGCTTAGACCTAGATCCTCAGGGAGTGAATTACAGCGTGTTGGGATTATTATGTCTTTATTGCGAAATGAACCCCAAATCTGGGCATTTTCATTACATCCTGATGATCCTTGTTTGACATTAGTAGATGCAATTTTTACTGCTATGGGGTTGTTATATGATGATCCTGATCGGGTCACATCAGCTGAGGCAGAGCTCAGAGGGCTTAAGCAGCGTTCTGTTGATGCTGAGAGCTATTGCACCCTGTTCAGATGATGGTCCGCAGAGGTCAGGTGGAATGACCCAGCGCTTAAGAGTCAGATTTTAGCAGGTTTGAGTGAAAGAGTTAAAGATTTGCTCATTGCATATCCTGCACCTGATACTTTGGAAACTGCTATGCAGTTAGCTATCCCTGTGGATAGAAGATTGAGAAACAGGCAGAATGAAGAGAAGACTCTTATAATGCTGGACCCAGTCTCTCAAGATAGCCCCATCGACAGCGGTGCAACTTGGGGCAATGTTCTCTCTTTCCGTCACTCGAATCTTCAGGGGCGCCGGGCGCCACCCCCTCCGCACTGTTTTCCCATGAAATCCGGCGCCTGAGCTGTATAGTACTGTCTGTGCGGCCGCCCTGCCTATGAATCCTAGCCCCGAACTGTGCATAATGCATAACACACTGCGGGGCTGGGATTCCCAAGGTGGGTGACCGCACTGGCCGCACAGGCGCAGTCTGCAAGCCTGGATGTGACGTCAGACGGCCAGAGCTCACTGCGCCTGCACCAGACAGTACTACACAGCGCAGGTGCTGGATTTCATGGGAAAACAGCGCAGAGGGGGCGGCGCCCCTGAAGATTTGAGTGACGGCAGTGTGGCGTTTCAAGCAGGGGGGTGAGGACCTGCCTCCCTGGCTAAAGACAGGTATTTTGGAGAAGTTATAAAACACTTTATTTTGGGAATAAATGCACCAAAAACTAAAAGAGCCACATTGTTAGAATGCAGCATTACTGCTGCACAAGGTGGCTCTTTTAGTTTATAACAGCTGGAGGGGGTGACAGTGACCCTTTAATTTGATTGATCAACAATTCCTTGACAAGTATAAGATTGAGTCTCTACCTTTAACATGCCCTTTTCCTGTAGTGGCGATTGACAACACTCCTCTAGAACATGGGCGCGTTTCTCGAAAGGTCACCGGGTTTCCACTCACTGTGAGTATGGAACACCAGGAATCTTTACATTTGTTTGTACTTGATAAATTGCCTTTTCCAGTTGTCCTGGGGTTACCCTGGTTAAAGATGCACAATCCTGTACTGGATTGGTGGTCAAGTACGATAAGATCTGGGGTCAGGAGTGTTATGGGAAATGTTGTGATGTACACATTGCTGCTGTTGTGAAAAATTAGCTACCTGAAGCCATTCAGGAATTCTGGAAAGTATTTTCAGAGGTAGTCACAAGCTCTACCACCTCATAGAGATTATGATTGCACTATTGAGTTCGTCCCAGGTGCTACTCTCCCTAAGAGTCGTTCATTTAATCTGACGATTCCTGAGAGGGAGGCCTTAAAGGAATACCTGCAGACTAGTCTTGCTGCAGGTCATATAAGACCCTCTAAATCCACTGTGGTTGTGGGATTCTTTTTTGTAAAAAAAAAAAAGATGGGGGTCTTAGGCCTTGTCTGGATTTCATGGATATTAATAAGATCACTGTGCGCAATCCTTACCCCTTGCCTCTAATTTCCGGATTTGTTTAACCAATTAGTTGGAGCCAGACCCAGATGGTTCTCTAAGATCGATCTCCGTGAGGCATATAATTTGCTGCTGGTGAAAGAAGGCAATGAATGGAAGACAGCCTTTAATACCCCAAAAGGTCATTTTGAGTGTCTAGTTATGCCTTTTGGCCTTACAAATTCTCCGACGTTCTTTCAAAATTTCATTAACAACATTCTGAGGCCGTTGATCGGTAGGAGTGTTATTGCTTATTTGGATGATATTTTGATCTACTCGCCCGATCTGGAGTCGCATTGGCAGAGAGTCCGCGAGGTTCTGCAGATTCTGAGAGAAAACACACTCTTTGCTAAACTGGAGAAATGTGAGTTTGCAGTACAGAAAATTAGTTATTTTGGGTACTTTATATCCAGTGATGGTTTTGAGATGGACCCGGTGAAGGTTCAGGCGGTATTGGAGTGGCCTAGACCTGAATGCTTGAAGTCGATTCAGAGATTCTTGGGGTTTGCTAATTAATATAGAAAATTCATAAAGAATTTTTCTGTTATCGCAAAACCTCTTACTGATCTGACTAAGAAGGGTTCCAATACTGTCCAATAGTCCCCTGAGGCTGTCACGGCTTTTGAGCATCTCAAGGAGAGGTTTAGCTCTGCTCCTGTTTTGATCCAGACAGATGAGACTAAGCCCTTTCTGGTAGAGGTGGATGCCTCATCAGTAGGAGTGGGGACTGTTCTATCTCAGGAAGGAGAGGATGGGTGCATCCCTGTACATTCTTTTCTAAGAAATATTCGGAGGCGGAGCTCAACTACGATGTTAGGAACCGAGAATTGCTGGCTATTAAGCTTGTGTTTGGGCATTGGTGACATTTTTTGGAGGGCGCCAGACATCCTATACAAGTCTTTACTGATCATAAGAATCTGATTGATCTACCTGGATGCTGCTAAATGTTTGAATGCCCGTCAAGCTAGGTGGGCATTGTTTTTTGCCCGGTTCCATTTCTCTGTGACATATATCCCTGGCACAAAGAAGGTTAAAGCTGATGCTTTTTCTTGTAATTTCTCCCCAGCGGTTAATACGGAAACGGAGGAATTTATTCTGCAGAGAGGGGTGGTGGTGGCAGCATTAGGTTCTGAGTTGGAAAATAGCATTCTTAAAGCCCAGGATGCGGCACCAACTAACACTTCAAATAGGAAATTATTTGTGCCTAAAGCCCTGAGGAGAGCTTTGTTTATGGAATGTCATGAGTCTCGTTTGGCAGGTCATCCAGGGATTGCCGAAACAAGAAAGACATTTGGTCGGAGTTTCTGGTGGTGTCTAAGAGAAATTGTCAAGTGGGTGCTTCAGTGTACCGTGTGCGCTAGGTCAAAGGCTTCTCATGCTCCGGCGGCAGGGTTGCTTTGCCCATTAGAGGTTCCTAGTTCTCCATGGACGCATCTTGCAATGGATTTTATTACCGACTTGCTGGTCTCTGAGGGTTTTTCTTTCATCTGGGTTGTTGTGGACCGGTTTAGTAAGATGTGTCATCTGGTCCCGTTCAATAAATTACCCTTCGCTAAGACACTTGCCAGGGCATTTGTGAATCACCTTTAAGGCCCAATTAGGCCTGGTTCTCACAGTGTTAAATGAATTACAAGAATAAAAATATGTAAGTTGTTCTGTGGAATACAAAAAAGTCCCTATAATGGTATGTTAACAGAAAAATAATCAAGAATAATGAGCAAAAAATGCATGCTTCTTCGGGGAGTAATTAAAGTATTAATTATACTTTAGAAACAGCATGGGAAAATTTACTACTGATAAGATCAGTAAAATGCTAATAAAATAGTCAACTTTTGGCATAGAATTCTGTGACATTTCCAGTAAATTGCTTCTGCATTTCTAATATTCTTGCAAACACTTTCACTACAAAGAATATGCTCCAAATAACAATATCCTTCTTTCTCAGCTTCCAAGTATGCAGCAGTGAAAAAAGGAGACTTTTGAGCCTACTCATTGACATGGATAGTAAAGAGTGTCTTCAGAGGGAAAGAACAATATTTAGAATTGAGAGTCCTCAGTGGTTGATAACTTTTAATGACTAACTGAAAAGGTGGTAACAAATTGCAAGCTTTCGAGACTACTCAGGCCTCTTCATCAGGCATAGACTAAAGCAAATTCTGAAGAATCACATATTTATGCGCAACACAGCACAGAAAAAAAAACATAGATAAGACAGGTGACATGAAGCAGAATTACCATGAGTGATAAACAGTTATGTCCATAATTATTGGACCAGTTCTTAGTTAAGGAATATTTTGTTATCCTCTGATTGGAGTCTGGTTCTGTTGTGATGACCCCACATGGTCTGAGGGGCAAATTCCTTAATTGATGTAAAAAGTCATAAATCCATGCGACACATTCATTCCTGCACTAAGAGTGTCAAAGATCATCATCAGTTTATATTCCCAAACTCTTCTGTCTCTGAGATTTGAAGTTATCTTTTAATACAAGTAATTTCATGTCCATAATGTTATGATTGGGGAGACAAAAATGTATTGCCACAGGTAGATCCATTCTTTTTTCTCTTATTGTATGGCGATGAGAGTTCATTCTTGTTCTCAGTTTCTGTCCTGTCTCCCGTACATACAGACCCCCAGTTGGACATTTAGTACATACAATTAAGTACACTATATTAGAAGTGACACAGCTGAAAGTACCTGGGATCTTGTAGTCCTGCTGTGAGTTGGGGATCTTTATCTTGTCCGTGGTCATTATAAATGGACAAGTTTTACATTTTTTCTGATTGCAAGGAAAGGTTCCTGCAGCTGTTGGAGAGGACAGGAAGCTTTTGACAATGATACATCTTAGATTTGGAAGCTACCTAAAACACAGTAGTGGGGGTCTGGAAAAATGGATTGCAAGCGGGCATCTTTTTGTACTAAAGGTTGTAATTTCCATACAGCTCCCTGTTAGGGGCCGAGTTCCCGCTTCTGCACAAGGGGAATGTCGGGCCATCTCCGCTGCGGTCTCCCATTCTTCTCCTGCCGCAGTGGAGTCTGCTCAGCAGAGATGTTGGTCCCAGCGTCTTGCTCAGTCTGACTTTGTGCAAAGGGTTACTGCTGCTTTTCCAGCTTCTGCCATTGTGGCCAGTACCGGGCAGCGGCGAGCAGACGTTTTTGGGACTAAGTCCTACTTGTCCCCTTCTGAGCATGCCCAGGGTAAGATCTCGCGTTGAAGATCAAGGGTCACATGCTCAGATACTGCAGCAAATCCCATTGGTCCTCTAGCAAGGTCCTGAAGGTGCTCAACTTCTGTGGCAGCCTCCCATTGGTTCTTCTGGGAAGGTCCTGTACTTGCTGCAGCTATAAAAGGATCGCATGACCGCACAGCCATGCGCTAGTGTACATTTGAAAACGTGTGTGTGTTGATGAGAGCAAGTTGTTCTTTTAACATCCCCTCCCTTGTGTATGACTACTCGCATAAGGTGGATGTCTGTTGTCTAGCGCCCGAATAAGCTATCAACATTAAACCTACGATACAGCGTCTATTGCTGTGACCGCCAGTGCGGCGCCGTGTGCTATTAGAGCTCTTCTCTTACCCAAGTCTGGGTGGTTGGTAGCGTCTGCCAGTGCGACACTGCTCGCACTCTTGTGCATAATTTTACTATTATTAGTTATAGTCTGACACCCAGTAGCGGTGTCGAGCGCAAGTGGTCTAGACGAACTCTATTCCTGAGTCTTGGGATTGAGTTCTGTGACTCCTTGCTTGCGCTCTTGGTGCAGTACTGCAACCCTGTGACGTAACAGAGTTCGCTTTCACCGCTATATAGTGCCGCCATTTGCCAGCAGCAGGTTCTCTCCTGCACGTTGGACCCCGGGCTGCGAACGCACCAAATTTCATCTCACTATTTACTCGTTGCGTTCCGCCAGTTCTAACAGAACACTAGCGCCAGGGTCTGGCTAGTAAATGGCGGACGATCAGCGTCTACAGCGGTACATCCAGCAGCTGGAGGGTAGGTTGGCATATCTAGAACGTACAGCCTCAGCTGTGGATGTTACCGCAGTCGCTGTTCAGGCTGCAAGTGTAGCTGCAGCCAGTTTGTCCTCTGCCACCTCTGCTTCGACTTTATCCCATCTTCCGCTTCAAGACAAGTTTGCTGGTGACAGTAAGCTATGTCGGGGATTCGTGAGTCAGTGCTCCATGCATCTAGAGCTTCTGGCTGCACGTTTTCCTACGGAACGGGCGAAAGAGGGTTTTATTTTATCCCTTTTGTTGGGCAGGGCGTCGGAGTGGGCAACGCCGCTGTGGGAGCGTGATGATCGTGTGGTGCAGAGTGCTCCTCTCTTCCTGGACTCTCTGAAACAGGTCTTTTTAGGACCTCGTGTCACCCACGATATGGCACTCCAACTGTTGGCAATAACACAGGGTTCATCCATGGTCAGCCAGTTTGCCGTTCAATTCCGGACTCTGGTCTCAGAGCTGGAGTGGCCAGATAAAGTCCTTATTCGGATGTTCTGGAAAGGACTGGCAGACCATGTGAAGGATGCCTTGGCCACCAGGGAGATTCCCGCCACACTGGAGGAGCTTATTACAATATCTACCCGCATCGACCTCCGTTTTAGCGAGCGGAGGTTAGAGCGGACTCAGTGTAGGCAGAGGTTCCGGCTGGCTCCCACCTTCACCAGACCTCTAGAATCTTCCGTTCAGGTGTCTGACTCCCATGAGGCCATGGAGGTTTCTCGAGCGGGACCTAAGTCCCGGGCCACTCGAGTACTCGTGGTTTGTAATGTTTGCCAACAGTTAGGACATTATGCTAATAAATGTCCACAGCGGTCGGGAAAACGATTGCGTTTAGTACCCATTAGAGGGGGTTCACTAGACACAGCGGCGTTTTCCTCCAAGCTGTCCTTTAAAGGGACAATCACTTTAGGCTCATCCACTCTAAGGCCGGGGACACACACAACGTATAAAAAAAGTTCCGTTTTTGACGGACGAGAATCGCACCAATGTTACCAAAACAGTGATCCGTGTGCAGTGCGAGGATGCAATTTTCTCGCATAAAATGATCCGTGTGACATCCGTGTGACATCCGTATGGCATCTGTATGGCGAGATTTTCTCGCAGGCTTGCAAAATGGACAGATAACGGATTTTACACCAGAAAACATTTAAATCATCACCAAGGACATTATTTAAAGGCCCTTAACCAGGTTCCACCCACCAATCTATGCAGTAGAGTCCCTGCTTGTGTTGGTGCACTTCGGATTGATGAGCAACATGTCTGATCTACTTACTTTTACCACCACAGAGCGTGTGCTTTACAACTGGGTACTTTCCCAACGTTTTGGCCAGCCATACCCAGTTATTGTAGATCCGAGGAGGCTGAGACGGATGTGGGTACATCCACTTCTAAAGCAACGGATCAATAAAGGCCATTTCAGCCGTCTGTATGTTGCTCTGAGGACTAATCCGGACAAGTTCTTCAACTATTGTCGGATGAGGATTCAAACCTTTGACATTTTGTTGGAGATTTTGCGTCCAGGGATCACGAAGAAGGACACCAGGATGCGCAAATCAATTTCAGCTGAGGAGCGCCTTATCTTTACCTTGCGGTATGCCTTAATAATAATTGTCCCAATTTTCTAATCATTTTTTGGTCAAGCCCCCTTATTCAAATTAGATACTTAAATGGTTAAGTAACTTCAACATCATTTTGCCTTCTTTTCTAACATTTAATTTTGCCAAAGATCAAAGCCATAGCATGTCCTTAATGTTTTAATAATCATGTTTTTTTTATTTTATTTTGGTTTTGGCCCATATAACCCTGTATTGTGATCATTTTATATTTTCCAACAATATTCTTTTGTCTTTTAGCTTCCTTGCCACTGGCCTATCATATTCGGCCCTGCATTTAGAGTTTTTATTGGGCAAATCTACAATTTCTGGGATTGTGCGGGATACATGCAAGGAAATCTGGGGAAGACTCCATCAAGAGGTGATGCCTGAACCCAAAATTGCAGACTGGTTACGTATTGCTCAAGGATTTCAGGACACGTGCCAGTTTCCGCACTGTATTGGGGCACTTGACGGAAAGCACATCCGTGTGTGTAAGCCGCCAGGTTCAGGGACCCAATTCTATAATTATAAACAGTTTTTCTCTGTAGTGCTGTTGGCCCTAGTCGACAGCAACTACAGGTTTATAATTGTAGATATTGGGGCCTATGGGAGAACTGGAGACTCTAGAGTCTTCAGTTCTTCCATTATGGGTCGGCGGCTGCGCAACAATGAATTGGATCTCCCACCCCCAAGTCACATACCAGGGGCTAATTTGGATGCGGTGCCTTACATGATGGTAGCAGATGAGGCGTTTCAATTATCAAGGAACGTCATGAGGCCCTATCCACGGAGAGGCCTGGACTACCGGCACAGAATCTTTAATTTTCGTCTTTCCCGTGCCCGCCGTCTGGTCGAGTGTTCATTCGGCATTCTCAGTGCAAAATGGCGGGTACTTCAGTCTGCAATCCAACTGAGTGAAGGCAATGTAAATGGCGTGATTAAAGCATGTGTTGTTCTTCACAACTTTACAAGAGACCATGATTGCCCATCATCTGTTTCAGATGACATTGATTATGCAAATACTGTCTTGACAACTACACGTGTTCGTCCTTCACGTCGTCAGCCCTCTGGCCTAAAAGTTCGTGATGTTTTAACCAATTTTTTTATGTCACCAGAGGGATCTACGGTTTGGCAAGACAATGCTGTTTTGCCTTAATTTTTAGTTAGATTCTAAGTTAATAAATCACATAATTTGCTTCATAAATTTGTGTATTATGTATCTGATGTGGAAATTATTTAAGTGTGTAAAGTTGACAAATCATGTATGTAGCTGGACCAATACATAACACTCTGATTTATGAACAAATTTTTAATGCTCAGCGCATATATATATATATGTATTAAAAAAACATATTTTAATTCTCATATGTAATTTGAGCCAAATAAACAACACAGTTTAACATGCCAAGGTAACAAAAAACTTAGGCCACAAAAAAGCCCAAATGACAGGCCAAAAATATAAACCAAAACATTACAGGTTATGGTAGGTTGGGGGTGGTGATGGTGATGGCGGGTGTCCAGCATGTGCGGAACTTTGCCTGGGTGGTTGACCAACCACACTGTCAACCTGTGTTATTGCAGATCTAAATTGAGGGTGTTGTGGCAAGTTGCGATCATGTGTATGAGATAACACTTGATGTGGAGGGTAGAAGGGCATCAAGTCCTGGGTACTGGATTGACCCATTTGGTCAGAGCCCCCAATATGGCCATGTCAAGCAGACACATGTTGGGACCAGCCTCCAAACATGTGTCTGTTCAAGTGGTCATATTGGGCATTTGCTGATAAATCATAAATTGCCCTGTTTTGGGGTTGTTGTGTGCATTGTGCAGGCTGTTGTTGGGGAGCTATAGGTTGCGGGGGTGGTGCTGACACAGTTTCTGATTGGTCCTGTGGAAGGTCTTGCACCGCCAGAAGGTTGGTAGCTGACATTTGCCACCGTTCAAGATAATTAAAAATATTAGTGGGGTTGTTTGGGGGTGTGGCCGCATCTATCAAAATTTGTATGCAACCTTTGGTCCGCAGCCTGAGCGAGCGTGGAATGGGCTGTAAATAGTGGGCAAGACTGCAGAAGTACGCTTCCTCCCCATCATCATGGGCAGCTCGTGACAAATAGTCCAACACCCCTGTATCCACTTGCCTCCTGGTGCCAATGTTCAAAGCCACCCTTCTGCGCCGACCACGGTTTGGTCTTGTAGTAGGCTGTGGTGATGTATCCAGAGCCAATGTTGGACTGCTGCTCTGGGCTCCTTCATCAACCTCAGGATTTGCCTCCTGTGTAGCAGAAGATGCTGCTGCTGGTTGTGGTGGTGGTGGTGGGTGGTTGCTGCCTGTTGCTTGCCCAGATGGTCCAGCCATTTCTGCATCTTCACCAACAGGGTCAATCAACAACTCTGAGTCAGATCCAGTCTCCCTTTCTGTCAGATTGGACTCTGTTCTGTATTTCACAAAATATTATTTATATTAAAACATACATACATATTCACGTAATAAGATGTCTACAATATTTGGAGACATGCATGCACTTACGGTCGGAGCTCCATCACCGGTGCCAGAAAATTAAGCCGATCATAATAAAGGTATTTCCTTTTTTTGGGGGCTGCATCACCACTCCGCCCATGAACTTGACGCTCACGCCGGTATTGGTCCCGGCTAAAGTTGAGCGACCTTGACCTTTTTAGAGTCGAGCCGTGTTTCGCGAAACCCGACTATCTTAGAAGTCGAGTCGAGTGGAATCGGCCGATTATCGCGAAAAGTCGGGTATCGCCCGAAACACGAAACCCAATGCAAGTCAATGGGGGAGCATAGTCGGCAGTGAGTGGAGGCCAGGAAAACACCTACACTGCCCATTTTAATGGCAAAAACATCCATTCTTGTTAAAGAAGCTTGTCAATCGTAATTTACCTTATAATAATTGGAAGGCATTTGAAATTGGGGGTCATTTGGCTAAAGTTGTGGGAGGTAGGGCTGGTTCAAGTAATTAGTGGGCCCAGTAAATCTGGACCACGTCACGGCAGTGGAGCAGGGAGAGGTAAGTATTTCAACTTTGCAAGTGCTGTGATCCTGAGCAAGCAGGGGGGGCCCACTCGTTGGCATTGGCACTGGCACAGGGCCCCTCAAAGTACAGCGGTGTGTTTGCACGGCGGGGGCGCCTCCCACCGGCAGCAACACTTTTGCGTACTATGAGAGGCCCTGTGCCAGTGACGTCGCCAACTAGTATTCCTCCCCCCACCTGATGAAGGAACCTGCACTTTCATCTGCACCTTCCTCTTTGTCCCCGTGTAAGGTGGTATGGTATGCGGGAAGAGGAACCTGACTTTCAGCAGGGTCACAATCTTGCTGTGTAGCGTGCACGGGGAATTTTGCGTTATGGGTCAATGTACCAGCAGACTCATCTATCACTGGCTGGGCAATGGGCAGGATGAGGAGGAAACACAGATATAGGCCCAAAGAATAAAGTTGGCTAAATGCAGTTCAAAATTGGTAACACAGGACTAACCAGGGGGCATTGCAGTGGAGGACAACTGGAATGAGAGGCTGACACAGAGAGTAGGCCCAAATCAGTAAGTAGTCGAAATGCAGTTCAAAATTGGCAACCGTAGTAAACAGGCGACACAGCTTTGTTCAGTGGAGGAGAACAGCAAGGAGTGGCAGACACCGATAGTAGGCCCCAAACCAACTACTACGCCAAATGCAGTTGTTCCATTTAACCACAATTTAATGAGAGCCTGAAGATAGAAGCTCAGGAAAGGCAACCTGGAGAACACCTTGGAGTGTAACACACCATCTCTCTACACCCCATACCCAATTTGTAGGCCTAATGCAGCGTAGTTTCCAACAACTACTAAACGAGAGCATGAAGATCGAAGCAATGGAGAGGAAACCTGGGGAACACCTTGGAGTGGAACACACCATCTCTCTACACCCCATACCCAATTTGTAGGCCTAATGCAGTGTAGTTTCCAACAACTACTAAACGAGAGCCAGAAGATCGAAGCTCAGGAAAGGCAACCTGGAGAACACCTTGGAGTGGAACACACCATCTCTCTACACCCCATACCCAATTTGTAGGCCTAATGCAGTGTAGTTTCCAACAACTTCTAAACGATAGCCAGAAGATCGAAGCTCAGGAAAGGCAACATGGAGAACACCTTGGAGTGGAACACACCATCTCTCTACACCCCATACCCAATTTGTAGGCCTAATGCAGTGTAGTTTCCAACAACTACTAAACGAGAGCATGAAGATCGAAGCAATGGAGAGGAAACCTGGGGAACACCTTGGAGTGGAACACACCATCTCTCTACTCCCCATACCCAATTTGTAGGCCTAATGCAGCGTAGTTTCCAACAACTACTAAACGAGAGCATGAAGATCGAAGCAATGGAGAGGAAACCTGGGGAACACCTTGGAGTGGAACACACCATCTCTCTACACCCCATACCCAATTTGTAGGCCTAATGCAGTGTAGTTTTCTACAACTACTAAACGAGAGTCGGAAGACCGAAGCAATGTGGACGAAACCGGGGGAACACCTTGGAGTGGAACACACCATCTCTCTACACCCCATACCCAATTTGTAGGCCTAATGCAGTGTAGTTTCCAACAACTACTAAACGAGAGCCAGAAGATCGAAGCTCAGGAAAGGCAACCTGGAGAACACCTTGGAGTGGAACACACCATCTCTCTACACCCCATACCCAATTTGTAGGCCTAATGCAGTGTAGTTTCCAACAACTACTAAACGAGAGCCAGATGATCGAAGCTCAGGAAAGGCAACATGGAGAACACCTTGGAGTGGAACACACCATCTCTCTACACCCCATACCCAATTTGTAGGCCTAATGCAGTGTAGTTTCCAACAACTACTAAACGAGAGCATGAAGATCGAAGCAATGGAGAGGAAACCTGGGGAACACCTTGGAGTGGAACACACCATCTCTCTACACCCCATACCCAATTTGTAGGCCTAATGCAGCGTAGTTTCCAACAACTACTAAACGAGAGCATGAAGATCGAAGCAATGGAGAGGAAACCTGGGGAACACCTTGGAGTGGAACACACCATCTCTCTACACCCCATACCCAATTTGTAGGCCTAATGCAATGTAGTTTTCTACAACTACTAAACGAGAGTCGGAAGACCGAAGCAATGTGGACGAAACCTGGGGAACACCTTGGAGTGGAACACACCATCTCTCTGCACCCCATACCCAATTTGTAGGCCTAATGCAGTGTAGTTTCCAACAACTACTAAACGAGAGCCAGAAGATCGAAGCTCAGGAAAGGCAACATGGAGAACACCTTGGAGTGGAACACACCATCTCTCTACACCCCATACCCAATTTGTAGGCCTAATGCAGTGTAGTTTCCAACAACTACTAAATGAGAGCATGAAGATCGAAGCAATGGAGAGGAAACCTGGGGAACACCTTGGAGTGGAACACACCATCTCTCTACACCCCATACCCAATTTGTAGGCCTAATGCAGCGTAGTTTCCAACAACTACTAAACGAGAGCATGAAGATCGAAGCAATGGAGAGGAAACCTGGGGAACACCTTGGAGTGGAACACACCATCTCTCTACACCCCATACCCAATTTGTAGGCCTAATGCAGTGTAGTTTTCTACAACTACTAAACGAGAGTCGGAAGACCGAAGCAATGTGGACGAAACCTGGGGAACACCTTGGAGTGGAACACACCATCTCTCTACACCCCATACCCAATTTGTAGGCCTAACGCAGTGTAGTTTCCAACAACTACTAAACGAGAGCCAGAAGATCGAAGCTCAGGAAAGGCAACCTGGAGAACACCTTGGAGTGGAACACACCATCTCTCTACACCCCATACCCAATTTGTAGGCCTAATGCAGCGTAGTTTCCAACAACTACTAAACGAGAGCATGAAGATCGAAGCTCAGGAAAGGCAACATGGAGAACACCTTGGAGTGGAACACACCATCTCTCTACACCCCATACCCAATTTGTAGGCCTAATGCAGTGTAGTTTCCAACAACTACTAAACGAGAGCATGAAGATCGAAGCAATGGAGAGGAAACCTGGGGAACACCTTGGAGTGGAACACACCATCTCTCTACACCCCATACCCAATTTGTAGGCCTAATGCAGCGTAGTTTCCAACAACTACTAAACGAGAGCATGAAGATCGAAGCAATGGAGAGGAAACCTGGGGAACACCTTGGAGTGGAACACACCATCTCTCTACACCCCATACCCAATTTGTAGGCCTAATGCAGTGTAGTTTCCAACAACTACTAAACGAGAGCATGAAGATCGAAGCAATGGAGAGGAAACCTGGGGAACACCTTGGAGTGGAACACACCATCTCTCTACACACCATACCCAATTTGTAGGCCTAATGCAGCGTAGTTTCCAACAACTACTAAACGAGAGCATGAAGATCGAAGCAATGGAGAGGAAACCTGGGGAACACCTTGGAGTGGAACACACCATCTCTCTACACCCCATACCCAATTTGTAGGCCTAATGCAATGTAGTTTTCTACAACTACTAAACGAGAGTCGGAAGACCGAAGCAATGTGGACGAAACCTGGGGAACACCTTGGAGTGGAACACACCATCTCTCTGCACCCCATACCCAATTTGTAGGCCTAATGCAGTGTAGTTTCCAACAACTACTAAACGAGAGCCAGAAGATTGAAGCTCAGGAAAGGCAACATGGAGAACACCTTGGAGTGGAACACACCATCTCTCTACACCCCATACCCAATTTGTAGGCCTAATGCAGTGTAGTTTCCAACAACTACTAAACGAGAGCATGAAGATCGAAGCAATGGAGAGGAAACCTGGGGAACACCTTGGAGTGGAACACACCATCTCTCTACACCCCATACCCAATTTGTAGGCCTAATGCAGCGTAGTTTCCAACAACTACTAAACGAGAGCATGAAGATCGAAGCAATGGAGAGGAAACCTGGGGAACACCTTGGAGTGGAACACACCATCTCTCTACACCCCATACCCAATTTGTAGGCCTAATGCAGTGTAGTTTTCTACAACTACTAAACGAGAGTCGGAAGACCGAAGCAATGTGGACGAAACCTGGGGAACACCTTGGAGTGGAACACACCATCTCTCTACACCCCATACCCAATTTGTAGGCCTAATGCAGTGTAGTTTCCAACAACTACTAAACGAGAGCCAGAAGATCGAAGCTCAGGAAAGGCAACCTGGAGAACACCTTGGAGTGGAACACACCATCTCTCTACACCCCATACCCAATTTGTAGGCCTAATGCAGCGTAGTTTCCAACAACTACTAAACGAGAGCATGAAGATTGAAGCTCAGGAAAGGCAACCTGGAGAACACCTTGGAGTGGAACACACCATCTCTCTACACCCCATACCCAATTTGTAGGCCTAATGCAGCGTAGTTTCCAACAACTACTAAACGAGAGCATGAAGATTGAAGCTCAGGAAAGGCAACCTGGAGAACACCTTGGAGTGGAACACACCATCTCTCTACACCCCATACCCAATTTGTAGGCCTAATGCAGCGTAGTTTCCAACAACTACTAAACGAGAGCATGAAGATTGAAGCTCAGGAAAGGCAACCTGGAGAACACCTTGGAGTGGAACACACCATCTCTCTACACCCCATACCCAATTTGTAGGCCTAATGCAGCGTAGTTTCCAACAACTACTAAACGAGAGCATGAAGATTGAAGCTCAGGAAAGGCAACCTGGAGAACACCTTGGAGTGGAACACACCATCTCTCTACACCCCATACCCAATTTGTAGGCCTAATGCAGCGTAGTTTCCAACAACTACTAAACGAGAGCATGAAGATTGAAGCAATGGAGAGGAAACCTGGGGAACACCTTGGGGAGGCAGACACCGTTAGTAGGCCCTACCAAAGTTGTACACCCAATGCAGTTTTAAAATTCCTAGAGGCTGAAAACAAGACTATTGACGCTCAGCTTTTTTCAAAGGAACACAGCTGAATTGAGTGGCGCAGACAGACACAGGTAGTAGGACTCAAACCAAAAATGTGGCTCACTGCAGCAGAAAAAAGTTACAGGGGTACACAAGCTGCAGTGCTCTGGGCAGTGGAGGACAATTTCAATAGTGAACCGCAGACAGACTTTGTACGCCTACTATTAAAAAAAGGATGCTCTATGCAATTATAAATAGGTTTTAGGGGTACACGGGCAGCAGTGGTGTGGTCAGTGGAGGCCTAGTGGAAGGAGTGACCGCAGACAGGCATCGAAGGCCTAAAATAATAACACATGGCTGTAGGCAATTTTAAATTGGTTCCAGGGGTACACAGGCAGCAGTGGTGTGGTCAGTGGAGGCCTAGTGGAAGGAGTGACCGCAGACAGGCATCGAAGGCCTAAAATAAAAAAATTGGGCTGGCTGTAGGCAATTTTAAATTGGTTCCAGGGGTACACGGGCAGCAGTGGTGTGGTCAGTGGAGGCATATTGTAAGGAGTGACCGCAGACAGGCATCGAAGGCCTAAAATAATAACACATGGCTGTAGGCAATTTTAAATTGGTTCCAGGGGTACACGGGCAGCAGTGGCCTTGTCAGTATAGTAGTAGTAGAAAGAACGGACCGCAGACAGGCATCGAAGGCCTAAAATAAAAAAATTGGTCTGGTTGTAGGCAATTTTAAATTGGTTCCAGGGGTACACGGGCAGCATTGGTGTGGTCAGTGGAGGCATATTGTAAGGAGTGACCGCAGACAGGCATCGAAGGCCTAAAATAATAACACATGGCTGTAGGCAATTTTAAATTGGTTCCAGGGGTACACGGGCAGCAGTGGTGTGGTCAGTGGAGGCCTAGTGGAAGGAGTGACCGCAGACAGGCATCGAAGGCCTAAAATAAAAAAATTGGGCTGGCTGTAGGCAATTTTAAATTGGTTCCAGGGGTACACGGGCAGCATTGGTGTGGTCAGTGGAGGCATATTGTAAGGAGTGACCGCAGACAGGCATCGAAGGCCTAAAATAATAACACATGGCTGTAGGCAATTTTAAATTGGTTCCAGGGGTACACGGGCAGCAGTGGTGTGGTCAGTGGAGGCCTAGTGGAAGGAGTGACCGCAGACAGGCATCGAAGGCCTAAAATAAAAAAATTGGGCTGGCTGTAGGCAATTTTAAATTGGTTCCAGGGGTACACGGGCAGCAGTGGTGTGGTCAGTGGAGGCATAGTGGAAGGAGTGACCGCAGACAGGCTTCGAAGGCCTAACATAACAAAAATGTCAATACAATGGTATTGTCAGTGGCAGGCATTGAAGGATGTCAGCGCATAGACTAAACATTGGTGGAGCTGTGAGATAATTTTGCAAGTGGTAGAGCACTGTTTGAGCTGGGGGGGAGGGAACTGTCTTGTGGCCGGCGGTACAGGCCCAGGGCCCCTCATATGGTGCGCACCACCACCGCCAGAGACACTTTATTGTACTAGGAGGGACCCAGTGGCAGTGCCGTCGACCAAAAGCGGGCACACCCACCTCTTCAGACAAACAGCACTCTCACGGGTGCTGTCGCCAAGTGTCGATACCACGGCCCCGTGTGGGGAGTTTGGCCATTTAGTGAGGTGTAAACATGTCGTATGCTGGACAATCAGGTGCAGAAAATTACGAGATTGGAAAAGGCATTCAGAATAGTCCACAGGCAAGACCTTTTCATAGGAAAGCTAGGTGTCAGCCGGGCAAGGTGGGGCAAAAGATTTCGAAATCCAGTTGTGGTTCATTTTAATGAAGGTTAGATCATCTACATTTTGGGTAGCCAGACGAGTCCTTTTTTCTGTTAGTATTGAACCTGCAGCACTGAATACTCTTTCTGATAGGACACTAGCTGCCGGGCAAGCAAGCTCCTGCAATGCATATTCTGCCAATTCTGGCCAGGTGTCTAATTTTGATGCCCAGTAATCAAATGGGAATGACGGTTGAGGGAGAACATCGATAAGGGATGAAAAATAGCTTGTAACCATACTGGACAAATGTTGTCTCCTGTCACTTTGAATTGATGCTGCAGTACCTGTCCTGTCTGCGGTCATAGCAAAATCACTCCACAACCTGGTCAGAAAACCCCTCTGGCCAACGCCACTTCTGATTTCTGCCCCTCTAACTCCTCTGGTCTGCTGGCCCCTGCAGCTCGTGTGAGAACGATCACGGGCGCTGTGTGCAGGGAATGCCAGAAGCAAACGGTCAACAAGAGTTGATTGTTTGGTTGCTAATATTAGTTCCAAGTTCTCATGTGGCATTATATTTTGCAATTTGCCTTTATAGCGAGGATCAAGGAGGCAGGCCAACCAGTAATCGTCATCGTTCATCATTTTAGTTATGCGTGTGTCCCTTTTGAGGATACGTAAGGCATAATCCGCCATGTGGGCCAAAGTTCCAGTTCTCAAATCTGCGGTTGTGCTTGGTTGAGGGGCAGTTTCAGGCAAATCCACGTCACTTGTGTCCCTCCAAAAACCAGAACCCGGCCTTGCCGCGCCACCAATTTCCAGTGGCCCCGGAAAAGCTTCCTCATTAAAAATATAATCATCCCCATCATCCTCCTCGTCCTCCTCCTCCTCTTCGCCCGCTAACTCGTCCTGTACACTGCCCTGGCCAGACAATGGCTGACTGTCATCAAGGCTTTCCTCTTCCTCAGCTGCAGACGCCTGATCCTTTATGTGCGTCAAACTTTGCATCAGCAGACGCATTAGGGGGATGCTCATGCTTATTATGGCGTTGTCTGCACTAACCAGCCGTGTGCATTCCTCAAAACACTGAAGGACTTGACACATGTCTTGAATCTTCGACCACTGCACACCTGACAACTCCATGTCTGCCATCCTACTGCCTGCCCATGTATGTGTATCCTCCCACAAAAACATAACAGCCCGCCTCTGTTCGCACAGTCTCTGAAGCATGTGCAGTGTTGAGTTCCACCTTGTTGCAATGTCTATGATTAGGCGATGCTGGGGAAGGTTCAAAGAACGCTGATAGGTCTGCATACGGCTGGAGTGTACGGGCGAACGGCGGATATGTGAGCAAAGTCCACGCACTTTGAGGAGCAGGTCGGATAACCCCGGATAACTTTTCAGGAAGCACTGCACCACCAGGTTTAAGGTGTGAGCCAGGCAAGGAATGTGTTTCAGTTGGGAAAGGGAGATGGCAGCCATGAAATTCCTTCCGTTATCACTCACTACCTTGCCTGCCTCAAGATCTACAGTGCCCAGCCACGACTGCGTTTCTTTCTGCAAGAACTCGGACAGAACTTCCGCGGTGTGTCTGTTGTCGCCCAAACACTTCATAGCCAATACAGCCTGCTGACGTTTGCCAGTAGCTGCCCCATAATGGGAGACCTGGTGTGCAACAGTGGCAGCTGCGGATGGAGTGGTTGTGCGACTGCGGTCTGTGGACGAGCTCTCGCTTCTGCAGGAGGACGAAGAGGAGGAGGAGGGGGTGCGAACGGCTACAGCCAACTGTTTCCTAGACCGTGGGCTAGGCAGAACTGTCCCAAACTTGCTGTCCCCTGTGGACCCTGCATCCACAACATTCACCCAGTGTGCTGTGATGGACACGTAACGTCCCTGGCCATGCCTACTGGTCCATGCATCTGTTGTCAGGTGCACCTTTGTGCTCACAGATTGCCTGAGTGCATGGACGATGCGCTCTTTAACATGCTGGTGGAGGGCTGGGATGGCTTTTCTGGAAAAAAAGTGTCGACTGGGTAGCTCGTAGCGTGGTACAGCGTAGTCCATCAGGGCTTTGAAAGCTTCGCTTTCAACTAACCGGTAGGGCATCATCTCTAACGAGATTAGTCTAGCTATGTGGGCGTTCAAACCCTGTGTACGCGGATGCGAGGCTAAGTACTTCCTTTTTCTAACCATAGTCTCATGTAGGGTGAGCTGGACTGGAGAGCTGGAGATCGTGGAACTAGCGGGGGTGCCGGTGGACATGGCAGACTGAGAGACGGTGGGAGATGGTATTGTTGCCGCCAGTGCCCTAGATGCAGTGTTTCCTACTACGAAACTGGTGATTCCCTGACCCTGACTGCTTTGGCCTGGCAAAGAAACCTGCACAGATACTGCAGGTGGTGCGGAAAATGGTGGCCCTACACTGCCGGAAGGGATGTTGCGTTGCTGACTAGCTTCATTGGCCGAGGGTGCTACAACCTTAAGGGACGTTTGGTAGTTAGTCCAGGCTTGCAAATGCATGGTGGTTAAATGTCTATGCATGCAACTTGTATTGAGACTTTTCAGATTCTGTCCTCTGCTTAAGGTAGTTGAACATTTTTGACAGATGACTTTGCGCTGATCAATTGGATGTTGTTTAAAAAAATGCCAGACTGCACTCTTTCTAGCATTGGATACCTTTTCAGGCATTGCAGACTGAGCTTTAACCGGATGGCCACGCTGTCCTCCAACAGGTTTTGGCTTTGCCACGCGTTTTGGGCAAGATACGGGCCCGGCAGATGGAACCTGTTGCGATGTTGATGCCTGCTGCGGCCCCTCCTCCTCCGCTTCAGAACTGCTGCCGCCTGCACCCTGTTCCCCCAATGGCTGCCAATCGGGGTCAAGAACTAGGTCATCTATTACCTCTTCTTGTAGCTCGTGTGCAACTTCGTCTGTGTCACCGTGTCGGTCGGTGGTATAGCGTTCGTGATGGGGCAACATAGTCTCATCAGGGTCTGATTCTTGATCATTACCCTGCGAGGGCAATGTTGTGGTCTGAGTCAAAGGACCAGCATAGTAGTCTGGCTGTGGCTGTGCATCAGTGCACTCCATGTCAGATTCAACTTGTAATGGGCATGGACTGTTAACTGCTTCACTTTCTAAGCCAGGGACGGTATGTGTAAAGAGCTCCATGGAGTAACCCGTTGTGTCGCCTGCTGCATTCTTCTCTGTTGTTGTTTTTGCTGAAGAGGACAAGGAAGCGACTTGTCCCTGACCGTGAACATCCACTAACGACGCGCTGCTTTGACATTTACCAGTTTCACGAGAGGAGGCAAAAGAGCTAGAGGCTGAGTCAGCAAGATAAGCCAAAACTTGCTCTTGCTGCTCCGGCTTTAAAAGCGGTTTTCCTACTCCCAGAAAAGGGAGCGTTCGAGGCCTTGTGTAGCCAGACCACGAACCTGGCTCCACAGCTCCAGACTTAGGTGCAATATTTTTTTTCCCACGACCAGCTGATGCTCCACCACTACCACTACCCTCATTACCAGCTGACAATGAACGCCCCCGGCCACGACCTCTACCACCAGACTTCCTCATTGTTTTAAAAACGTAACCAAACCAACGGTATTTGTTGCTGTCACACAACTTACACGGTGAGCTATAACTTCAGTATGATTTAGCTACCCCTTTACAGGTGAGTGAGACCACAACGAAAATCAGGCACAATGTTACACACTCTGTTGTTGGTGGCAACAAATGAGAGAGATGCCACACACGCAGGACTGTCACTGAAGCACAAATGTAAATATTAATCTCCCACTGATTTGATTTTTTTTTTTTTTTCAGGGAGACTTTAGGAAAAAAAAAAATAGAATAAAATGATTTTTTTCAGGAAGAATTTAGAAACCAAATAAAATAAAATGATTTTTTCAGGGAGAATTTAGAAAACAAATAAAACAAAAAAAGGCTTTCTATGGCCCACTGAGTGAGAGATGACGCACACAGGAGTCAGGAGTGGCACACAAGCCCAGAGGCCAATATTTATCTCCCACTGATTGATGTAGTGATTTTTTTCAGGTAGATTTTGGAACCCAAATCAAGCTAAAAAAATAATAGGCTTTCTATGGCCCACAATTGGAGAGAGAGAGAGAGATGGCACACCCAGGAGTCAAGACTGGCACACAAGCAGAAAGGGCAATATTAATCTCCCACTGATTTTTTTTTTTTTTTTTTCAGGGAGACTTTAGGAAAAAAAAATAATAGAATAAAATTATTTTTTCAGGAAGAATTTAGAAACCAAATAAAATAAAATGATTTTTTCAGGGTGAATTTAGAAAACAAATAAAACAAAAAAAGGCTTTCTATGGCCCACTGAGTGAGAGATGACGCACACAGGAGTCAGGAGTGGCACACAAGCCCAGAGGCCAATATTTATCTCCCACTGATTGATGTAGTGATTTTTTCAGGTAGATTTTGGAACCCAAATCAAGCTAAAAAAATAATAGGCTTTCTATGGCCCACAATTGGAGAGAGAGAGAGAGATGGCACACCCAGGAGTCAAGACTGGCACACAAGCAGAAAGGGCAATATTAATCTCCCACTGATTTTTTTTTTTTTTTTTTTTTCAGGGAGACTTTAGGAAAAAAAATAATAGAATAAAATGATTTTTTCAGGAAGAATTTAGAAACCAAATAAAATAAAATGATTTTTTCAGGGAGAATTTAGAAAACAAATAAAAGAAAAAATAGGCTTTCTATGGCCCACGGAGTGAGAGATGACGCACACAGGAGTCAGGAGTGGCACACAAGCCCAGAGGCCAATATTGTTCTCCCAATGATTGATGTAGTGATTTTTTCAGGTAGATTTTGGAACCCAAATCAAGCTAAAAAAATAATAGGCTTTCTATGGCCCACAATTGGAGAGAGAGAGAGAGATGGCACACCCAGGAGTCAAGACTGGCACACAAGCAGAAAGGGCAATATTAATCTCCCACTGATTTGATTTTTTTTTTTTTTCCAGGGAGACTTTAGAAAAAAAAATAATAAAAAAAAAAATGATTTTTTCAGGAAGAATTTAGAAACCAAATAAAATAAAAATGATTTTTTCAGGGAGAATTTATAAAACAAATAAAACAAAAAATAGGCTTTCTATGGCCCACTGAGTGAGAGATGAAGCACACAGGAGTCAGGAGTGGCACACAAGCCCAGAGGCCAATATTTATCTCCCACTGATTGATTTATTGATTTTTTCAGGTAGAATTTAGAACCCAAATCAACCAAAAAAATAAATAGGCTTTCTATGGCCCACTATTTGTGAGAGAGATGGCACGCTCAGGACTGGCACACAAGCCCAGAGGCCAATATTAATCTCCCACTTTTTATTTTTTTTCAGGGAAAATTTATAAACCCAATAAAAAAAATAATAAATAGGCTTTCTATGGCCCACTATCTGAGAGAGAGAGATGGAACGCTTAGGACTGGCACACAAGCCCAAAGGCCAATATTAATCTCCCTTTTTTTTTTCAGGGAGAATTTATAAAACCAAAAAAAAAAAAATAAATAGGCTTTCTATGGCCCACTATTTGTGAGAGAGATGGCACGCTCAGGACTGGCACACAAGCCCAGAGGCCAATATTAATCTCCCACTTTTTATTTTTTTTCAGGGAAAATTTATAAACCCAATAAAAAAAAATAATAAATAGGCTTTCTATGGCCCACTATCTGAGAGAGAGAGATGGCACGCTTAGGACTGGCACACAAGCCCAAAGGCCAATATTAATCTCCCTTTTTTTTTTCAGGGAGAATTTATAAAACCAAAAAAAAAAAAATAAATAGGCTTTCTATGGCCCACTATTTGTGAGAGAAATGGCACGCTCAGGACTGGCACACAAGCCCAAAGGCCAATATTAATCTCCCACTGATTGATTTATTGATTTTTTCAGGTAGAATTTAGAACCCAAATAAAGCAAAAAAAAAAAAAATAGGCTTTCTATGGCCCACTGAGTGAGTGATGATGCACACAGGAGTCAGGAGTGGCACACAAGCCCTGAGGCCAATATTTTTCTCCCACTGATTGATGTAGTGATTTTTTCAGGTAGATTTTAGAACCCAAATCAAGCAAAAAAATAAATAGGCTTTCTATGGCCCACTGACTGAGAGATGGCACACACAGGAGTCAAGAGTGGCACACAAGCCCTGAGGCCAATATTTTTCTCCCACTGATTGATGTAGTGATTTTTTCAGGTAGATTTTATAACCCAAATCAAGCAAAAAAATAAATAGGCTTTCTATGGGCCACTGAGTGAGAGATGGCACACACAGGGATGGCACTCTAGCAGAAATGTCAATCTTAATCTCCCACAAAAAAAAAAAAAAAAAAAAACAGGGAGTGTCCAACAATTACTATCTCCCTGCTGTAATCTCAGCCAGGTATGGCAGGCAGCAATAAGGAGTGGACTGATGCACAAATTAAATAAAAAGTGTGGACAAACAAAAAAGATAGCTGTGCAGAAAGGAAGGAACAAGAGGATTTGTGCTTTGAAAAAAGCAGTTGGTTTGCACAGCGGCGTACACACAGCAATGCAGCTATCAGGGAGCCTTCTAGGGCAGCCCAATGAGCTACAGCGCTGAGGGGAAAAAAAAAAAAAATGTAGCTTCCACTGTCCCTGCACACCGAAGGTGGTGTTGGGCAGTGGAAATCGCTACAGCACAAGCGGTTTGGTGGTTAATGGACCCTGCCTAACGCTATCCCTGCTTCTGACGAAGCGGCAGCAACCTCTCCCTAAGCTCAGATCAGCAGCAGTAACATGGCGGTCGGCGGGAACGCCCCTTTATAGCCCCTGTGACGCCGCAGACAGCAAGCCAATCACTGCAATGCCCTTCTCTAAGATGGTGGGGACCAGGACCTATGTCATCACGCTGCCCACACTCTGCGTTTACCTTCATTGGCTGAGAAATGGTGCTTTTCGCGTCATTGAAACGCGACTTTGGCGCGAAAGTTGCGTACCGCATGGCCGACCCCGCACAGGGGTCGGATCGGGTTTCATGAAACCCGACTTTGCCAAAAGTCGGCGACTTTTGAAAATGAACGACCCATTTCGCTCAACCCTAGTCCCGGCAACTCCGCCAGCGTCTAGTGACATCATTTACTGCAAATATACAAAATATTCGATATAAATGTCACACACATAACTCAAACCGTTACAGGGTTTGCAAGAACACATGGGCCCAGGAGGCTAGGGGGACATAAAATTCCTTTGGCCCTATATTAACGGACTATAGATGAAAATACATTTCATCCATATTTGTGTCTCTTGGTAATGTTTTTGCATCTTCAACCAAGAGCATGGATCATTTACTCCCATCATAAACAAAACACACATGATGGGTTCAGGCTTATTTTTATCATGAACCCACTATTAAACCACATTTTTTGGTGAAGAATGGTACTTACATATTTCTTGCTGAACCTCTTGAGGTCGCTCATCAAAATCGGGGAACATGTGGCGACATATTGACCTCCATGCTGCGTCTTTACGTGCACGGTCCACATAATGTGCGTCGCGTTGGTCCCATAATTCGGGTCTATCATGGACCAGAGCAATCAGCATCTCCACATTTATATGCCTGGCCATGCTGCTACAACAGTACACTCCGTGGAGGCGTGCTTCCTGGTTTGCAATCCAGCGTGGGCCAGAAATTAGCATGCCAAAGCTTCCTGATAATGGATGATTCAATTTCCTGTCACCTGGAGAAGTCTTCCGTATTTCTCGCAATGCACACGCATGGTCCGTATGTAATCCGATTTTTTCTCGCACCCATAGACTTTCATTGGCGATTCTCGGCCGAGATACGCTGACAATCGCAGCATGCTGCGATTTCACTCAGATCCTGAATACGGCTGAGAAAATATTGGATGATGGGAGCTGCCCCATAGATTAACATTGGGGCGAGTGCTATGCGATTTTTTATCGCATTGCACTCGTCCGTATTACGGTCTAGTGTGACCCCGGCCTAACAGTTGAGCTTTGTGTGGACTCAGGAGCAGAGGGGAATTTCATGTCCTCTGCTTTTGCTCTGCGCCATGCAATACCTCTGGTGATGCTAGCCAAACCGGTGACTGTTAGAGTAGTGAATGGGTCTACACTTCCTTCACAAATCACACACCAGAATGTCCCTTTCACATTATCCATGTCCCCTTCCCACCACGAGATTATTTCCCTTTTTGTCCTTTCCGAGGGAATGAATGAGATTCTGCTGGAAATACCCTGGCTCCGTTTCCACTCCCCACATAGTGGACCTCTGGGAGGATATTGGGTTGGAGTGAATCATGTAAGGGCAGATGCGTGAGGGAGTGCGTTCAGGTTTCCACTACTGAGATACCCGCAGATCTTTCTTCCCTTCCCAAGTGCTATTGGTCCTATGCAGATGTCTTCTCCAAAAAGGCTGCGGAGACCCTTCCGCCTCACCACCCCTATGACCGTCCTATTGATCTCATGCCTGGAGCAGAACCTCCTTGGGGACGGGTCTATCCCCTCTCTCTCTCGGAAATGGAGGCTATGTCCCAATACATCCAGGAGAATCTGGCAAGAGGGTTCATTAGGAAGTCAGTGTCACCTGCAGGGGCTGGGTTCTTCTTCGTGCAGAAGAAGAATGGAGAATTAAGTCCATGCATAGATTACAGGTGTCTTAACGCCATCACCGTTAAGAATAAGTACCCGTTACCCCTGATATCTGAGCTCTTTGATAGACTATGGGGAGCAAGGGTATTTACCAAATTAGATCTGCGGTGTGCTTATAACCTGATTCGCATCCGTGAGGGGGACGAATGGAAGATGGCTTTTAATACCAGGGATGGGCACTATGAATATCTGGTGATGCCCTTCGGGCTCTGTAATGCCCCAGCCGTTTTCCAAGACTTTGTTAACGATATCTTCCGGGATATGCTCTCCACCTCGGTCGTAGTCTATCTGGATGATATTCGCATCTTCTCTCCAGATATTGACTCCCACCGGCGAGATGTTGGCAGAGTCTTCGACCTCCTATGGGCAAATTCCCTCTATGCAAAGTTGGAGAAGTGTATGTTTGAGCAGGAGTCTTCACCTTTCCTGGGCTATATCATCTCCGCCAAGGGATTGGCTATGGATCCTGCCAAACTACAGGCTGGGATGGACTGGCAAGAACCCCATTCTCTTAAAGCGGTGCAGCGCTTTATGGGGTTCATTAATTACTATCGCCAGTTCATTCCCAACTTCTCAACTTTGGTAGCTCCCTTGGTAGCCCTCAGTAGTCTCCAAGGCTTTCTCTTCTATTAAGTCTCATTTTGCTAGCGCTCCCATCCTACATCGTCCCAATGTTGCCTCATCCGTTGGTGCTGGAGCAGTCCTCTTCCAAAAGGATGCTCAAGGTCGGAAGCATCCTTGCTTTTTTTTCTCCAAGACCTTCACACCAGTGGAGAGGAATTATTCCATCGGGGACAGGGAGTTGCTAGCAATGAAGTTGGCTTTCTCGGAATGGAGACATCTTTTGGAGGGGGCTCGCTTTCCCTTCCAAGTCTTCATGGACCACAAAAAGTTGATATATTTACAAACAGCCCAGTGGTTACATTCTCGTCAGGCCAGGTGGTCCTTGTTCTTCTCCCGGATCCATTTCACCCTCCATTATTTCGCTGGGGAGAAGAACATTCTTGCTGATGCCCTCTCTCGCTCTGTTCTGTCTTCTGAGGAGGGGAGCCTCGGCTTATTGTCCCTTCTGAGAGCCTGAGAACCGTAGCTCCGTTTTCGCTAGAGTCAATGCCTCCGGGCTAGACTTTTGTACCTATTAATTTGCGACTGGAGGTTCTCTCGTGGACTTATTCGTCAAGGGTGGGTGGACATTTTTTTGGGACAAAGAGGACATATGAGCTGCTGGTGAGGACGTACTGGTGGCCGCATATGGACCGTGACAGCGGATATTATATTCGGGCGTATGTTTCCTACGCCAAAAATAAGTCTCCTTGACAACAGCCAGCTTGGTTACTTTATCCCTTGCCGGTGGCAGACAGGCCCTGGGAGATGGTCGGGATGGACTTTGTGGTGGGCTTAACCAAGTCTTGTGGCTGTACCATCATTTGGGTTATCACCGATCATTTTTCTAAAATGGTGCACTTGGTGCTGCTTCCACGGCTACCTTCTGCACGGGTCTTGCAACGTTGTTTATAAAACACATCTTCCGCCTACACGGTATGCCGGACAAAATTATCAGTGACCGGGGTCCCCAGTTTGCATCTCGATTCTGGATTGATCGATTCTTTGTCGTCTTCTCAGCATTGAGTTAATTCTCTCTTCTGCATATCATTCTGAGACGAATGGGTTTGTAGAGAGGACCAACCAGACCTTGGTCACATATCTGCGACATTTTGTCTCAGCCAGGCAGGATGACTGGGCATCCTTGCTACCATGGGCGGAGTTTGCGCTGAACAACACCGTAGCCGACTCCACTGGACAGACCCCATTCCTCCTTAACTATGGTCAGCATCCTCGGGTACCTGTGCCGATGCCCGTGTCTTCCGCCGACTCCAGGGTGGCAGACTGTGGAGGCACGGGACATTTGGGACCGCACTCAGGATGCCATTCGGACCTCCAAGGAGAGAATGAGGTCCTACGCCGATGCACATCGGCGCCCCGCTCCGACCTTTGCTCCTGGCGACTTAGTGTGGCTCTCCGCCCGTAACAACAGGCTGCGAGTTGAGTCCACTTAGTTTGTACCTCGCGACTTGGGCCCCTTCAAAGTCCTCGAACAGGTTAACCCAGTGATCTACCGTCTAGCTCTTCCGCCATGCCTGGGTATTAACGACACCTTTCATATGTGTCCCTCTTGAAGCCAGTATACATGTCCCAGTTTTCCGAGTCATCTGTCGGGACATCGGGTTCGTCTATGGACGATTACGAGATGAACGCTATTTTGGGGTGCAAAGTGGTACGTGGCAAAAATGTTATTTGGTGGACTGGAAGGGTTATGATCCTGAGGACAGGTCCTGGGAGCCTGCTGAGAATATTTGGGCTCCGCAGCTCATTGCTGCCTTCGAGTGTGGCGAGGTCCAAGGAGGGGAGGCCCTAGGGGGGGTAATGTTTGGTAGCGTCTGCCAGTGCGGCACTGCTCGCTGTTATGACCTGGTGGTCAGGACAATAATGGACCTGGTGGTTAAGAGCACACGGAATGACCAGATAGTTACTGATAATAAGGACGAGCTCTGGGACGTGGGAACTCTGCTGACCGCAATCCCTAAACCTATCAAACACACTAGAAATAGCCGTGGATTGCGCCTAACGCTCCCTATGCAACTCGGCACAGCCTAAGAAACTAGCTAGCCCTGAAGATAGAAAAATAAAGCCTACCTTGCCTCAGAGAAATTCCCCAAAGGAAAAGGCAGCCCCCCACATATAATGACTGTGAGTAAAGATGAAAATACAAACACAGAGATGAAATAGATTTAGCAAAGTGAGGCCCGACTTACTGAACAGACCGAGGATAGGAAAGGTTACTTTGCGGTCAGCACAAAAACCTACAAAAAGACCACGCAGAGGGCGCAAAAACACCCTCCGCACCGACTCACGGTGCGGAGGCGCTCCCTCTGCGTCCCAGAGCTTCCAGCAAGCAAGACAACAAATTAAATAGCAAGCTGGACAGAAAAATAGCAAACCAAAGAAATACAAGCTGGAACTTAGCTTCTGATGGGAAGACAGGTCACAAGAACGACACAGGAGTGAACTAGACCAATACTGGAACATTGACAGGTGGCATGGAGCAAAGATCTAAGTGGAGTTAAATAGAGCAGCAGCTAACGAATTAACCTCGTCACCTGTGAAACTCAGAAACACCCACCAGAGGAAGTCCATGGACAGAACCAGCCGAAGAACCATTCATGACCACAGGAGGGAGCCCGACAACAGAATTCACAACAGTACCCCCCCCTTGAGGAGGGGTCACCGAACCCTCACCAGAGCCCCCAGGCCGACCAGGATGAGCCAAATGAAAGGCACGAACCAGATCGGCAGCATGAACATCAGAGGCAAAAACCCAGGAATTATCTTCCTGACCATAACCCTTCCACTTGACCAGGTACTGGAGTTTCCGTCTCGAAACATGAGAATCCAAAATCTTCTCCACCACATACTCCAACTCCCCTCAACTAACACCGGGGCAGGAGGATCAACGGATGGAACCACAGGCGCCACGTATCTCCGCAATAACGACCTATGGAACACATTATGGATGGCAAAAGAAGCAGGAAGGGCCAAACGAAATGACACAGGATTGATAACCTCAGAAATCTTATACGGACCAATGAAACGAGGCTTAAACTTAGGAGAGGAAACCTTCATAGGAACATAACGAGACGACAACCAAACCAAATCCCCAACACGAAGTCGGGGACCCACACAGCGCCGGCGGTTAGTGAAACGTTGAGCCTTCTCCTGGGACAATGTCAAATTGTCCACCACATGAGTCCAAATCTGCTGCAACCTATCCACCACAGTATCTACAGCAGGACAGTCTGAAGACTCAACCTGCCCTGAAGAGAAACGAGGATGGAAACCAAAATTGCAGAAAAACGGCGAAACCAAAGTAGCCGAGCTGGCCCGATTATTGAGGGCGAACTCAGACAATGGCAAAAAGGACACCCAATCATCCTGATCAGCAGAAACAAAGCATCTCAGATATGTTTCCAAAGTTTGATTAGTTTGTTCGGTTTGGCCATTTGTCTGAGGATGGAAAGCCGAGGAAAAAGACAAATCAATGCCCATCCTAGCACAAAAGGATCGCCAAAACCTTGAAACAAACTGGGAACCTCTGTCAGAAACGATGTTCTCCGGGATACCATGTAAACGAACCACATGCTGGAAAAATAATGGCACCAAATCAGAGGAGGAAGGCAATTTAGACAAAGGTACCAAATGGACCATCTTAGAAAAGCGATCACAAACCACCCAAATGACCGACGTCTTTTGAGAGACGGGGAGATCCGAAATAAAATCCATAGAAATATGCGTCCAGGGCCTCTTCGGGACCGGCAAGGGCAAAAGCAACCCACTGGCACGAGAACAGCAGGGCTTAGCCCGAGCACAAGTCCCACAGGACTGCACAAAAGAACGCACATCCCGCGACAAAGATGGCCACCAGAAGGATCTAGCCACCAAATCTCTGGTACCAAAGATTCCAGGATGCCCAGCCAACACTGAACAATGAATCTCAGAGATAACTCTACTAGTCCATCTATCAGGGACAAACAGTTTTTCCGCTGGGCAACGGCCAGGTCTATCAGCCTGAAATTTTTGCAGCACCCGCCGCAAATCAGGGGAGATGGCAGACAAAATTACCCCCTCTTTGAGAATACCCGCCGGCTCAGGAACACCCGGAGAGTCAGGCACAAAACTCCTTGACAGGGCATCAGCCTTCACATTCTTAGAGCCCGGAAGGTACTAAACCACAAAATCAAAGCGGGAGAAAAATAACGACCATCGAGCCTGTCTCGGATTCAACCGTTTGGCAGACTCAAGATAAGTCAAATTCTTGTGATCTGTCAAGACCACCACGCGATGCTTGGCTCCTTCCAGCCAATGACGCCACTCCTCGAATGCCCACTTCATGGCCAACAATTCACGATTACCAACATCATAGTTACGCTCAGCAGGCGAAAACTTTCTAGAAAAGAAAGCACATGGCTTCATCACCGAGCCATCAGAACTTCTCTGCGACAAAACAGCCCCTGCTCCAATCTCAGAAGCATCAACCTCAACCTGAAACGGAAGCGAAACATCTGGCTGGCACAACACAGGGGCAGAAGAAAAACGACGCTTCAACTCCTGAAAAGCCTCTACAGCCGCAGAAGACCAATTGACCACATCAGCACCCTTCTTGGTTAAATCAGTCAACGGTTTAGCAACAGTAGAAAAATTAGCGATGAAGCGCCGATAAAAATTAGCAAAGCCCAGGAACTTTTGCAGGCTCTTCACAGATGTCGGCTGAGTCAAATCGTAAATGGCCTGGACTTTAACAGGGTCCATCTCGATAGTAGAAGGGGAAAAAATGAACCCCAAAAATGAAACCTTCTGAACTCCAAAGAGACACTTTGACCCCTTCACAAACAAGGAATTCGCACGAAGGATCTGGAACAGCATTCTGACCTGCTTCACATGAGACTCCCAATCATCCGAAAAGACCAAAATATCATCCAAATACACAATCAGGAATTTATCCAGGTACTCTCGGAAGATGTCATGCATAAAGGACTGAAATACTGATGGAGCATTGGAAGGCCCGAATGGCATAACCAGGTACTCAAAATGGCCCTCGGGCGTATTAAATGCTGTTTTCCATTCATCGCCTTGTTTAATACGCACAAGATTATACGCCCCTCGAAGATCTATCTTGGTGAACCAACTAGCCCCTTTAATACGAGCAAACAAATCAGACAGCAACGGCAAAGGATACTGAAATTTGACAGTAATTTTATTAAGAAGGCGGTAATCAATACAAGGTCTCAAAGAACGATCCTTCTTGGCCACAAAAAAGAACCCTGCTCCTAACGGTGATGACGACGGGCGAATATGGCCTTTCTCCAAGGATTCCTTTATATAACTCCGCATAGCGGCGTGTTCTGGCACAGATAAATTGAACAATCGGCCCTTAGGAAACTTACTACCAGGAATCAAATTAATTGCACAATCGCAATCCCTATGAGGAGGTAGGGCACTGGCTTTGGGCTCATCAAATACATCCCGATAATCCGACAAAAACTCTGGAACTTCAGAAGGAGTGGAAGACGAAATAGACAAAAATGGAACATCACCATGTACCCCCTGGCAACCCCAGCTGGACACAGACATAGATTTCCAGTCCAATACTGGATTATGAACCTGTAGCCATGGCAACCCCAAAACGACCACCTCATGCAGATTATGCAACACCAGAAAGCGGATATCCTCCTGATGTGCAGGAGCCATGCACATGGTCAATTGGGTCCAATACTGAGGCTTATTCTTGGCCAAAGGCGTAGCATCAATTCCTCTCAATGGAATAGGATACTGCAAGGGCTCCAAGAAAAAACGACAGCGCCTAGCATACTCCAAGTCCATCAAATTCAGGGCAGTGCCTGAATCCACAAATGCCATAACAGTATAGGATGACAAAGAGCAAATCAGAGTAACAGACAATAGAAATTTAGACTGTACCGTACCAATGGTGGCAGACCTAGCGAACCGCTTAGTGCGCTTAGGACAATCGGAGATAGCATGAGTGGAATCACCACAGTAAAAACATAGCCCATTCCGACTTCTGTGTTCTTGCCGTTCAGCTCTGGTCAAAGTCCTATCACATTGCATAGGCTCAGGCCCATGCTCAGATAGTACCACCAAATGGTGCACAGCTTTACGCTCACGCAAGCGTCGATCGATCTGAATGGCCAAGGACATAGACTCATTCAGACCAGCAGTCATGGGAAACCCCACCATGACATCCTTAAGGGCTTCAGAGAGACCCTTTCTGAAGATTGCTGCCAGGGCACATTCATTCCACTGAGTGAGCACAGACCACTTTCTAAACTTCTGACAATATATCTCCGCTTCATCCTGACCCTGACACAGAGCCAGCAAGATTTTCTCTGCCTGATCCACTGAATTAGGTTCGTCATAAAGCAATCCAAGCGCCAGGAAAAACGCATCAACATCACGCAATGCCGGATCTCCTGGCGCAAGGGAAAATGCCCAGTCTTGAGGGTCACCACGTAACAAAGAAATAATGATCTTTACTTGTTGAACAGGGTCACCTGAGGAGCGAGGTTTCAAGGCAAGAAACAATTTACAATTATTTTTGAAATTCAAGAACTTAGATCTATCACCAAAAAACAAATCAGGAATTGGAATCCTAGGCTCTGACATCGGATTCTGAACCACAAAATCTTGAATGTTTTGTATCCTTGTAGTGAGATTATCCATCCAAGAGGACAGACCTTGAATGTCCATGTTTACACCAGTGTCCTGAACCACCCAGAGGTAAAGGGGAAAATAGAGACAAAACACACTGCAAAGAAAAAAAAATGGTCTCAGAACTTCTCTTATCCCTCTATTGAGATTCATTAGTACTTTGGGCCACCTGTACTGTTATGACCGGGTGGTCAGGACAATAATGGACCTGGTGGTTAAGAGCACATGGAATGACCAGATAGTTACTGATAATAAGGACGAGCTCTGGGACGTGGGAACTCTGCTGACCGCAATCCCTAAACCTATCAAACACACTAGAAATAGCCGTGGATTGCGCCTAACGCTCCCTATGCAACTCGGCACAGCCTAAGAAACTAGCTAGCCCTGAAGATAGAAAAATAAAGCCTACCTTGCCTCAGAGAAATTCCCCAAAGGAAAAGGCAGCCCCCCACATATAATGACTGTGAGTAAAGATGAAAATACAAACACAGAGATGAAATAGATTTAGCAAAGTGAGGCCCAACTTACTGAACAGACCGAGGATAGGAAAGGTTACTTTGCGGTCAGCACAAAAACCTACAAAAAGACCACGCAGAGGGCGCAAAAAGACCCTCCGCACCGACTCATGGTGCGGAGGTGCTCCCTCTGCGTCCCAGAGCTTCCAGCAAGCAAGACAACAAATTAAATAGCAAGCTGGACAGAAAAATAGCAAACCAAAGAAATACAAGCTGGAACTTAGCTTCTGATGGGAAGACAGGTCACAAGAACGATCCAGGAATGAACTAGACCAATACTGGAACATTGACAGGTGGCATGGAGCAAAGATCTAAGTGGAGTTAAATAGAGCAGCAGCTAACGAATTAACCTCGTCACCTGTGAAACTCAGAAACACCCACCAGAGGAAGTCCATGGACAGAACCAGCCGAAGTACCATTCATGACCACAGGAGGGAGCCCGACAACAGAATTCACAACAGCTCGCACTCTTGTGCATAATTTTACTATTATTAGTTATAGTCTGACACCCAGTAGCGATGTCGAGCGCAAGTGGTCTAGACGAACTCTATTTCCGAGTCTTGGGATTGAGTTCTTTGACTCCTTGATTGCACTCTGGGTGCGGTACCGCGACCCTGTGATGTAACAAAGTTCGCTTCCACCGCCATATAGTGCTGTCATTTGCCAGCAGCAAGTTCTCTCCTGCACGGTGGACCCCGGGCTGCGAACGCACCAAATTGCATCTCACTATTTACTCGGTGCGTTCTGCCAGTTCTAACAGCTCCCCTTAGCACCTCCAGATTTGGATTGTACGTGACTACTAGAGGCACCCGGTTATTTTCTTCTCTAGCTTTGTAATGTAGCAGGTGACTCCTTGATGTTCTGGTGGCTGTTGTAATCTGGTTTTCAAATGTTCTTGGATGGTAACCCTGATTCAAAAAGGTTTTTCTAAGGTGACCTAGGTGGTCATCTCTATCCATGGGGTTGGAACATATATGATTGTTTCTGATGGCTTGGCTGTAGACAATAGAATTTTTTATGTGTTTTGGATGGAAACTGTCCCATTTAAGGTATGTTGGACGGTCGATTGGCTTCTGATACAGGGATGTTTCTATTTCATTGTTGTGCAGCTTACTGATGGTGTCCAAAACCTTAATTTCAGTTCAGGCGTAGTTGAGTGTCAAGTTGATGGATGAAATTGATTAAACTGTTCATGGAACGTTATTAGCTGTGGCTCAGACTCCGTCCAGATGATTAAAATATCATCAATGTAGCGGTAGTAGGTCAGGGGCCTGATGGGACATGAGGATAAAAAGTCACTTTCAAGCTTGGCCATGAAAAGATTTGAATACTGTGGGGCCATTTTACTTCCCGTTGCTGTGCCAGTCTTCTGCAGAGATAGCTTGCTGTCTAATTCAAAGTAATTGCGGGTGAGGATGAATTTTATAAGTTTCAGCACAGTATCAGCATCAGTCCCTGTGTTTTCCAGGAAGAATTTGCAGGTATTTAATCCATCCTAGTTTGGGATATTGGAGTACAAAGATTCCACATCCATGGTAGCCAGGATGGTTCCTTCTGGTAGAGGACCTATTACTAATAGCATATTCAATAGGTCAGTTGTGTCCTGAATAGTGTTGAGTAGTGTTGAGCGATACCTTCCGACATTTGGAAATATCGGTATCGGATTGGATCTGCCGATATTCCAAAAATATCCGATATCGACGATACTGATACCCGATACCAATGCAAGTCAATGGGACAAAAATATCGGAATTAAAATAAACCCTTTCTTTACTTGTAGGTTAGTTCCACATGAAGGAAAACAACTAAGAATAATGTAGGATGTATTGGGGGAGGTGGAGGAGATATTAAAGGCATAGCGCTTTCGCCCAATCAAATGGAATAGCAGGAATTAACTTTTTTTTTTAAGACGTTCGGAGTTACTAAGATATTGACTATGTTAAGATTTTTTATATTTTGTCAAATATTTATGTTTTACTACTTAAATGCTCTTCACCTTCTTTTTTACTTCTCCCACACTTTCTTCTTCATCATCCTCACCAGCAGCATCTTTTTCATCAAATTCTTCTTCACCTTATTCATCTTCTTCTTCACCTTCTTCCTATTATTCTTTTTTTTTTAATTCTTCATATTCTTCTTATTCAACTATTATTATTCTTCATATTCTACTTCTTCATCTTCTTCATATTCTTCTTCTTCATCATATTCTTATTTGTGACAGGCATTCCTGTAGTTGTTATCTATAAAAGTTTGAAGATTAGACCTTCCGTTCTGCCTGTCACAAAAGATTTACAACAGCATTTGTCCGTGTTCAGTTTTGCCTGCAGCAGCAGGTGTTTTCCAGGGGCACCACGAGGATGAACGGACTCACTCCCATACACTGCTTAGTCTTCTTCTGCTTATAATTTAGATAATATATTTTGCTCTGATTTTTAGTCTTATGCTTAATGTTCTTCAGCTTTTTGTTCTGCAGCTTCTTGTTCTTCTGCTTCTCGGTCTTCAGGGTCATCATCTTTAGGGTCTTGAACTTGGAAATGTAGCAGGAGGTACAAGAAGGCTGAGGAACATCCGAGAACCAGCTGACAGTACTGGAACCTGGATGGCTACCCGAAGGTAGAAGAGCCAATGGAACTACCGAGGACCAGCTGACGGTACTGGAACTCGGTTACTAAGCAGGAGGTAGCCTGCCATAAAGCACCACCAAGGACCACCTGATGTTGGTGGAACTAGGATACTCAGAAGGAGGCACCTAAGCCAAAGGCTCTGCCCGGAACCAGCTGACGGTGCTGGAACCAGGTTGGGGAGCAGAAGGTACAAGAGCCAAAGACACTGCCGAGAACCAGCTGGTGGTACTGGAACCCGGATGGCTACCCGAAGGTACAAGAGCCAATGGAACTACCGAGGACCAGCTGACGGTACTGGAACCCGGTCACTAAGCAGGAGGTACCCATGCCACAAAGCACTAGGATACCCAGAAGGAGGCATCTAAGCCAAAGGCTCTGCCTGGAACCAGCTGATGGTACTGGAACCAGAGGGACCTATTCAAGATGGTCTTCCTAAGAACCAGCTAACGGTGATGAAACTCAGATAGGCAGCAGAAGGTCCACAGGACAAAAAAAATAGCTAGGCCGCGAGCCGGCCGTAGTTACCGAAAACCCACAGTCCTACAGGGGGAGCTTGTCCTATTGACACTATGGGACCAGCCTTTATTGCCAGTTCCCGCAGCTCACATAGGAAGCACCTAAACTGCAGGCACCATAGAGTCGGCTAACCCGACCGCAAAACGACAGGACAACGTTTTGGAGTCTAAGTGACCTTGACACTACCTGGAAACAGCTGGCATGCTGGAACCAGGCTGGGCAGGAGGGAGTACCCGTGCCAAAGACACTGCCAAAAACCAGCTCACGGTACTGAAAACTGGATGCGTTGCCCAAGGTACAAGAGCCAATGGAACTACCGAGGACCAGCTGACGGTACTGGAACCCGGTTACTAAGCAGGAGGTAACCATGCCACAAAGCACTACCAAGGACCACCTGACGTTGGTGGAACTTGGATACCCAGAAGGAGGCACCTAAGCCAAAGGCTCTGCCCGGAACCAGCTGACGGTGCTGGAATCAGGATGGGGAGCATACGGTACAAGAGCCAAAGACACTGCCAAGAACCAGCTGACGGTACTGGAACCCGGATTGCTACCCGAAGGTAGAAGAGCCAATGGAACTACCGAGGACCAGCTGACGGTACTGGAACCCGGTTACTAAGCAGGAGGTACCCATGCCACAAAGCACTACCAAGGACCACCTGGCGTTGGTGGAACTGGGATACCCAGAAGGAGGCACCTAAGCCAAAGGCTCTGCCCGGGACCAGCTGACGGTGCTGGAACCAGGATGGAGAGCAGAAGGTACAAGAGCCAAAGACACTGCCGAGAACCAGCTGACGGTACTGGAGCCCGGCTGGCAACCCGAAGGTAGAAGAGCCAATGGAACTACCGAGGACCAGCTGACGGTACTGGAACCTGGTTACTAAGCAGGACGTACCTGTGCCACAAAGCACTACCAAGGACCACCTGACGTTGGTGGAACTCGGATACCCAGAAGGAGGCACCTAAGCCAAAGGCTCTGCCTGGAACCAGCTGACGGTACTGGAACCAGGGGGACCTATGCGAGATTGTCTTCCAAAGAACCAGCTAATGATGCTGGAACTCAGATAGGCAGCAGAAAGTCCACAGGAAAAGAAAACATTGCTAGGCCGCGAGCCGGCCGTAGTTGCCAAAAACCCACAGTCCTACAGTGGGAGCTTGTCCTCTTGGCACTACTGAACCAGCCTTGATTGCCACTTCCCGCAGCCCACATAG
Organism: Ranitomeya imitator; assembly: GCF_032444005.1. Taxonomy (NCBI): domain Eukaryota; kingdom Metazoa; phylum Chordata; class Amphibia; order Anura; family Dendrobatidae; genus Ranitomeya; species Ranitomeya imitator. The sequence continues at coordinate 321,293,431 of NC_091284.1, forward strand.
GAAGCACCTAAACTGCAGGCACCATAGAGTCAGCTAACCCGACCGCAACACGACAGGACAACGCATTGGAGGCAAAGTGACCTTGACACTACCTGGAAACAGCTGGCGTGCTGGAACCAGGCCGGGCAGGAGGGAGTACCCATGCCAAAGACACTGCCGAGAACCAGCTGACGGTACTGGAACCCGGATGGCTACCCGAAGGTAGAAGAGCTAATGGAACTACCGAGGACCAGCTGATGGTACTGGAACCCAGTTACTAAGCAGGAGGTACCCGTGCCAGAAAGCTCTACCAAGGACCACCTGACATTGGTGGAACTCAGATACCCAGAAGGAGGCACCTAAGCCAAAGGCTCTGCCCGGAACCAGCTGATGGTGCTGGAACAGGATGGGGAGCAGAAGGTACAAGAGCCAAAGACACTGCCGAGAACCAGCTGACGGTACTGGAACCCGGATGGCTACTCAAAGGTAGAAGAGCCAATGGAATTACCGAGGACCAGCTGATGGTACTGGAACCCGGTTACTAAGCAGGAGGTACCCATGCCACAAAGCACTACCAAGGACCACCTGGCGTTGGTGGAACTGGGATACCCAGAAGGAGGCACCTAAGCCAAAGGCTCTGCCCGGGACCAGCTGACGGTGCTGGAACCAGGATGGAGAGCAGAAGGTACAAGAGCCAAAGACACTGCTGAGAACCAGCTGATGGTACTGGAGCCCGGCTAGCAACCCGAAGGTAGAAGAGCCAATGGAACTACCGAGGACCAGCTGACGGTACTGGAACCTGGTTACTAAGCAGGACGTACCTGTGCCACAAAGCACTACCAAGGACCACCTGACGTTGCTGGAACTCGGATACCCAGAAGGAGGCACCTAAGCCAAAGGCTCTGCCTGGAACCAGCTGACGGTACTGGAACCAGGGGGACCTATGCGAGATTGTCTTCCAAAGAACCAGCTAATGGTGCTGGAACTCAGATAGGCAGCAGAAAGTCCACAGGAAAAGAAAACATTGTTAGGCCGCGAGCCGGCCGTAGTTGCCAAAAACCCACAGTCCTACAGGGGGAGCTTGTCCTCTTGGCACTACTGAACCAGCCTTGATTGCCACTTCCCGCAGCCCACATAGGAAGCACCTAAACTGCAGGCACCATAGAGTCAGCTAACCCGACCTCAACACGACAGGACAACGCATTGGAGGCAAAGTGACCTTGACACTACCTGGAAACAGCTGGCGTGCTGGAACCAGGCCGGGCAGGAGGGAGTACCCATGCCAAAGACACTACAAGAACCAGCTGACGGTACTGGAACCCAGATGCGTTGCCCAAGGTACAAGAGCCAATGGAACTACCGAGGACCAGCTGACGGTACTGGAACCCGGTTACTAAGCAGGAGGTACCCTGCCAGAAAACACTACCAGGGACCACCAGACATTGGTGGAACTCTGATACCCAGGAGGAGGCACCTAAGCCAAAGGTTCTGCCCGGAACCAGCTGACGATGCTGGAACCGGGATGGGGAGCAGAAGGTACAAGAGCCAAAGACACTGCCGAGAACCAGCTGACGGTACTGGAACCCGGATGGCTACCCGAAGGTAGAAGAGCCAATGGAACTATCGAGGACCACTGATGGTACTGGAACCCAGTTACTAAGCAGGAGGTACCCGTGCCAGAAAGCTCTACCAAGGACCACCTGACATTGGTGGAACTCAGATACCCAGAAGGAGGCACCTAAGCCAAAGGCTCTGCCCGGAACCAGCTGATGGTGCTGGAACAGGATGGGGAGCAGAAGGTACAAGAGCCAAAGACACTGCCGAGAACCAGCTGACGGTACTGGAACCCGGATGGCTACTCAAAGGTAGAAGAGCCAATGGAACTACCGAGGACCAGCTGACGGTACTGGAACCCGGTTACTAAGCAGGAGGTACCCGTGCCACAAAGCACTACCAGGGACCATCAGACGTTGGTGGAACTTGGATACCCAGAAGGAGGCACCTAAGCCAAAGGCTCTGCCTGGAACCAGCTGACGGTACTGGAACCAGGGGGACCTATGCCAGATTGTCTTCCAAATACCCAGGTAATTGTGCTGGAACTCAGATAGGCAGCAGAAGGTCCACAAAAAAAGAAAACATTGCTAGGCCGCGAGCCGGCCTTAGTTACCGAAAACCCACAGTCCTACAGGGGGAGTTTGTCCTATTGGCACTACTGAACCAGCCTTGATTACCACATCCCGCAACCCACATAGGAAGCACCTAAACTGCAGGCACCATAGAGTCAGCTAACCCGACCGCAACACGACAGGACAATGCATTGGAGGCAAAGTGACCTTCACACTACCCGGAAACAGCTGGTGCACTGGAACCAGGCTGGGCAGGAGGGAGTACCCGTGCCAAAGACACTTCTGAGCAGCAACTGGCGGTGTTGGAGCCCAGGGATTATATGACAGAGTGTAGGCTGAGGCCTAGTTGGAGCAAGTTGAACGGGAACCTTTAACCCCCCCAGGCATTAGCAACTGAAAGAGCCACCTTGTGCAGCACTAACGCTGCACAAGAAAAAGGTGGCTCTTTTAATTATGCTCCTTGCACACGCTGAACTAAACACTTTTAAAATGTGTCCACTGATACCGTGAAACCGTCCCGGAGGTCGGACTTTCCTTCGTAATGAGACGCAGCACAGCCGGCATTCATACCCCCTTGGCGCCGGGCGTTGCCTCCTCAGCGTTGTTTACATCTGTCCCAGAGCCTGCACTTTTATGTTAAACCTTGGCCACGTGCAGTTAGCGCTGCCCGTCTTCTAACATCATTTGGTGTCAGGCTGACTGTGCCTGTGCGGCCGCGCTGCCCGAGATCCCGCCCCGCATTGTCTTCTGATTTATTCACACTGTGGGGCTGGGATTCATGGGCATGCGCAGTGCATATTTTTGACTCTCACTAATCTCCTTCCGCCTTCTTCAGACTGTGCGGCGTCAGCTGATCCCTAATCATATGCCACGGCCGTGACGCCGCACAGTCTGAAGAAGGCGGAAGGAGATGAGTGAGAGGCGAAGATATGCACTGCGCATGCCCATGAATCCCAGCATCGCAGTGTGAATAAATCAGAAGACACTGCGGGGCGGGACCTCGGGCAGCGCAGCCGCACAGGCACAGTCAGCCTGACATCAAATGATGTCAGAAGACGGGCAGCGCTAACTGCACATGCCCAAGGTTAAACATAACAGCGCAGGCTCTGGGACAGATTCAAACAACGCTGAGGAGGCGGCGCCCGGCGCAAAGGGGGTATGAATGCCGACTGTGCTGCGTCTCATTACGAAGGAAAGTCACACCTCCGGGACGGTTTCACGGTATGAGGTGACACATATTTTATAAGTATAAACTTAATTATAACTTAAGTTCAGCATAACTAAAAGAGCCACCTGTTCCTTGTGCAGCATTAGTGCTGTACAAGTTGGCTCTTTCAGTTACAAACGCCTGGGGGTGACAGGATCCCTTTCATTTCTGTAGTAGTGTGAGTTTGGAAGTAGCAGGAGCAATTGCCGGATACACAGCGGGGATCAGCTGACATTACTGAAACCCAATAACACTGGGTCATGTGTTGACTGTGCAGACGGCACTTCTGAGCAGCAACTGGCGGTGTTGGAGCCCAGGGATTAAATTTCAGGTGGTAGAAACATGAACACAACAGGAGACCTGGATACTGTTGCCAACCAACTATTACATCTGGAAGAGGAGTTGCAAATTCCTGCGAGATCCAGGCCTTGTTCATTTTCAGAAAAGTAAGCCGGTCAACGTTATCGAAGGATAGTCGCGTGCGACGGTCTGTTAGTACACCACCTGCGGCACTAAAGACGTGTTCCAATAATACACTATCAGCTGGGCAAGCCAGCACCTCCAATGCATACTGGCTGAGCTCTGGCCATGTATCCAGCTTAGAGACCCAAAACTTGAAGGGGGAAGAGCTGTCTGGGAGTACACTGAGAGGGCAAGACATGTAGTCTGTCACCATCTGACGGAAATGTGGCCTCCTGTTGACTGTACCCGTCTGTGATGGTGTAGACATTAGTGGCGGCCACACAAAACTTTGCCACTGTTGGGCCATACTGGTCTTGCCTTGTGCTGAGGCACTGCTTCTGCTCCCTCTTTGTGCAGAGCTTCCTCCACTGCCTTGACGCACTGAGCTGCTTTGTAAAGCACTAGCAGCACTTCTCTCGATTGGACTGGAGAAGATGATGGACTGCACCAGTGTGTCTTGGTACTCCCGCATTTTACTCTCCTGCTGCAACGGTGTTATGAGGCTTTGTAAGTTGTCCCGGTAGCGCGGATCTAAGAGGGTGTACACCCACTAATCAACCGTGTGGAGAATGTGGGTGATGCGGCGGTCGTTTCTCAGGCACTGCAGCATGAAATCAACCATGTCCTGCAGACTGCCAACTGTCCCCTGCTTGAGGCGTGATCTCTGTCTGCTCTGCATCACCCCACCCTCGCTCTACATACTGACTACTGGAGATTTGTGTAACTCCCTCCTCCGGACAGATGTCTTCCTCCTCAATTGACTCCTCCTCATCCTCCTCACAAAGTGTCCCCTGCCTAGGCCTTTGTGAGGAACCACAATGCGCAGACTGTCCAGAAGCAGATGACATTTCTGATTCCTCATCCTCCACCTCTTCCACCACCTCATCCCTTAGCGCTTGCAGTGTTCTTTCAAGCAGGCAGATAAGGGGGACAGTCATGCTGACTAGTAGTGCATCATCTGCACTTGCCATCCGCGTGGAATCATCGAAGGCACGCAAAACCTGGCAGATGTCCTTCATAGTGGCCCACTCAGTGGTTGTGAAGTCTGAACGGTGCGCAGTGCGACTTCTTTGCGCCTGATGCAGCTGGTACTCCATTACTGCTGGCTGCTGCTCACACAACCGCTCCAACATATGTAACGTTGAATTCCACCTGGTGGGTAGGTCACATATGATGCGATGTTCTGGAAGGCGGAACCGGCGCTGCAGAGCTGCAATGCGCGATCTTGCCATGCTGGAATGCCGCAAGTGAACACACTCTATGCGGACCTTGTGCAGCAGTGCATCAAGATCTGGATAGTCCCTCAAAAAACTCTGCATGACCAAGTTGAGCACATTTGCCAGACATGGGATGTGAATGAGGTTGCCTTGACCCAGAGCTGCCACCAGATTTCGGGCCATTGTCACACACTACCATGCCTGGCTGTTGATTCGCTGGCACAAACCACACGTCGCTCTCCTGCTTGATGGCATTCCAGAGCTCCTGCGCTGTGTGGCTTCGATTCCCCAAAGAAATTAATTTCAATACGGCCTGTTAACGTTTGGCCACGGCTCTGCTTATATTGGTCGTAACAGGTAAGCGCTCACGGGTCCATGTGGAGGTGGACTGTGACAGCTCCTGCAGCGCTGATTCAGAGAAACTGGAGTATGAGGAGGAGTCAATGTGTACAGACTGGATTCCTGCAATCCTTGGAGTTGGCAGAACATGTAGAGCGCCACTCTCACAATCTGTATCCGGCTCCACAACATTTACCCAATGGGCAGTGAGGGAAAGGTATCGTTCCTGTCCATGGTGACTGGTCCACGCATCGGTTGGTGAGGTGGACCTTGCTACAGACGGCGTTTAGTAGCGCATGTTTAATGTTTCCCTCCACATGCTTTTACAGGGCAGGGACAGCTTGCCTGCTGAAATAAAAGTGGCTGGGCACGTTGTATTGTGGGAGTGCCAATGCCATCAAGTTATGGAAGCTGTCAGTCTCCACCAGCCTGAATGACAGCATTTCAAGGGACAGTAGTTTTGCAATGCCAGCATTCAGAGCCTGTGCTCGTGGGTGGTTTGCCGAGAATGGCCCCCTTTTCTCCCATGCCTGTGCTACCGATGGCTGTAGAGTGGGCTGGGAGTGTGAGGATGACTGAGAACGTGGTGCTGTGGGTTTAATTTCATTGGGTCTCTGGACAACACTGCCAGAGGTTCTTCCATGGCGATCCTTTGAGGAAGCTGAACCAGCTGTGTGTGAGCTGGAGGAAGAGGCTCCAACACGAGCTGAAGAGGTGGTAGGTGCCGCTGTAGGTTTGCCTAGGTCTTCAGTGTGTTTTTGTAACTCCACTGCATGCTTGGTCCGCACATGTTTCCACATATTTGTGGTATTGAGGTTGCTGACACTTTTCCCTCTTTTGATTTTCTGATGACACAGCTTGCATTTGACTAAGCAAATGTCAGCTGCAACAGTGTCAAAAAAGGACCAGGCACTGCAAGTCTTGGGAGCACCCATTTTGGCTTTTTAAAGAGGCATGCTCCTAATGGGTGCCGAAGTGGAGGCTACAGGCAACGCAGTCTTCCCCCTCCCTCTCCCTCCTTTTTGGGCCGTTCGGGGAATCTCTTCCTCAGAGCTGCTCCCACCACATTCCTGTACCTCACGCCATGATGGGTCAAGGACCTCATCATCAACACTACCCTCTTCCAACAACTGCTTCTCCTGGGTAGTCTCGGCAGCACAGAACGCACCAGAAAGTGGCACCTGAGTCTCATCAACAGATGCGTACTGAGATGTGCTGACCGGAGGCACTGGTCCACCCGCCTCTTCAGATTCAGAGAGACAAAGCTGTTGGGCATCACTGAATACTGCCTCTTCTTCAGATTCTAGAATGCTGCTTGGCTGGCCCCCTATTTCCAAGCCAAGAGATTCAGAGAACAGAACTAGTGATTGCTCCTGTCCTGGGCTCTCTGACTGCCTGGGAAATTTGGCACGTGGTGAAGAGACAGATGGGTGCTCTTCAATGCTCTGTGCCTGAGAGGATGTGGCACAAAATTGAAGTCGATGCATTAGCTGCCATCCGTCCGACAACGGCTTCAATTTGTTCGTCCCACAGCAGCGGGGTACGGCGAGCTCCTACAAAGCTGCGCATGAAGGACTATTCCCTCCTGAAACTGGGGGATGATGAGTCACCGATGCCCGCAGCAGGCACAGAATCCCCACATCATCTCCCTGCTCTGCCTCCACGCCCACGACCACGTGCCTTACTCCCTGCCTTCTTCATCTTGGTAGACTGATAAAGATAGGCAGAAAAGTACTAAGGGCTTAGTGTGCTTATTCCTGAACAGCTGCTAACAGGTATAAGAAACACTAATTTTATGAAGTGTGGACTACACTTTAATATGAGGTAATGTGGTCTGTTGTGAATTCCGCTCTTGGGTTCCCTCCGGTGGTTGTAAGTGGCACTTTTGTGAGTTCTGCTCTTGGGCTCCCTCCGGTGGTTTTAAGTGGAATGGCTGCTCCTTGGATTTAGCAGTCTGCAGTTGCTTCCACTGATTGTCTTTCTGCTCGGCTATTTATGCCTGGCTCTTCCCTTCAGCCAGTGCAACTTGTCAATGGTTCCTGGTTGGATTGCTTGGATTTCCCTGATATTCTGACCAGTTCAGCAAAGATAATTCCTTGCTTTGCTCTTTTCTGTTCACATGTTGTGGACTTATTCGTTCTGTGCATTCTATGTTTTGTCCAGCTTGTCAGTATGGATTAATTCAGTTAAGCTGGAAGCTCTGGGAAGCAGATTTACCCTCCACATCTTTAGTCAGGTGTGGAGATTTTTGTAAACTCTGTGTGGAGTTTTGTAGTTTTTAATACTGACCGCACAGTATTCTATACTGTCCTATCTATCTAGCTAGACTGGCCTCCTGTGCTACATCCTGGTTTCATTCTGTGTATGTCTTTTCCCTCTCCACTCACAGTCATTACTTGTGGGGGGCTATCTATCCTTTGGGGATTTTCTCTGAGGCAAGATAGTTTTCCTGTTTCTATCTTTAGGGGTAGTTAATTCTCAGGCTGTGACGAGGTGCCTAGGGAATGACAGGAGCATCCCACGGCTACTTCTAGTGTTGTATTGAGCTTAGGGACTGCGGTCAGTACAGGTACCACCTCCTTCAGAGCTCGTCCCATGTTGCTCCTAAACCACCAGTTCATAACAGTACAAGTGGCCAAAAATGAATTAAATGCATCTCAAAAGAAGGAAAAAAAAAATTCTGAGCCATTTTTTTTCTGTGCTCTGTTTTGTCTCTTTTTTCTTCTTAATCTCTGGGTGGTTCAGGATTTATGCTCTGGCATGGATGTTCAGGGTTTGTTTTCTCGTGTGGATCAACTTGCTGCAAGAGTACAGAGTATCCAAGATTATGTTGTCCAGACTCTGGCTTTGGAGCCTAAAATTCCTACTCCTGATTTGTTTCTTGTGGACAGATCCAAGTTTTTTAACTTAAAAAATAACTGCAAATTGTTTTTTGCTTTGAAACCCCGTTCTTCTGGTGATCCCATTCAGCAAGTTAAAATCATCATATCCTTGCTGCGTGGTGACCCTCAGGACTGGGCATTCTCCCTTGAATCAGGGGATCCGGCATTGCTGAATGTAGACGCATTTTTTCAAGCGCTCGGATTATTGTATGACGAACCTAATTCTGTGGATCATGCAGAAAAAAACCCTGTTGGCCTTGTGTCAAGGTCAGGAAGCGGCAGAATTATACTGCCAGAAATTTAGGAAATGGTCTGTGCTCACTAAATGGAAAGAGGATGAGGATGCTCTGGCTGCTATTTTCAGAAAAGGTCTTTCTGAAGCCCTTAAAGATGTTATGGTGGGCTTCCCTACGCCTGCTGGTTTGAGCGAATCTATGTCTCTAGCCATTCAGATTGATCGGCGTCTGCGCGAGCGCAAAGCTGTGCACTATATGGCAGTGTCCTCTGAGCAGAGTCCTGAGCCTATGCAATGTGATAGGATTTTGACTAGAACAGAACGGCAGGAATTCAGATGTCAGAATAGGCTGTGTTTTTACTGTGGTGATTCTGCTCATGTTATTTCTGATTGCCCTAAGCGTACTAGGAGGGTCGCTAGGTCTGTTACCATCAGTACTGTACAGCCTAAATTTCTTTTATCTGTGACCCTGATTTGCTCATTGTCGTCCTTTTCTGTCATGGCATTTGTGGATTCAGGCGCTGCCCTGAACTTAATGGACTTAGAATTTGCCAGGCGCTGTGGTTTTTCCTTGCAGCCTTTGCAGAGCCCTATTCCTTTGAGGGGCATTGATGCTACACCATTGGCCAAGGATAAACCTCAGTACTGGACGCAGATGACCATGTGCATGGCTCCAGCACATCAGGAAGATTGCCGTTTTCTGGTGTTGCATAACCTGCATGATGTTGTTGTACTGGGTTTTCCATGGTTACATGAACATAATCCGGTGCTGGATTGGAAAACTATGTCTGTGACTAGTTGGGGTTGTCAAGGGGTACATAGTGATGTTCCTTTGATGTCAATTTCCTCTTCCCCCTCTTCTGAGGTCTCTGAGTTTTTGTCGGATTTCCAGGATGTATTTGATGAGCCCAAGTCCAGTTCCCTTCCTCCATATAGGGACTGTGATTGTGCTATTACCTTGATTCCAGGTTGTAAGTTCCCTAAGGGCCGACTTTTCAATCTGTCTGTGCCAGAGCATGCCGCCATGCGGAGTTATGTTAAGGAATCTTTGGAGAAGGGGCATATTCGGCCGTCTTCGTCACCATTGGGAGCGGGTTTCTTTTTTGTTGCTAAGAAGGATGGCTCCTTGAGACCCTGTATAGATTATCGTCTTCTTAATAAGATCACGGTCAAATTCCAATACCCCTTGCCTTTGCTTTCTGATTTGTTTGCTCAGATTAAGGGGGCTAGTTGGTTTACTAAGATTGACCTTCGAGGGGCATATAATCTTGTTCGTATTAAACAGGGTGACGAATGGAAAACTGCATTTAATACACCCAAAGGCCATTTTGAATACCTCATGATGCCATTCGGGCTCTCTAATGCTCCATCTGTGTTCCAATCTTTCATGCATGATATTTTCCGCAATTATCTTGATAAATTCATGGTTGTATATTTGGATGATAGGATGGTATTCCAGATCCTTCATGATAATGCTTTATTTGTGAAGGGGTCTAAGTGCCTATTCGGAGTTCAGAAGGTCTCTTTTTTGGGGTTTATTTTTTTCTCCCTCGTCTATGGAAATGGATCCTGTTAAGGTCCAAGCTATTCATGACTGGATTCAACCCACATCTGTGAAGAGCCTTCAAAAATTTTTGGGCTTTGCTAATTTCTATCGCCGTTTCATTGCCAACTTTTCCAGTGTGGTTAAGCCCCTTACTGATTTGACGAAGAAAGGCGCTGATGTGACGAATTGGTCCTCTGCGGCTGTTGAGGCCTTTCGGGAGCTTAAACGCCAATTTACTTCTGCCCCTGTGTTGCGTCAGCCGGATGTTTCTCTTCCTTTTCAGGTTGAGGTTGACGCTTCTGAGATTGGGGCAGGGGCCGTTTTGTCTCAGAGGGATTCTGATGGTTCTTTGATGAAACCGTGTGCTTTTTTTTCCAGAAAGTTTTCGCCTGCGGAACGCAATTATGATTTCGGCAATCGGGAGTTGTTGGCTATGAAGTGGGCGTTTGAGGAGTGGTGACATTGGCTTGAGGGAGCTAAGCACCGCGTTGTGGTCTTGACTGATCATAAGAATCTGATTTACCTCGAGTTGGCCAAGCGGCTGAATCCTAGACAGGCTCGATGGTCCCTGTTTTTCTCCCGTTTTGATTTTGTGGTCTCGTATCTTCTGCGATCTAAGAATGTTAAGGCTGATGCCCTCTCTAGGAGTTTTTTGCCTGATTCTCCTGGAGTCCTTGAGCCGGTTGGCATTCTTAAGGAAGGGGTGATTCTTTCTGCCATCTCCCCTGATTTGCGGCGGGTGCTTCGGGAATTTCAGGCTGGTAAGCCTGACCGCTGTCCAGTGGGGAAGCTGTTTGTTCCTGATAGATGGACAAGTAAGGTAATTTCTGAGGTTCATTGTTCAGTGTTGGCTGGGCATCCTGGGATTTTTGGTACCAGAGGTTTGGTTGCTAGGTCCTTTTGGTGGCCTTCCTTGTCGCGCGATGTGCGTGCTTTTGTGCAGTCCTGTGGGACTTGCGCCCGGGCCAAGCCTTGCTGTTCCCGCGCTACTGGGTTGCTTTTGCCTTTGCCGGTCCCTGAGAGGCCCTGGACGCATATTTCCATGGATTTTATTTCGGATCTTCCTGTTTCCCAGAAGATGTCTGTTATCTGGGTTGTTTGTGACCGGTTCTCTAAAATGGTCCATCTGGTACCTTTGCCTAAGTTGCCTTCCTCCTCAGATTTGGTTCCATTGTTTTTTCAGCATGTGGTTCGTTTGCATGGCATTCCGGAGAATATTGTGTCTGACAGAGGTTCTCAGTTTGTCTCTAGGTTTTGGCGGGCCTTTTGTGCTAGGATGGGCATTGATTTGTCTTTTTCTTCGGCGTTTCATCCTCAGACTAATGGCCAAACTGAGCGAACTAATCAGACCTTGGAGACCTATTTGAGATGCTTTGTATCCTGATCAGGATGATTGGGTGGCTTTCTTGCCGTTGGCCGAGTTTGCCCTTAATAATAGGGCTAGTTCGGCTACTTTGGTTTCACCTTTCTCTTGTAATTTTGGTTTTCATCCTCGTTTTTCTTCGGGGCAGGTTGAGCCTTCTGATTGTCCTGGTGTGGATTCTGTGGTCGACAGGTTGCAGCAGATTTGGGCTTGTGTGGTGGACAATTTGGTGCTGTCTCAGGAGGAGGCTCAACGTTTTGCTAATCGTCGTCGGTGTGTTGGTTCCCGGCTTCGGATTGGGGATCTGGTTTGGCTATCTTCCCGTCATGTTCCTATGAAGGTTTCTTCCCCTAAGTTTAAGCCTCGATTTATTGGTCCTTATAGGATTTCTGAGATTATTAATCCGGTGTCCTTTCGCCTGGCGCTTCCGGCCTCGTTTGCTATTCATAATGTTTTCCATAAATCTTTGTTGCGGAAATATGTGGAGCCCGTTGTTCCCTCTGTTGATCCTCCGGCCCCTGTATTGGTCGATGGGAAGTTGGAATATGTTGTTGAGAAGATTTTGGATTCTCGTTTTTCGAGGTGGAAGCTTCAGTATTTTGTTAAGTGGAAGGGTTATGGCCAGGAGGATAATTCTTGGGTTTCTGCCTCTGATGTCCATGCCGTTGATTTGGTTCGTGCCTTTCATCGGGCTCATACTGATCGGCCTGGGGGCTCTGGTGAGGGTTCGGTGACCCCTCCTCAAGGGGGGGGGGTACTGTTGTGAATTCAGCTTTTGGGCTCCCTCCGGTGGTTGTAGAGGGTAATGCAGTTGTGCCTGGATTGCAGGAGTGGACATGTGTTTCTTCTAATTGCAGGACTGACTGGGGTATATAGCTTTGCAGGATCCTTTAATCAGTGCCAGTTGCCCATTGTTCTTGAAGGATTCACTTCCCTGCTGGTCTCTCCAGTTTGCTGTGTTTTTCTACAAAGATAAGTCCTGACTTTGTTTTTTTTGTCCACCTGCAGTGGACCTTATAGTTCTGTGCATTTTCATGTTTTTGTCTTGTCCAGCTTGGTCTGTGAAGGATTTTTTGCAGCCTAGCTATTTCTCTGGAGATGCAGATATACCCCCCATGTCTTTAGTCAGATGTGGTATTCCGTATTTTCTGCGGTGGATATTTTCTAGTGTTTTTGCACGGACCGCATAGTACTCTGTTCTATTCTTTCTTTTTAGCTAGTATGGCCTCCTATGCTAAAATCTGATTTCATATCTGCGTATGTTTTTTCCCTCTCCTCTCAAAGTCAATATTTGTGGGGGGCTATCTATCCTTTGGGGATTTTCTCTGAGGCAAGATAGGTTTCCTGTTTCTGTCTTTAGGGGTAGTTAGATCTTAGGCTGTTTCGAGGGGTCTAGGGAGAGTTAGGTACCCCCCACGGCTGCTTTTAGTTGCGCTGCTAGGTTCAGGGTTTGCGGTCAGTACAGGGACCACCCTCTCCAGAGTACGTCTCATGCTGCTCTAAGGCCACCAGATCATAACAGAGTACCTATTTGTTACTAAACTAGACAAAATTCTAACCAAGGCGGGTGAGAGGAAGAAAGGATTCCCTAATAATTATTTTCTGTCTTATAGGAGAGCATTCCAGAAGCCCGTATTTAATAAGAGGAAGGACTTTAGAAACCAGGACCACTGGGCCAATAAAGATACCAAACAAAAAGGTGCCTTTTTCGGAAAACGCCAGTTTAAAATGGAAGACAAACCACGTCGGGACAGATTTACCCGTGGGTGGTAGATTGTCTTTTTTCTCCCAAAAATTGAGAATGATAACATCCAATTCATGGGCAACTAGCCTTGTTACTTCAGGCCTAAAATTAAAGTTTGCCTGAGTCTCTCCGGACTCCTTCCTGTTGACTTCGCTAAAATCTCAAACTCAACAGGGGTTTTTGGAGCAGGAAATAAGTCTCCTATCCAAAAGGGTATTGGTAGAAATTCCGTTTCATCAGAGGGGGAAGGGATTTTACTCCCCTTTATTTTTGATTCCAAAACCAAATGGGTCATATAGAACTATAATAAATCTAAAGAGATTGAATATCTTCTTAGAAAGCCAAACCTTCAAAATTGAGTCTATCCGTTCCACTATAAAACTTCTGTTTCCTAGGTGCTTTATGGCAGTACTCTACCTAAAAGATGCGTATTACCATCTACCTATTTATATCGAACAACAGCAGTATCTACGTGTGGCGGTCATGATGAAAGGACAAGTATGTCATTTTTAAGATACAGCGATGCCCTTTGGACTGTCAATAGCTCCCAGGGTTTTTACCAAATTAATATCAGAAGTGATGTCATACTTAAGATTGAAAGATACCCTTAAAATAGTCCCATACTTAGATGACCTGCTGGTGGTGGGAAATTCCCCTTCACAATGTCATCAGCGCCTATTTGATACAATTTCATCTCTGCTAGAGTTGAGATGGTTAATTAACTGGGAAAAATCCAGATTGTCTCCAACAACCCGTCACACATTCCTAGGTCTTCTTTTAGACTCAGCGAGTCAAAGATGTTTCCTTCCAGAGTCTAAGCAGCTAACAATAAGGGATAAAGTACAATCAGTTGTTAATAACCCTATAATTTCCCTCAGGGAAGGCATGTCCCTTATTGGTTCCTTTACATCATGCATTCCGGCTGTCCCATGGGCTCAGTTCCATACTAGATGGCTGCAGTATACCATATTGCAGGAAGGAGAGAGACAACAGGGTCATCTAGGAGGTCGTCTATCCCTACCAACTGAAGTAATCGACTCCCTGACCTGGTGGCTAGAGCCAAATCATCTTGTAGGTGGAGTTCCTTGGGTGGTTGAACCCTCTAAAACAATTTTTACTGATGCCAGTCCTAGTGGTTGTGGAGCACATCTGGGGGATCAGATAGTTCACGGACAATGGTGAATGGTGAGCCTTCATTGGCTGAAAAATGGCGCTGAAAGCGTCATACAAAACACGACTTTGGCGCGAAGATCGCCGACCTCATGGCCGATCCCACACTAGGATCGGGTCGGGTTTCATGAAACCCGACTTTGCTGAAAGTCGGCGATTTTTTTAATTTCTCTGATCCGTTTCGCTCAACCCTAGTTTTGATGCCTTTAGTGTGAATGTACAATTTTCATAGTCATGAAAATACAGAAAAAAATGTAAATGAGAAGGTGTGTCCAAACTTTTGGTCTGTACTGTATGTATGCATAAGAATGTGGATCTTGATGTGATGACGGCTGTAAGAATTCAGTGTACATGCTGGAGCAAGTGATTTTGAAAGTTGACAGGACATGGCTGAGGATTTCTTAACCAGTACACAGGAAATGGGACTTTCCAAACATTTCCTTAGCAGCAATCTTTATGAGTAATTGTTTCTTTTTGTGTTCTGAACCCACCAAACTATTACCACCTCATAAATTATATAGCAGTCAGCAGTATGTAAACCTTACAGATTGTATACTGTCGGGGTACTACACTTTATCCCCTTATCACCTCAGGCATTTTAGGTATAACTTCATTAGATTATGTTTTTCACAATTATTCAAATTACATAACAAATTTTAATTTGTTGAAAATATTATGTTCTGTAATTTTGGTTTTTAATACAGGTGAGTGCTTGTAATACGGGAGGTGCCTTGCATTTACAGCTTACAGGCAGGTATCAATGTTGGAAAATAAAAGGAGAACGCCGAAAAAGTGGTCAGAAAAGTGGGACATACGATGGAAAATAAAACATCTTTATTAAGTATTGGGTGGCAATAAATGGTGCTACAAGCAACAGGGTGCCCACACTAAAAACAAAATACACATAGAGAAGAATATGATAAAACACTGTGAAGGGCGACCAAATCAGGGGAAGGACGAAGGACTTGGTTCCGGGGACCACTGACCAGGTAATTCTATTGCATAAGGATTTCATATATGCTCCTAAACCTACATGCATCTCATTTGGGACGCACATTGCTGCATTGGTATGACTATCATGTGATATTATTTGCTCAGACTACTTTTCCATTGTTGCACATGTGGTACATTAACCCTCCAGATTAGTGATGAGCGAACTGTTCATTAGGCAATCCCTGCAAGTGTTGAGACTGTTGAACAGCCGCGAAACATGCAGCCGCGGGGACTCAGAACATAGTATTAGAGCACGCCGAAGATGCTCTATTAACTCGCTCATCATTATTTACCATGTTCTCTAAATGCTAAAACTGACCTGCCATTATGACTCTCCAGGTCATTATGAGTTTGCAAATACCAAACAGGTATAGGTTCTTTTTCATTTAAGTGGTGCAAAAAAATCCAAATTAAAAAGCAAAAAAAATGTCACCATTTTCTGAGACCCGCATCTCCATTTTTCATAATCTAGGACTGGGTGAGGGCTTATTTTTTGCATGACGAGCTGATATTTTTATTGATACCATTTTGGGGTAGATAATGTTTATCTCGCCTGTTATTGCATTTTATTACAATGTTGCTGCAGCCAAAAACCGTAATGCTGGTTCTTTTTTCTCGTTACGCCGTTTACTGATTGGATTAATTTACTTTATATTTTGACAGATCAGACATTTCTGAAAGCAGCAATTTATTTTTTTATATTTTTTAAAACGTTTTTGTTTTTTACTCACTTCAATAGCCCCATTAGAAGCTGAAATTTTCTGACCACCTGTGCTACACATAGCAGGGCATCAGCATGGGCCCCACACAACCTCCCCAAACACAGCATGAGCCCCACACAGGTCTCCCCATATACAGCATGGGCCCCACACAACCTCCCCAAACACAGCATGAGCCCCACACAGGTCTCCCCATATACAGCATGAGCCCCACACAGCCTCCCTATATACACTGCATGAGCCCCACACAACCTCCCTATATATACTGCATGATCCCCACACAACCTCCCCATATACAGCATGAGCCCCACACAACCTCCCCATATACAGTATGAGCCCCACACAACCTCCCCATATACAGCATTAGACTACACACAGCCTCCCCATATACAGCATGAGCCCCACACAACCTCCCCATATACAGCATTAGACTACACACAGCCTCCCCATATACAGCATGAGCCCCACACAGCCTCCCCATACACAGCATTAGACTACACACAGCCTCCCCATATACAGCATGAGCCCCACACATAGTTACATAGTTATTAAGGTTGAAGGAAGACTATAAGTCCATCTAGTTCAACCCATAGCCTAACCTAACATGCCCTAACATGTTGATCCAGAGGAAGGCAAAAAAAAAACCATGTGGCAAAGAGTAAGCTCCACATTGGGGAAAAAAATTCCTTCCCGACTCCACATACGGCAATCAGACTAGTTCTCTGGATCAACGCCCTATCAAGGAATCTAGTGTATATACCCTGTAACATTACGCTTTTCCAGAAAGGTATCCAGTCCCCTCTTAAATTTAAGCAATGAATCACTCATTACAACATCATACGGCAGAGAGTTCCATAGTCTCACTGCTCTTACAGTAAAGAATCCGCGTCTGTTATTATGTTTAAACCTTTTTTCCTCCAAACGCAGAGGATGCCCCCTTGTCTCTGTTTCAGGTCTATGATTAAAAAGATCATCAGAAAAGTCTTTGTACTGTCCCCTCATATATTTATACATTAAAATAAGATCACCCCTTAGTCTTCGTTTTTCCAAACTAAATAGTCCCAAGTGTAATAACCTATCTTGGTATTGCAGACCCCCCAGTCCTCTAATAACCTTGGTCGCTCTTCTCTGCACCCGCTCCAGTTCAGCTATGTCTTTCTTAAACACCGGAGACCAGAACTGTGCACAGTATTCTAAGTGTGGTCAAACTAGTGACTTGTATAGAGGTAAAATTATGTTCTCCTCATGAGCATCTATGCCTCTTTTAATGCATCCCATTATTTTATTTGCCTTTGTAGCAGCTGCCTGACACTGGCCACTGAATATGAGTTTATCATACACCCAGGTCTGTTTTATTGACGGTTTTACCCAGAGTTTTAGAATTAAGCACATAATTATACATCTTATTACTTCTACCCAAGTGCATGACCTTACATTTATCCCCATTAAAGCTCATTTGCCATTTATCAGCCCAAGCTTCTAGTTTACATAAATCATCCTGTAATATAAAATTGTCCTCCTCTGTATTGATTACCCTGCAGAGTTTAGTGTCATCTGCAAATATTGAAATTCTACTCTGAATGCCCCCTACAAGGTCATTAATAAATATGTTAAAAAGAAGAGGGCCCAATACTGACCCCTGTGGTACCCCACTGCTAACCGCTTCCCAGTCCGAGTGTGCTCCATTAATAACCACCCTTTGTTTCCTATCCCTGAGCCAGCTCTCAACCCACTTGCACATATTCTCCCCTATCCCCATTATTCTCATTTTATGTATCAACATTTTGTGTGGCATCGTATCAAAAGCTTTTGAAAAGTCCATATACACTACATCCACTGGGTTCCCTTGGTCCAATCCGGAACTTACCTCTTCATAGAAACTGATCAAATTAGTCTGACATGAACGGTCCCTAGTAAACCCGTGCTGATACTGGGTCATGAGGTTATTCCTCTTCAGATACTCCAGTATAGCGTCCCTTAGAATGCCCTCCAGGATTTTACCCACAGTAGAGGTTAAGCTTACTGGCCTATAATTTCCCAGTTAAGTTTTTGTCCCCTTTTTGAATATTGGCATCACATTTGCAATACGCCAGTCCTGTGGTACAGACCCTGTTATTATGGAGTCTTTAAAGATTAAAAACAATGGTCTATCAATGACTGCACTTAATTCCTGCAGTACTCGGGGGTGTATCCCATCCGGGCCCGGAGATTTGTCAATTTTAGTGATTTTTAGACGCCGCCGTACTTCCTGCTGGGTTAAGCAGGTGACATTTAATTGGGAATTATTATCACTAGTCATTTTGTCTGCCATGGGATTTTCTTGTGTAAATACTGATGAAAAAAAGTAATTTAGCAGATTGGCTTTTTCCTCATCCACCATTTCACCCAGACTATTTTTAAGGGGGCCAACACTATCATTTTTTAGTTTCTTACTATTTATGTAGTTAAATAATATTTTAGGATTATTTTTACTCTCTCTGGCAATGAGTCTCTCTGTCTCAATCTTTGCTGCCTTGATTTGCTTTTTACAGAATTTATTTAATTTTTTTGTATTTATTTAATGCCTCCTCACTACCTACTTCCTTTAATTCTCTAAATGCTTTCTTTTTGTCACTTATTGCGCCCCTTACAGCTCTATTTAGCCATATTGGTTTCCTCCTATTTCTAGTATGTTTATTCCCATACGGTATATACTGTGCACAGGCCCTATCCAGGATGCTAATAAATGTCTCCCATTTTTTTTGTGTCTCAGGATATCGTCCCAGTTAATTGCACCAAGATCCTCTCTCATCCGTTGGAAATTTGCCCTCCTGAAGTTTAGTGTCCTTGTAACCCCTCTATTACACATCTTTTTAAAGAATACATGAAAACTTATTATTTTGTGATCGCTATTTCCCAAGTGACCCCCAACCCTTATATTTGCTATGCGGTCTGGCCTGTTGGTTAATATTAGGTCTAGCAGCAGTGCCCCCCTTCTTGTTGGGTCCTGAACCAGTTGTGAAAGGTAATTGTCTCTCATAGTTGTCAAAAACCGATTACCTTTGCTGGAACTGCAGGTTTCTGTTCCCCAATCTATTTCAGGTGTCGTTACCAGTCTTCAGGTATCCGCCTATCCCAATGTCGACTTACTGGTCAGACTCTGGTATGGCTTCACCCTTACAGTCCATAGGCCAGCCAGTGTCATCCTGTGCACACCCCTCACCCTACCAGACTTCACCTTACTGTCATCAAGATTTTGAGTATATCTGGCTTGATGAGACTTCTGGGTGTCACAGTCTGTAGATGGGCCTCACGTCATTCTTGTAGTGGAGGCACGACTTCCATCAGGCATGACATCCATCAGACATGCATCAGACATGACTTCCATCAAGCACTTCTCCTGTAGTCTTGATTGAAGGTCTTTGAGTTTCTTCCATGGATAGATACGCAGATCATTAATAGGCAGGTCAGAATTTCTTAAGTAGGGAGTGATGTCACAATACCTAAGTTGACAGTGGGAAAGAACACCGTCTAATTCTAACCGACATTCAAACCATCCCTTACGAACTTCACCACTGCTAGGGCTAAAATGGCAAATACCTTAGTAGGTGAAGGGACCTGTCCCTAGAGAACCTTAGTCTTTTTTCCCCATTCACACAAAACACATATTACAATTCCATAATGCATATAGAGACTTAAGCTAAAATAGCATGGCTGCTAGTGATCCATAATGCACATGTAGATCATTGACCTATGTGCAGTTGGATTTATCTACTGGCTGTAAACGCATGAACACCTTCACATGAACACATTTACTGAGTATGTCCATGTACAGGTAGTCCTGCACTTACACCTAAAATGACTATATGGAACTTCACTAGGCAGTAAACTGATGAATTTACATAAAATGCAATACATTCATCATTATTTATCTACTATATATATCTATATATATAATTGTCTAAGGGTTTTTCCGTCTGTCTGTCTGTCTGTCTGTCCTGGAAATCCCTGGAAATCCCGAGGCCGCCAGGCCTCGACCAATCAGAGACCGGCACAGCATCGACGTAGAAATACCGCGTCTCTGATTGGTCGAGGCCTCGACCAATCAGCAACGGGCACAGCGACGATGATGTCATAAAGGACGTAGACATCTCACGTTTCTGATTCAGCGACGGGCACAGTATCGACGTAGATGTCATAATGGTTGCCATGGCAATGATGATGTCATAAAGGTTGCCTCAACCAATCAGCGACGGGCACAGTGTGCCGCGAATTCTGGAATCATCATTGTCCATATATTACAGGGACATGCATATTCTAGAATACCCGATGCGTTAGAATCGGGCCACAATCTAGTATATATATATATATATATATATATATATACAGTACAGACCAAAAGTTTGGACACACCTTCTCATTCAAAGATTTTTCTGTATTTTCATGACTATGCGTTTCAAGAGCCCCTGATGTGCCTAAACATTGAAACCCCCCACAAGTGACACCATTTTGGAAAGTAGACCCCCTAAGGAACTTATCTAGATATGTGGTGTGCACTTTGACCCACCAAGTGCTTCACAGAAGTTTATAATGTAGAGCCGCAAAAATAAAAAATCATATTTTTTCACGAAAATTATCTTTTCACCCCCAATTATTTAGTTTCCCAAGGGAAAAACAAGAAATTGGACACTAAATGTTGTTGTGCAATTTGTTCTGAGTACTCTGATACCCCATATGTGGGGGTAAACCACTGATTGGGCGCATTGCAGAGCTCGGAAGGGAAGGAGCGCTGTTTGACTTTCCAATGCAAAATTGAGATGGGATGCCATGTTGCGTTTGGAGAGCTCCTGATGTGCCTAAACATTGAAACCCCCCACAAGTGACACCATTTTGGAAAGTAGACCCCCTAAGGAACTTATCTAGATGTGTTGTGAGAGCTTTGAACCCCCCAAGTGTTTCACTACAGTTTATAACGCAGAGCCGTGAAAATAAAAAAAAAATTTTTTCCCACAAAAATGATTTTTTAGCCCCCAGTTTTGTATTTTTTTTTTTTTAAATTCGTTTATTTATTAAACATAGAATAAAATTACAGCATACATATTTGTCCTTGTCATTAATCTGCATGGTTACATTACAGGGATTGGAAAGGACAGAACATACATATGTCAATCATTTTACTTTTAGAAAAACAGTCAGAACATAGGGTTCTTAAACTACAACCCAACTAAACCTCCAAAACTTCTACACCGCCACTTGACCAAAGCCAAATACATTATTTATTTTGTTCTTTTCCCATTGCGCAATATTTGCGGATCAAAGGACCAGGTAAACCACATTTCTCCCATTTGATCAGGTCACAAAGTGAGATGAGAGGAATTCCATCTATCCCAGATTTTACTGAACTTATACGGGCAGCCCCTGTTTTGGTAAAGAGTACGCTCATAGGGGACGACTGTATTCACCAGTTCAATCCAGGACCTAACGGAGGGGGGTGAATTCCCCATCCACCGCATAGCTAGCAACTTCCTTGCCAAGAAAAGTGTTTCTCGTAGAAAAATCCCCGTATAGTGTTCCCAGGCCTCCTCGTCCCACACTCCAAACAGGCAAATTAAGGGTTCAAGAGGAATTGGAATTGATAGTATTGAAGCTAATAATGACGTCACCTCCTTCCAGTAGTGAGAGATTATGGGGTACTGCCATATCATGTGTACAAAATCAGCGTCAGGTGAGTGGCAACGCAAACATTCCGACGTCGAGTGTCGACCCATCCGACAAAGTCTCAATGGAGTCAAATATGACTGGTGGATTATATATAATTGGGTCATCTTATTATTGGCTGATGGGGAAACTCTGAGGGGTGATTCCAAAATATCCTCCCATTCCTCACTTTGCGTATCAGGAAAAAGCCCCTCCCATTTGCCTCTCACCGAATCCACAACAGAGTTCGTTCCCGCTGATAACAAATATGTATATAGGGACGAGATAAGACCTTGAGGGCCCTGGGATTTAAGAATACCTATCAGAGGCAAAGAGGAGATGTTACGGTTCATTCCCTCATTCCTGACAAATGACTGAACGGCAGATCTGAGTTGCAGGTATCGAAAAAATTGAGATCTTGGAAGGTCATATTTATCTTGTAGTTGTTCAAAGGACATAAAAACCCCCTGGTCATATAAATCTCCCAACAAAAGAACCCCGTAGGAAACCCAAAATTTTGTAGACGGGTGATTCACTAACATCGGAAAATAACTGTTATCCCACAGAGGCATCTCGGCTACAATGTCCCCAAATCCAGTAACTCTCCTAATTTTCTTCCAAGTGGATCTCGCCAATCGAATCATGGGCAGCAAACCAGGAGCACTTATTTTCCCCGATTCCAAAAGACCCAGCGGACACCTAGCACCAACGGAACTAAGTGATTTTCAGAATTAGGGAGATAGTTATGAGGCATCCATTTACATAATGCTTTAGCCTGTCCCGCCAAATAATATAAAAAGAAATCTGGCAGTGCCGCTCCTCCCTCCTGTTTAGGTCTTTGCAGAGTAGTCAGTTTGAGCTTGGGCCTGCCTTTCCCCCACACAAATGAAGTAACGTGAGAATTTAAACTGGTAAAGAAGAATTTTGGTATGGTTACTGCACTATGCTGAAGACAATAGTTGAATTTAGGGAGCAAAATCATTTTTATAAGATTAATGCGGCCTGCTACGGACAATGGAAGCTTACTCCAAGATGCAAATTTCAATTTAGTGTATTCCAACAGGGGGAGAACATTGAGCTGTAGGTCTAACCCACTGCATTGGGACATGTAGATGCCCAGGTACTTAAATTTGGACACTATGGGCAGTAAAGAAAGAGTACTAAGACCGGGTGCTGGGTGTTGAGATAAAGGTAATAGGGCAGATTTATCCCAATTAATATATAGGCCCGAGAACCCACTAAATTTATCTATGGTAGCAATTATTTTTGGCAACGTTTCTTCTGCCCTATCCATAAATATTATCATATCATCAGCATACATACCAATGATGTCAGTGCGGTCCGCTATCTTAATACCATCAATACCAGGAGTTGAACGCAAGTGCACAGCTAATGCCTCTATTGCTAAAGCAAATAGGGCCGGAGAGAGGGGGCACCCTTGACGGGTTCCCCTATACAGTGAAAAAGGTTCAGACATAGAGCCGTTAATAACTATACGGGCTTTGGGTTTCAGATATAACACACCAACCCATTTCAAAAATTTCTCCCCAAAGCCATATTTCTGCAGACAAGCGGACGAAAAGGGCCATTCAAGTGAGTCGAACGCCTTGCCTGCGTCCAGTGACGCCAATGCCCAGGCATTGTCTGGTAACAAAGAACTGCACTGAATCACCGACTGGACCCGTCTAATATTTATAGAGGTGCTCTTACCGGGCATAAAGCCAGTTTGATCTGGATGTATAATATCCAGTATAATGGAGTTCAACCTGGTAGCCAGTATCTTGGCAAGGATCTTATAATCCACATTTACCAAGGATATAGGACGATAGGATCCGCATTCCAAAGGATCTTTCCCCTCCTTCTTAAGTAGAATGATATGTGCCTCGTAAAAAGTATCTGGTAGACACCCTCCCTTCCATATCTCGTTAAACACTTTCAGTAGAAGCGGAGCCAGTATCCCCCGGTATTTCCTATACAACTCTACAGGGAAGCCATCTGGCCCAGGAGCCTTTCCAGAGGCCATGTCTGTTATAGCTTGCTCCACTTCCTCCAGGGTAAATTCAGCATCCATAAAGGTCTGCTGGGCGGAACTCAGCACAGGGAGTGTTATATCGGACAAATATCTCAGACAATCGGAAACATCAAAACCGCTCTTAGATTCATACAGCCCCTTATAATAGTTATACAAACATTGTAGTATTCCCTCAGTAGTGGAATTCAATGAGCCGTCCGGTGAGCGAATTTGCAATATCATGTTAGATGTATTATGTTGACGCACCAAATAGGCCAGAAATTTCCCCGCTTGATTCCCCATTTCAAAGTACGATTGTCGCGTAAAAAATAACTTACGTTTAGACTTGGTGTCTATGTGTTGGGTGTATAATCTTTGCAGAGTCAACCACTCAACCCTATTATCATTAGTCTGGTCAGCTGTATATGTTGCCTCAGCATCTCTCAAACGTTGTTCAATCTCATCATCCTCCCTCGATGTTACCCTTTTAATGTATGAGATCGTAGAAGACAGACAACCCCTCAGATATGCCTTAAGTGTATCCCAAAGTAAGTTAATGTTCTGAAGTTCTGAATGGGACTGAATAAAGCAGTTCAGCTGATCAACTGTCCTATCGTCCGAATCTATTAGTTTAAGCCAAAAGGGATTCAATTTCCATACTCTACCATTATTTAACGTCCCAAATACAAGTTTAAGAATAATCGGACTATGATCCGAGGCCCCTCTATTACCGTGTTCCACACTATCCACCCACCGCACCAGGTCACCGGATCCAAAGATATAATCTATGCGAGAAAGGGAACTTCTAGTGGATGAATGGCAGGTATATCCCCTCTCCCCGGGGTGATGCATCCTCCATAGATCTACCCAGCCGCTACCTTCCATGAACAATGTTAACTGAGTCGGGGTCGAAGAAGAGGAAGAGGACAAAGATTCCCCAAGCGACCCATCTCCCAACCGCATTCTATCTAAATTACTGTCCATAACTAAGTTGAAGTCACCCATACAAATAACATGTGCGTCCGGGTAGCTTAACGCAAAGCTCATTGCCATCTTAAGTACTGAAGTATTAGCTGGGGGGGGGTTATATATGCATAATATAACGTATTCGCGGGAATTAATTAATGCATGAACAAAAACAAAACGTCCCTCTAGATCTCGTCGAGTCGTCTGGGCCTCCCATTGGACGTCTTTGTGTACTAATAGTGATACCCCTCTCGAGTAGCTAGTGTGAAACGCGTGAGCATACCACTGTACCCATGGTTTCTGTACACCTCTGGCTGTATCTCTAGTTAGATGTGTCTCTACCAGGGCCACAATATGAGGATGATATCGTCTAATTTGAGAGAACACCTTAATTTTCTTCCGGGGTGATTTAATGCCCCGAATGTTCCATGTCATACATATCAACTCAGACCCCATATCTAGCATTTAAAAACATGGTATGCATTGATGGTGAGAAAAGTCTGCTGATTACGCATGGGAAGTCATAATGGCTTTGGAGGCGGTTCTTACCCAAATACCTACTAAAACTAATTAAATCTAACAGAAGAAAAAAACAATTTGACAAAAACTGAACAGTAGAGGAGTAAGATCCTGTACTCCTACAGTCAAATATGAAAGGGGATACCCTCACTGAATCCAGCGTCCGGTATTGTTAACAACCTTAGCACCCACTTAGAGAGCTCTGTTATGAAGGCAATCCAGTAACACAGTGTGCCAGTAATCAGAGCACATACAGTGATCTGACAAAAACCCAAAAACAATAGAACGAGCTCTGAGACGTGGAATCTCTGTAGACCGCAATACCTGAACCTATCCTACACACAACTAAAGGCAGCTGTGGATTGCGCCTGACACTACCTATGCAACTCGGCACAGCCTGAGGAACTGACTAGCCTGAAGATAGAAATACAAGCCTGACTTGCCTCAGAGAAATACCCCAAAGGAAAAGGCAGCCCCCCACATATAATGACTGTTAGCAAGATGAAAAGACAAAACGTAGGGATGAAATAGATTCAGCAAAGTGAGGCCCGATATTCTAGATAGAGCGAGGATAGCAAAGAGAACTTTGCAGTCTACAAAAAACCCTAAAGCAAAAAACCACGCAAAGGGGGCAAAAAGACCCACCGTGCCGAACTAACGGCACGGCGGTACACCCTTTGCGTCTCAGAGCTTCCAGCAAAAACGAATAGACAAGCTGGACAGAAAAAACAGCAACAAAAGCAAAGAAGCACTTATCTAAGCAGAGCAGCAGGCCACAGGAAAGATCCAGAAGCTCAGATCCAACACTGGAACATTGACAAGGAGCAAGGAAGACAGAATCAGGTGGAGTTAAATAACAAGGCAGCCAACGAGCTCACCAGAACACCTGAGGGAGGAAGCCCAGAAGCTGCAGTACCACTTGTGACCACAGGAGTGAATTCAGCCACAGAATTCACAACAGAGCTCCATTTATGTTACCATTGGACAAGGAGCATAAATTAGGAGTCTTTCACATTAGACACCCTGCGAGACCGTAACCATTCGGCCGCCTCCGCTGGATCTGTGAAGAATAAGGTGGAACCATCATGAACAATGCGCAGTCGAGCCGGATAAAGCATGGAGTAAATGATACTCTTATCTCTAAGTTGTTTCTTGATGTCCATGAACCGCGCTCGCTGCTTTTGGAGTTCAATGGAAAAATCCGGAAAAATCGATAGTAGCATTGTTGAATTTAATAGGGCCCTTCTGTCGCGCCAGACGAAGAATAGCATCTCTGTCTCTACAGTTGAGAAGACGTGCCAGGAAGGGTCGGGGTGGAGTTCCAGGGGGAAGAGGTCTTGTTGGGACCCTATGGGCTCTCTCCACTGCAAAAGTTGAAGAAAATTCTTCCCCAGGGAGGCCTTAAGCCAGTCCTATAGAAATTGTTCGGGTTGCTGACCCTCCGAACGTTCCGGCAGACCAATAATTCGGATATTATTACGACGCAGTCTGTTTTCCAAGTCATCTGCCTTTTGTTTCCAGGCGTTTACTGAGCCAGCGGCTTTTGTCAACTTAGCCTCCATAGGGGTGATGGTATCCTCTATATGAGACACTCTTGTTTCAACCTCCGAAATACGCCCTCTCATAGCTTGCATATCATGCCGCAGTCGACCCACCTCAGTGTGTACGTCCTCAATTTTTTCTGTGAGAGATGATCTAGTGAGGGATATAGCTTGCATTAGCTGCTCTGACGCCTGTTTAAGAGTCAGTTCATCTTGTTCTCCCTCCTCATTACTATCAGAGAGACGATTTTTACGTTGGGTCTGTGCAGGGTTATTTCTGAGAGTGCGTGTATTATCAGAAGGATCCTCCCTGGCATACTTCCTTAGTTTATCAGCAGCCCCTGTTCCCTTAGAGTGATGCATGGCAGGCAGCTAGAGGGCTCCACTGGTTAATTACAGTTATATGTGTATACAGTGCACTCTCCAGATCCAGCCACAGTGGAGTTAAATGTAGGATTGTATTCCAGAGAGACCACTAGATGGGCAGCTGGGATATTGAGAGTGTTATATGCTGCAGTTTTAATATGCACCCAGGCTCTATATGTTAGAGCAGATCCACAGGCTCCACAGGGGAAGCAGCAGAGCGAGGGGGGGGAGGGTTAACCCCTCTAAAGTTATGGCGCTGGCAGGAGGAGTGCTTGTATGGCAGGGGGCACGGGGCCCAATCTTTCAGGGCACACACACCGTGCCACCTCCTTGCTGTGTCAGGCTAATTTTCCACCTCCTAAGTTGCGCCGCAGATGAGGCTGAGAGCGCCACTTCCCCCACTGTCAGGGTGCGCGCTGTGTTGGTGTGCCCCCCTGCGGACACCGCCGTCCACCTCCGGTCCTTCTGCCCCCGCTCACCGGTACTTTCCAGTGATCACCGCTGTGTTCGGGGAACTCCGCTTCCAAAAGGGAGGACGCCCGACACCAGGAAGAGCCGGCGCTGTGTCTGGTCTCCTCAGCGCGCGCACTCACAAGATGGCCGCCGCTGCATGTGGAGTCTGCCGCCCGTCCAGGCCACCACCGCTCCTTCGTCCCAGATCCTCACCGCAGCCGTCCGGAGGGCCCGCTGGGTTCCTGAGACTATGCGGTATCAGTACCAGCCGGCACAGCGCGTTAATTAAGGGTCCAAGTGGCAGGATAAGTTCAGGATCGCTGGAGCTCACGCGAGGTGCGTCTTTCCTCCTCAGTTACATAGCCACGCCCCCCCAGTTTTGTATTTTCCCAAGTGTAACAGGAGAAATTGGACCCCAAAAGTTGTTGTCCAACTTGTCCTGAGTACGCTGATACCCCATATGTGGGGGGGAACCACCATTCAGGCGCATGGCAGAGCTCGGAAGTGAAGGATCGCCGTTTGGAATGCAGACTTAGATGGATTGGTCTGCAGGCGTCACATTGCATTTTCAGAGCCCCTAATGCACAGGAGGAATCTCGGGCCATCTCCGCTGCGGTCTCCCATTCTTCTCCTGCCGCAGCGGAGCCTGCTCAGCGGAGACGTCGATCCCAGCATCTCGCTCAGTCTGACTCTGTGCTGAGAGTTACTGCTGCATTTCCTGCTTCTGCCATTGAGGTCAGTGCTGGGCAGCGGCGAGCGGATGCTTCTGGGGCTAAGTCCTGCTTTTCCCATTCTGAGCATGCCCAGAGTAAGATCTCTCAGTGGAGATCGAGGGTCACATGATCAGATACTGCAGCTAAGGTCCTTGTAGGTGCTAGGACTAAATCCTGCTTTGCACTCTGAGCATGCCTAGGGCAAGATCTCTCAGTGGAGATCTGGGGTCACATGCTCAGGTACTGCAGCTCTCCATTGGTCCTTCTTTCAAAGGTCCTAAACGTGCTGCAGCTATTTAAGGCTCACATGGCCGCACGGCCATGCGCTAGTATTGTCAAATGTTATTGTGTGTGTGTTGATGAGTGCAAGTCGTTCCTTAAAAAACCCATCCCTTTTGTATGACTGTTCGCAAAAGGTGTATGGCTGCAACCTAGCGCCCGGCTTAACTCACAGTGTTTACACACGAAACAGCGCCTACCGCTGTGACCGCCAGTACGGAGCCACACGCCAATAGAGCGCTTGTTTAACCCAAGTCAGGGTGGTTAGTGGCTTCCGTCAGTACGGCACAGTTCGCACTCTCGTGCTATTTTATTATTTTTGTTATGTGCGGTACTGCGGCCCTGTGACTCAACAGGGTTCGCTTCCTTCACACAGGGTGAAGTTAACCCGTGTGTGTGTATTCTCATTGTACTGCCATATTGTCCATCTCTACTAGCAGCAGGGTTTTCACCTGCACGGTGGACCTCGGACTGCGAAGGCACCTAGTACTATTACATCTTTAACTTGGTGCGTTCCGCCAGTCCTTACACCTGATATACCTAAACAGTAGAAACCCCCACAAGTGACCCCATATTGGAAACTAGACCCCTCTAGGAACTTATCTAGATGTGTTGTGAGAACTTTGAACCCCCAAGTGTTTCACTACAGTCTATAACGCAAAGCAGTGAAAATAAAACATATTTTTTTCCCCAAAAATGTGTTTTTAGCCCCCAAATTTTTATTTTCTCAAGGGTAACGAGAAATTGGACCCCAAAAGTTGTTGTCCAATTTGTCCTGAGTATGCTGATACCCCATATGTTTGGGTAAACCCCTGTTTGGGCGCACGGGAGAGCTCGGAAGGGAAAGAGCACTGTTTTACTTTTTCAACGCAGAATTGGCTGTAATTGAGATCGGACGCCATGTCGCGTTTGGAGAGCCCTTGATGTGTCTAACAGTGGAAACCCCCAATTCTAACTGAAACCCTAACCCAAACACACCCCTAACCCTAATCTCAACTCTAACCATAACCCTAACCACACCCCTAACCTGAACATGCCCCTAACCCTAACCCCAACCACACCTCTAACCCCAACACACCCCTAATCCCAACCCTAACCACACCCCTAACCCCAACACACCCCTAACCCTAATCCCAACCATAACCCTAACCACACCCCTAACCCTGACACACCCCTAACCCTAATCCCAACCGTAAATGTAATCCAAACCCTAACCCTAACTTTAGCCCCAACCCTAACCCTAACTGTAGCCCTAACCCCAAACCCTAACCCTAGCCCCAACCCTAGCCCTAACCCTAGCCCCAACCGTAACCCTAACCCTAGCCCCAACCCTAACCCTAATGGGAAAATGGAAATAAATACATTTTTTTATTTTATTAATTTTCCCTAACTAAGGTGGTCATGAAGCGGGGTTTGATTTACTATTTATATCGGGTTTTTTAGCGGATTTTTATGATTGACAGCTGTCACACACTAAAAGACACTTTTTATTGCAAAAAATAGTTTTTGCGTCTCCACAATTTGAGAGCTATAATTTTTCCATATTTTGGTCCACAGAGTCATATGAGGTCTTGTTTTTTGCGGGACGAGTTGACGATTTTATTGGTACCATTTTTGGGGATGTGATAATTTTGATCGCCTTTTATTCCGATTTTTGTAAGGCAGACTGACCAAAAAACAGCTATTCATGAATTTCTTTTGGGGGGGCGTTTATACCGTTCTACGTTTGGTAAAATTGATAAAGCAGTTTTATTCTTCGTGTCAGTACAATTACAGCGATATCTCATTTATATCATTTATTTATGTTTTGGCGCTTTTATACGATAAAAACTATTTTATAGAAAAACAATTATTTTTGCATCGCTTTTTTCTGAGGACTATAACTTTTTTTATTTTTTCGCTGGTGTTACTGTGTGGCAGCTCGTTTTTTGCGGGACAAGATGACATTTTCAGCGGTACAATGGTTATTTATATCCGTATTTTTGATCGCGTGTTATTCCTCTTTTTGTTCGGCGGTATGATAATAAAACTTTTTTTTTTTGCCTCTTTTTTTACGGTGTTCACTGAAGGGGTAATTAGTGGGACAGTTTTATAGGTCGGGTCGTTACGGATGCGGTGATACTAAATATGTGTACTTTTATTGTTGTTTTTAATTTAGCTAAATAAATGTATTTATGGGAACATTTTTTTTTTTTCTTTATTTAGGGGGGACATCATGTTAGTGTCAGATCACTGATCTGACACTTTTCAGAGTACTGTGTCAGATCAGCGATCTGACAGACACTGCAGGATGCTTCTGAGCAGGCGATTGTAAGCCACCTCCCTGCAGGACCCGGAAGGAGCCCTGCGGCCATATTGCATCTGGGACCTGCAGGGAGGAGATGCTTGGAGCAACGCGATCACATCGCGTTGCTCTGAGGGTCTCAGGGAAGCACGCAGTGAGCCCCCTTCCTGCACGATGCTTCCCTATGCCGCCGGAACACTGCGATCATGTTTGATCGCAGTATTCTGGGGGTTAATGTGCAAGGAGCGGTCCGTGACTGCTCCTGGCACAGCGCCGGATGTCAGCTGCGATAGTCAGCTGACACTCGGCTGCGCTCCGCCCGTGAGCGGGGCCGATTGCATATGACGTACTATCCCATCCCTGAGAATTAAGTCCCAGGTCACCTGGACGGGATAGTACGTCATATGGGATTAAGGGGTTAATGGCCAAGTTAAATTGATGTTAGTTGCTTGAAATATTTTTTATGAGAAATAATTTTCTTTTTCTTTTTTTTTGTAGCAGATGTAGTCCATAACTGCTGGAGCTCAATAAGAGACCAATTTGTCCGTGACTACTGTCAAAACCTTTCCAGCCCAAGTGGATCTTCTGGTAAACTGACGACCCCTTATGCTCACTACGAGCAATTGATGTTTCTTCAGAAAACATTGTTCCAGCGATTGTAAGTTAACAGTATCTTATTATAATCTATGTGTTCGTGTGAAAAAAGTGTGTTTAAAAATAGTGTGAAAAAGTGTGTTAAAGTGTGGTACAAATGTTTGTGTGGCAAGCTGTGTGTTAAGTGTGTAGTGTGTGTTTTGTGTGTTAATAAAGTGTGTTGTAAAAAGATGGCTGAAAATATTGTGCTACAAGTGTGTGTTAAATTTACATTGTTTTTTAACATTATTATAATTTTTTCTTTTTTTTTTTAGAACGGTCTGCAGTACAGCTGCGCCTCAAAAGCCATCTCACCAGAACCAACCCAATAAATGTGCACTGAAGATGTCTGTCCTGAGCGAGCCACGATCAATGGACAGTAGTACTGTGGCTCCTGTTGTCCGTGCCCATTTGCAAGCACAGAGTGGACGCAAGCGATCTGTTGCCAAAGAAGAAGTCGATGCGATAATAGTTGATGGTATCCAATGGGTAGATGATCTGTGTCACAGCGGGAAATTAAGGACTTGCAATTTCGAGAATCTGTTTACACAGCCAATGATTGGAAGCTATTTTTTTTCTTATGTCCCTTTAATGCAAAACATACCACCGCACAGGAATTTACAGTTCCGACAAAGGTTAAATGATATAGTTGAGGAATTTTTGGGACCTCAGCAACCCACTTGCTCTCAAACAAAAGCAAGTGCGAGCCATTGTACCATGGAGATGCAGTCGTACCAAGCGGCAACACAACTGAGCAGACAGAGTGAACCTGGTCTGGAAATGCACCGTCAATGTAGCAGTCCAAATTTCACTTGGCCAGACAATACGCCCGCGCAGTACCACAATCTGTAAAAGCTAAAATTGATCCAGTCTGCTGTTTGTTCTCGTCCATGTTTGGATGTTATTTAGTTGGGCAATATAGCCTTTGAAAGTTTAGGTTTTGATGTTACAAGACCTTTATTTGAATACGTTATATCTTAAATTCCAATGGGATCACATATTTTTTTAAATGACTACCAAAATTTGGAGTGGGAGACTATTGTATTCATGATATGTTAATAACAAAATGTTTTTGCAAATGAAGATTCGAAACTTTACTTGTGTGGTAAAAAATAACTAACTTTAAGCCAAAATTAAGTACATATCACAACAGAACATAACACCAAAAGAACAAAAAATGCACATAGTACACAGATCACAATCTACACTCATTTCACATATTTCAACATAACATAATGTCTTCAAAAGGAGATTTGTAGTTAAAATTCTGCGCTGCCGCTAAGATGAATTTCAGGTGGTATTTCCTGATGAAGGGGGCATGAGACCCATGAAACACGTTGAATAAAACCACTGTGAATCAACTTTACTCTCCTGAAATTCATCTTAGCGGCAGCACAGAATTTTAACTACAAATCTCCTTTTGAAGACATTATTTTCTCTGGTCGGTGAAGACCTGTGGATCTGCAGCAGCCGCTATCTATATGCTCTAATCTCATCCTAACCAGGTGAGCATATTTTGGTATATATTCTCCTCTGTGTAACGTGGATAAGACCCTATTGCGCTCTTTGTCTCCCCATTCTTTTACAAACATAACATAATGAAACATTGTTACATTGTCAGACATGGGTCTTTTGCCATGGAACTTGACCTTCATTTACAAAATAATGGCCAAATTGATCACGTATTTGCATAATTTCAACTGGTGAACGAACTGTAGTCGACTCTATGCTCATCAGGTTCGACTCAGTCGTCGGGGTCAACTACCAGGGGTTCATGTCGTGACATAATTGTGCAGGCAGATGCAAGCCTTCACTACATGGTCCACATTTTCAGGTTGAAGTTGCATACACGATGATAAAATCTGCTATTTTGATGTCAGAATACCAAATGTGCATTCAACATAGCGTCTTGCCCGGCTCAAGAGATAATTAAAGATGCGTCTGGTGTAGTTTAGACTGCAGCTTGAGTACGGCTTTATAAGATTTCATCCTAGTTGGAATGCCTCATCCTCAACTAAAACAAACGGCAAACTTGGGCCTTCCATGCCTGGTAGAGGTCGTGCTGTGGGTGTTACAACTTTGCCGGCATCACTACATGGCCTCCCATCCCTCACACATCATCTTATTCACTGCTCCAGGTCATGTTGTGATTTCTGTCTGTTGCCGGCTCCATGTTCTGTGCCCCTTGCTTTCTGCCTGCTCTCTGCATGCTTCCTGGCGGTGTGCATAGGAGGGCGGCGCCAGTACTCTCTGGGTCTTATGAAATCAGGGTGCACCTGTCTAATGTGTTCCTGACCAATTACCAAGAGGCCTCTATTATTTAGGACAGCTCCACCCTGTGGATCTGGCCTGTGCAATGTGTTAACTCAGTTAGTATCTTGCTACTGAGCTGCCAGGCCTTGCTCTGTGTTTCGCCTTCTCTGAAGGCTTCACACCTTGCTTTGCCTTGTACTTGTTTTTCCGCCCTCCAGGAGGCAGAATATCCTAGTCCCTGTGTCTTTGTGTCTGTACTTTGTCTTGTTCCATTACCTTGTCTGAACTCTGTCCTACCTCTGTATCCTTGTCTGTAGCTTTGCTCTGCGCTCTGTATCTTGCTTTGCTCTCGGCTTTGCACTCTGTGTCTTTGCTTTGCTCTGCACTCTGTGTCTTTGCTTTGCTCTTGTCTCTGCACACTGTGTCTTTGCTTTGCTCTGCTCTTGGCTCTGCACTCTGTAGCTTTGCTCTGCTCTCTGCTTTGTCCCTGCTCCACTCCTTGCGGTTCTACCCTGCTCCGCTCTTTGCGGCTCTACCCTGCTCTGCTCCTTGCGGTTCTACACTGCTCCGCTCCTTGCGGTTCTACCCTGCTCCGCTCCTTGCGGTTCTACCTTACTCCTTCAGTACTGCTTCGTTCTGGTTCTGCTGCAGAACCTCTTGCTGCTCTACAGTTCTTATTTGCAGCCTTGTGGTACTCCTCCTGTGTGACCAGGTTCATACCTGATTCTTCATACTCCAATTCTTCCTGCCTGTACCAGTACCTGCACCCGCTGTGTGAACAGGTCTCTACTAGTGGTGGGCGAGCACTAAAATGCTCTGGTTGCTCGGGTCGAGCAAATTGGAATACTCGGGTACTCGGCCAGAACAACGACATTTTTACCGCTCCCCCCCTGGGGGTCCTTTAAAGGTCTAAACACGTCTGAAAATGATGGAAACACTGCTCAAATGACACAGGGATGCATGGGGATCACCCCTGGAAGCATTCCTGAGTCCCAGTTCACAGCTTTAATCAATTTTTTCCGAGATTCACATAATTTTTCCCGGTGCCACAAAAAACACATTAAAACGAAACCAAAACGGGTTTTGCTTGGAAATATGTCAAGGTACATCCTTTGCAGGTTAATGACTTGCCTGTAAGGCCAAATATTTAACCCCAGACCGAAAATTTCCTCCCCCCACTTAGGCTTAGTTCAGACGCAGCGTTTTTGCAGAGTTTTTCAACTTTAACATTGCTTTCAACCACTACAAATGCATTCACTGGGAAATGTCATTGTAACATTTAACAACCCTAGCTGGCCATGTGGTGTGTGACACATAAGCAGACCCATCTTGTTTCATTTATGACGGAGGGACATTTAAAGTCACAGAGCCTATTTTTACTGGTGCATCAGGTGGCATTAATCTTCTTAAAGGGCCATTATTGAACAGTGGGTCTCCTAAGCTGTTGTAGCCTATCAGGGCTGCCACTAGAAATTTCGGGGCCCCATACTGGCAAAATTTTCGGGGCCCCCTTGAGACTCCGCCCAGGCTCCACCCCAGCCCCGCCTCCAGGCTCCACCCCACGAACTGTCCACAGTCCCACCGCTCTCTCTTGGAAAATATCCACTTCTCACCTATCACACATTAACAGTTCCAATCACCAGATCACACATATAGCTGCAGCTTTTGTTTTGGTCAAAAGATTTTTTTAAGCCGCCACCATAACATGGTAGACACTTTTGGCCGGGCCCTACTCTGCTGTAACCTATTAAATATTTGTTAAAATATGCAATACAATTTAGGTATATTTTTATTTATTTTTCAATTTTTAAAATGACCAATAATATCACATACAAAGAACAAATACCACTACACCATGACCAGATGACATATTACCACCACAGTGATCGAATAATATCACATACAAGGAACAAATACCACAACACCATGACCAGACCGCATATTACCACCACAGTGATCGAATAATATCACATACAAGGAACAAATACCACAACACCATGGCCAGACCACATATTACCACCACATAGTGACTGAATACTACAATTCTGATCAGTAATTAAAAAAAAAAGCACCATACTATCACCATAAGTGCCATTATACACAGGAGATCTGTACTTGGTATGCAGTGTATGTGTACAGATAATACAGTGATCACTAGTGAAATTATACACAGGAGCTCTGTATATAGTATACAGTGTATAGTGTCAGTGTATAGGAAACACACTGACTCACCAGTGACGTCTCTAGGTGAAGTCCTTCATCCAGCACAGACCGCCATCATTTCATCCAGCCAGGGCTCGTCTCTGCAGGAAATAACACAGTTATCTCGAGCTCCGCTTGTAGAATACATTACTTACTTTTTCACAACTTCTACATTACACCACATGAAGAAAAAGAGGCAACATAGTGTCACTCTATACAGTAACAGGACCGCCCCCTCATTTAAAACAGTATACTCAAAAAATAAAATAAATACATCACTGCAGTAATAATATCCCTAAATTAGCCCCTATGGTAATAATATTCCCCATCCTGGCCACCGTGTGTCTCATTCCTGGCGTCAGCCATATGTTCTCCCATCCTGCCCTCATGAGTATCCATTCTACCCCATGTGATCTCTCCATCCGGCCCCATCTGTCTCCATCATATCCATCCTGCCCCATGATCCTGCACGATCTGTCTCGAATCATGCCCCATGTCTCCAACCATGCTCCCGTGTCTGCAATCCTGCCACTTGTCTCCATTCTGCCCCATCTGTCTCCAATCCTCCCCCATCTGTCTCCAGTCATGCCCCCATGTCTTTCACCCTGCCCCGTGTCTCCAATCATGCCCCGTATCTCCATTCTGCCCCATGTCCAGCATTCTGCCCCAATGTCCAGCATTCTGCCCCCGGGTCTCACAGTCTGCCCCTGTGTCCAGCATTCTGCCCCTGTCACTGTGTCCAGCATTCTGCCCCTGCCACTGTGTTCAGCATTCTGCCCCTGCCACTGTGTCCAGCATTCTGCCCCTGCCACTGTGTCCAGCATTCTGCCCCTGCCTCTGTGTCCAGCACTCTGCCCCTGCCTCTGTGTCCAGCACTCTGCCCCTGCCTCTGTGTCCAGCACTCTACCCCTGCCTCTGTGTCCAGCACTCTGCCCCTGCCTCTGTGTCCAGCACTCTGCCCCATCTGTGTCCAGCACTCTGCCCCATCTGTGTCCAGCACTCTGCCCCATCTGTGTCCAGCACTCTGCCCCATCTGTGTCCAGCACTCTGCCCCATCTGTGTCCAGCACTCTGCCCCATCTGTGTCCAGCACTCTGCCCCATCTGTGTCCAGCACTCTGCCCCATCTGTGTCCAATCCTGCCCCATCTGTGTCCAGCACTCTGCCCCATCTGTGTCCAATCCTGCCCCATCTGTTTCCAATAATGCCTCATCTGTGCCCAGCACTCTGCCCCATCTGTGTCCAATCCTGCCCCATCTGTTTCCAATCCTGCCCCATCTGTGCCCAGCACTCTGCCCCATCTGTGTCCAGCAATCTGCCCCATCTGTGTCCAGCACTCTGCCCCATTTGTGTCCAGCACTCTGCCCCATCTGTGTCCAATCCTGCCCCATCTGTGTCCAGCACTCTGCCCCATCTGTGTCCAATCCTGCCCCATCTGTTTCCAATCCTGCCTCATCTGTGCCCAGCACTCTGCCCCATCTGTGTCCAGCACTCTGCCCCATCTGTGTCCAGCACTCTGCCCCATCTGTGTCCAGCACTCTGCCCCATCTGTGTCCAGCACTCTGCCCCATCTGTGTCCAGCACTCTGCCCCATCTGTGTCCAGCACTCTGCCCCATCTGTGTCCAATCCTGCCCCATCTGTGTCCAGCACTCTGCCCCATCTGTTTCCAATCCTGCCTCATCTGTGTCCAGCACTCTGCCCCATCTGTGTCCAGCACTCTGCCCCCCCGTGTCCAGCTTTACCTCCCCCCCGTGTCCAGCTTTACTTACCCCCCGTGTCCAGCTTTACCCCCCCGTGTCCAGCTTTACCCCCCCGTGTCCAGCTTTACTCCCCCCGTGTCCAGCTTTACCCCCCCGTGTCCAGCTTTACCCCCCCCGTGTCCAGCTTTACCCCCCGTGTCCAGCTTTACCCCCCCCGTGTCCAGCCGTGTCCAGCTTTACCCCCCCTGTGTCCAGCCGTGTCCAGCTTTACCCCCCTGTGTCCAGCCGACAGCCGTGTCCAGCTTTACCCCCCCCGTGTCCAGCTTTACCCCCCCACCTGTGTCCAGCCGTGTCCAGCTTTACCCCCCCCCTGTGTCCAGCCGTGTCCAGCTTTACCCCCCCCCCCCCTGTGTCCAGCCGTGTCCAGCTTTACCCCCCCTGTGTCCAGCTTTCTGCCCCGGATCGCCGCTCTCGATAAAAAAAAAAAAAGGTCTACTTACCTGCCGCGCTCCTGCTCTCTCCACGCAGCTGCACGTGCAGTCGCCGGCGACTGACAATGACGTCAGACGCCGGCGACCTGCACGCTGCGGCTGGCGGCTGTTAACTATTGACGTGCGGGCGCGGGCCCGCACGTCAATAGCGTTATACAGCTGTAGCGCCGGCCGCCGCTAAGGTCCCGGTTCAGCCTGCGGCTGCCTGTAGGGGCCCGGTGAGCAGGTAAGAGGGGGCCCGATGCGGGCCCCCTCTGCTCACCGGGCCCCATACGCCAGTCACGGCTGTAATGCCCTGATGGCGGCCCTGTAGCCTATGCTGTGAGTGGATGGGCTGCCAAGAATTACAACGCACCACAATACCCCTGTCATAAGATGTCCAGGGGGGACTCCTGAAAAAGTGATGCAGTGAATTCAAGGCCTGCCCTGCTACCAATTAATATGCACCCCAATAAGCCTTTGAACCCCTATACTGGATGGGGCTATGAAAATCCACTTCACAGTAAGCATTTTGTACTCCAGTACTCCTTTGTTTTACACATTGGCAGTAAGGCCAGCCCTGCTGCATAGTCATATTCACCCCACTAGGCCTTGGAACCCACATACTGGATGGGCCCATGAAAATCCACTTCACAATATGCATTTTGTACTCCCGTACTCGTTTGTTTTACACATTGGCAGCAAGGCCAGCCCTGCTGCATAGTCAGTCATATGCACCCCATTACACCTTAGAACCCACATACTGGATGGGCCCATGAAAATCCACTCATATTTTTTAATGGGGTGATGGTTCTTTCTTTGCAGAATTATTTACAGGAGAATTTGGCAATTTTATTTCACATTTTTTTAACACTAAGGTTCAGATACGGCTTTAAAAAAAAGGGTAATGCTAGCAATACAAAGCAATTTCATTGCAAACTACAAAATTCAAGGAATAGTATGATTGAATAGTGTGAGTGCGTACACTTTTGTATATGTTAATATGCAAAGGTTAATAAGTACATATAAGGATTACATAAATATAGTGATTACGTATATAGGAAGATTAACTACATACAGTATACTTAGATCATCACCAAGAGGCTTTTAAACATCTTCCGTCTAGAATAGCAGAGAAGCAACACCGACACCATGAGAACCCCTGGGAGATTAACTACACTGCATGGGCGTCCCCAATTATGCAGGTATCAGCACACTATACATGTACAGGTACCCCAGTTTTAGCATCTGTCTTAATCATGTTTCTCTGGTCTTATATAGTGATTTACACTATGTAGTAACTCTAGTTTCACTCAGACCTTCAAGTACACACTTTTCAAGGTTGGATGAAACTGAGATATCATGGAATCATCAGACGAGGGCCATAAACCCCTAGAAAATAAAAGCCACAAGGATTTAGATCAAACCACCACAGGCAGAGTTTCAGTAAACCTTAATGTTTTAGAATGACAAACAGCAAACATTCAGAGGCTAAAGGCCCCTTCACATTAAGCGACGCTGCAGCGATACCGACAACGATCCGGATCGCTGCAGCGTCGCTGTTTGGTCGCTGGAGAGCTGTCACACAGACAGCTCTCCAGCGACCAACGATGCCGGTAACCAGGGTAAACATCGGGTTACTAAGCACAGGGCCGCGCTTAGTAACCCAATGTTTACCCTGGTTACCATCCTAAAAGTAAAAAAAACAAACAGTACATACTTACCTACCGCTGTCTGTCCCCGGCGCTCAGCTGCTCTGCACTCCTCCTGTACTGGCTGTGAGCGTCGGTCAGCCGGAAAGCAGAGCGGTGACGTCACCGCTCTGCTTTCCGGCCGCTGTGCTCACAGTCAGTGCAGGAGGAGTGCAGAGCAGCTGAGCGCCGGGGACAGACAGCGGTAGGTAAGTATGTAGTGTTTGTTTTTTTTTACTTTTACGCTGGTAACCAGGGTAAACATCGGATTACTAAGCGCGGCCCTGCTCTTAGTAACCCGATGTTTACCCTGGTTACCAGTGAAGACATCGCTGGATCGGTGTCACACACGCCGATCCAGCGATGTCCGCGGGAGATCCAGCGACGAAATAAAGTTCTGGACTTTCTTCAGCGACCAACGATCTCCCAGCAGGGGCCTGATCGTTGGTCGCTGTCACACATAACGATTTCCTTCACGATATCGTTGCCACGTCACAAAAAGCAACTATATCGTTAACAATATCGTTATGTGTGAAGGTACCTTTAGAACTGTTTGTGAAGTGAATAAGCAAACATTTATCAAGATTGTATCACTATGAGCATTGTTTGTCACATCTGTAAATGTTTTACAAGAAATGAAGCTATGTAATTGTCTGAATGCATTCAGTATACAGTATTTCAATCTTTTTACAAATCCCCATTTATATATTCGCCATTTGTACATTTGAGGCAGCAAAAGTTAAGGCTCTCAAGGAGAGAAACTAATATAGTGGACAAAGGTATATTTTTAAAGAACTACTGAGCCAAACTAACAGCATTTCTTTATCAAATTTATATGAAGGGTAATGTGTCCAATGTTAGCAACCAGGCAACACAAAAAGGAGCTTTTCAAGTGAGCTCTTTAAGGTACACAAATGTTATGAAGTGTTTGCCAACAAGGATGTGGTTTCACCGATGTGGGGTACCTTTTTGTAAAAATATACTATTGCCATCTCAGGTCCCTTCCCCAAACTTCACCGGCCTATAACCCTGGTGATCTAGTGGCAGTTAAACAAGAGACATTGCAGAAGACAGAGTTAAGAATTAGGTCCAATGTAGTGATATGTGTCTCTGAGACTAGTAATGCAGTGCATGATCTGCCAAAAAATTTCCCAATGAGGGTACCTTTTTTAAAAATAGACTAGTGCCATCGCAGGCCCCTTGCCCAAAATTCACCGGCCTATAACAGTACTGAGCACGTTCACCCTGGTGATCTAGTGGCAGATAAAGGACACATTGCAGGAGACAGAATGAAGAAGTATGCCCAATGTAATGTTGTGCGCAATTCCCCAATGTGAGGTCCTTTTTTAAAAAAATAAAAGAGTGCCATCACAGTCCCCATGCCCAAAATGCACCGTACAAAGCACTTTAACCCTGGTAATCTAGTGGCAGGTAAAGGACAGATTGCAGGAGACAGATTTAAGAAGTAGGCCCAATGGAATGTCATGCCCAATTCTCCAATGTGGGGTCCTTTTTTTAAAAAAAATAAAAGAGTGCCATCACAGCCCCCTTGCCCAAAATGCACCGTAGAGAGCAAGTTCACCCTGGTGATCTAGTGGCAGTTAAAGGACACATTGCAGGAGGCAAAATGAAGAAGTATGCCCAATGTAATGTCATGCCCAATTCCCCAATGTGGGGTCCTTTTTTAAAAAAATAAAAGAGTGCATCACCGCCTCTTGCCCAAAATGCACCGTACAGAGCACGTTCACCCTGGTGATCTACTGACAGCAAAAGGACACATTGCAGGAGACGAGTTAAGAAATAGGCCCAATGAAATGTTATGCCCAATTCCCCAATGTGGGGTCCTTTTTGGACTAATTAAAATAGTGCCTTTACAGCCCCCTTGTCCAACATTCACTGGCCTATAACAGTACAGAGCACGTTAACCCTGGTGATCTAGTAGTTCTGGATGATGAGGATGAGGAAAAGGAGGAGGATAGCAACAAACAGACCAAATATTGTAGCGTATACCCATGCGTGGTTGTGAAGAGGTGCATGAGAATCTCCCCAAAAGAGAGAATGTATTTGAGATTATGTTTGCTATTTTCACTTGGTGGTGTACAGAATTCTTTCCCAATCCAGCCCTTGTTCATTTTTATAAGCCTGTCAGCATTTTCAGTTGACAGGCGGAGGCGCTTATCTGTTATAATTCCACCAGCTGCACTAAAAACCCTCTCTGACAGAACGCTAGCAGCAGGGCAGGCCAGGACCTCCAAGGCATAGAGAGCCAGTTCATGCCACGTGTCCAGCTTGGATACCCAATAATTAAAAGGCACAGAGGAATCATGGAGGATGTTTATACGATCTGCAAGGTACTCCCTTCACCATCTTCATAAACATTGCACTTCTTGTGACAGCACCCCTTGACTCTGTGCTGCCACGATGGGAGGGTCTGAGAAAATTGTCCCAGAACTTGGCCATTGTTCCCCTGCCTGAGCTGGATTGTACTTCTGTCTCTCTCACTTGGACTCCTTGGTTGTACAACAATCTCAGATGTCTGCTGCCAGTGTTCTCACATGGGAATTTTATAAGTAATTTCGCTACAAGGGCCCTCTGGTACTGCAACATTTTAGTACACCTCTCTGCCTCAGGCAGAAGACATTGAAAGTTCTCCTGGTAGCATAGGTTTAGAAGTGTCACCAACCAGTAATGAGTGTCACCCAAAATTTTAATAATGAGAGGGTCACATGAAATGCAGCGCAACATAAATTCAGCCATGAGTGCCAGACTGCTAACAGGCAAGACTTCCGTGTCCTCACCAACAAGATGACTGACCATGGTGTCCTCCCTCCTCCTCATCCTCCTCCTCCCTGTCCTCAGGCCATCCTCACTGAACAGACGCTAATACAGATGTGTTTGTAGTACCATCTATAGCGCATGAAAGTTTTTCCTCCTCCTCCTCCTCATTGCTTACCAATCCATGTTGAGAAGACATGAGGCTGGGCTGAGTGTAATCCCCCTGTATGTTTCCTTGCTCCATGTCTTCGTGCTCTGCCTGCAATGCATCCTCTTTAATTGTGAGCAGAGATGCTTTCAGAATGCTGAGAAGCGGGAAGGTGATGCTAATTATAGCATCATCGCCGCTCACCATCTTGGTGCAGTCCTCAAAGTTTTGGAGGATGTTACATATGTCTGACATCCATGTCCACTCCTGAGGTCTTATGTGTGGAGTCTGACCTGAAATTGGACGGCCTTGTTGATGTTGGTAGTCAACAACTGCCCTCTTCTGCTCACAAATCCTTTCCAACATATGCAGCGTAGAGTTCCAGCGCATCGGGACATCACACAACAGTCGGTGAGCTGGAAGCTGAAAACACTGCTGAAGCATGGCAAGGGCGGCTGAAGCTGTAGCTGACTTTCTAAAATGGGCAGAAAGACGGCGTTCTTTCACTAGCAGATCTGGCAGCTCCGGGTCACTTTTCAGACAATGTTGAACCACGAGGTTAAGCACATGGGCCAATCAAGGTACATGTGTGAGCACACCTTGCCTCAGAGCTGCCACAAGGTTATGGTCATTGTCACACACGACCATGACTGGCTGTAGGTTCAGCAGTGTCATCCAAACA
Source organism: Ranitomeya imitator (assembly GCF_032444005.1). Lineage (NCBI taxonomy): Eukaryota > Metazoa > Chordata > Amphibia > Anura > Dendrobatidae > Ranitomeya > Ranitomeya imitator. The sequence continues at coordinate 321,336,774 of NC_091284.1, forward strand.
TCTGACTGCTCTTTCAGCGTTGTCCACAACTCTTCTGCATTGTGCGGTTTGTCACCTATGTAGATTAGCTTCAGCACAGCCTGTTGCCGCTTGGCTGAGGCAGTGCTGCAGTGCTTCTAGCTTCTGACTGATGTGTTGATTTCAGAGATGGAGGATGAAGAGGAGGAGATGCAGGAGCTGTAGACTGTGGCAACCCTGATTGACGTAGGGCCAGCAATCCTTGGCATGGGGAGGATGTGTTCCAACCCAAGGTCCGACTGGGTCCCGGATTCCACTATTGTTAACCCAGGGTGCTGTTAGTGAGATGTACCGTCCCTGCCCACAAGCACTTGTCCATGTGTCTGTGGTTAGGTGAACTTTCCCTGTAACAGCATTGTTGAGGGCACGGGTAATGTTGTAGGACACATGCTGGTATAATGCCGGTATGGCACATCGGGAGAAATAGTGGCAACTGGGGACCGAGTACCTTGAGATGGCCGCCGCCATCAGATTGCTGAAAGCTTTTGTCTCGACGAGCCTAAAAGGCAAAATTTCTAGCGCAAGCAGAAGAGAAATATTAGAATTGAGGACTATAGCCTGTGGAGTGTTGGCTGGGTATATCTGCTTGTGTTCAAAAGACTGGGTTATAGACAACTGAAGGCTGTGCTGGGACAAGGACGTGGATGGGCTCGATGCTGGTGCTGCTTGACTGTGTGGAACAACAGGTGCAGGGCTAGAGGCATCTTCACATGCATGGTGTACTGGAGATTGGCTTCTACGCAAAACAGAGGAAGAAGCCGTGGTGTGACCTGCAGACCGTGTTCCTGAAGCATGGAGTTCAGCCCACAAAGTCGGGTGCTTTGCTGCCATGTGCCTGATCATGCTGGTAGTGGTCAGGTTGGTTGTTTTGCTACCCCTGCTGACGCGGGCATGGCAGTGCTGCAAATGGCCTGTTTGAGGTTATCGGCAGAGCCTTTAAAAAATAACCAGACACGGGAAGATCTAACAGTTGGAATGGCAACTTCCCTCATGTTGGTGTTACGGGGAACGGATGCACGCCTTCTGTCTGTGGCCACCACACTGCTTCTTCCTGCCTGTTGGGGGGATATGCCCCCTTCCCCATTTGTGCTGCTGTCCTCACTATGCATGTCCTCCTGTCAGGTTGGGTCAGTCACTATGTCATCCACCACTTTGTTTTCCACATCCGCACCCTGCTCCTCCTCCTGACTTTCTGGCAATTGTGTCTTATCATCGTCCACCTCTTGTGACACTTTCCCACCATCGCCTTCATGTGATCGGGGCTGGTCAAAGCTTTGGGCAGCTATACATGCGATCTCATCTGTCCCCACTTCAAGTTGACCGGCCGAGAGTTCTGAATCTTGAAATGGAAAACTGAACAGCTCTTCAGTGTCCAAGTGTGGGATCAGTTGTCGCAGGGCACTTGGCATGGTGGGAGGAAGGAGGATCAGGGTGAGGAATATCCTGGCCACACTTACGGCTACTCAGACTTGACCGTGTGGAAGACATGGTGGTGGCTAAGTGACTGGAAGCATTAGCTGCTATCCAACCAACAACTGTTTTACACTGCTCTGGCTTCAATAGTGGTGTGCTGCTGTCCCCTAGAAACTGGTACAGGAAGGTCGAGCGAGAAGATGTGGGTCTTTGTTGTTGCCCACTTTCATCTTGGCCACGGCCTCGTCCTCTGGATGCACCAACAGCATCATGTCCACTTCCCCATCCCTTGCCCCTTGCCTTAACGATTTTAAATGGACTACTGCACTATTTCAAATGCTCAACACAAATGTATTTCTTAGTAGCGAAATAATATCTGATCAGTATGCCTGCAAATCTACGATTTTTCAAACCCAAACACCAGGCAGGCCTCAGCCTGACATAACAGACTGTATTCAATGTTTGGGGGCTTTTTTGTGAAGTTAATTTATGCAAAATAGTGCTGTATATATTTATTGTATCAGACAGCCAAAAAAGTGGTCCACCGGCCTAAAATGTGCTAACTTGGACAACGCAGAAATATGAGGCCTGTCACGGAAATAACACACTGCCAAATCAGTGGCTTTTTTAAAAATGCAAAATAGTGCTGTATATAATTAGGATATCAGTCAGCAAAAAATGTGGGAAAAAAGGCCTAAACTGCGCAAAGTTGGAGCACACAGATATATGAGGCCTTTTTGGGTGAATTTAAAAAAAAAAAGCCACACAAGGCTAGCACACAAAACTATGCAACGTATGCCTGACAAACTATGATTTTGAAACAGGCCTCAGTCTGACACAACAGATTGTATATTTTTTGGGGGGGTGAACTTTGGGGGAAAAATTAATAAATAAAAAATAGGTATATTGTAAATAAGCTGCAGCAGTTATGGAGCTTTGGGAGGGTTGCAGTGGGAGCTATGTACGCACATACAGTGTCTGCAGGCCATGCACTGATGTGGCTATGCCATGCCCTGTCTACCTAGCGCTGCAATATCACGACCCACGAATTAGCCCTTAAAAGGACTGTTGGTTTCCCAGGAGTTGTGGATTTCACAGTTGCAGACCTACACTAACACTTAAAAGCAAGATTTTCACTCTATCTCGGCAGCAGCTCTCCCTACCCTCGTTGAATATGGAGTTGAATGCGGCGAGCAGGGCAACGCCAGGTCTCCTATACTCGGGATGATGCTGTGCGGCCAAGTCAATCACTGCACGACCAGAATAAAGTTGGCTGCGGGGTTTCATGGCCTGGCATACAATCCCTGCACCGTGATTGGGTCTCTAAAGTCCGCCAAAACTGATGGGTGGAGACACCAGTTACTGTAAAATAATCCCAGAAATGCTTGCTGCTCGCTGAGTATGCCGAGCATAACGATACTCGGGCGAGTAACGAGTAGTGGTGAGCACGTTCCCTCATCACTAGTCTCTACCTGTTTCTCCATACACCAATCCTTCCAATCAGTACCAGTACCTGCACCCGCTGTGTGAACAGGATCCTACTTAATCCATACACCACTCCTGCTCTGTGTCTCAGCTGTGCCTGCCTGCTTTGCATCTCTGCCGTACCTGCCTGCCTTGTGTGTCTGCTGTGCCAGCCTGCGCTGTGTCTCAGCCGTGTCTGCTTGCCCTGTGTCTCAGCCATGCCTGCTTGCCTACTCATCCGAGTTTCAGCTGTGCTCATCTTCCAGTCGTGCCTGTCCCTGCACCAGTCCTAGTGTTCCTGTTTCCCAAGTGCGATCAGCAGCCACAGCCAGACACCGCCCTGGAGTGGCACCTGGCAGCTGCCTGCCGCACAAGCCTGACCTTACCATCAGATGCTCCAATGAAAACCAAGGCAGCTGTCCTAGTTACGCCCCTTCCAGGGTAGTCTGGTTTGTGGCATAGTGGGACCACAACCCTCTAGCTCTCGCCTACCAGTCAGGGCGTGAGCATGACAGTGGGTATGTTGAAGTGGTTGCTGTACAGGCATTTCCCCATGTTGAACTCTTTGAATACTCGAGAATCGTTGGTTCAACCATATGCCCCAATATCAACTGCAACAAAATGGTATCTAGCATCCACAATAGCCATAAACACAATTGAAAAGTATTTTTTATAGTTGTAGTTCAGGGACCCACTATGCACGGGTTTCTCAATACGGATGTACTTCCCGTCCACGGCACCGATGCAATTGTGAAAATGAGCCACATCCTCAAAGCTTTTGGCGATAGATAGCCACGTTGCTGGTGTTGGTGTCTGTAGTAGAACTGGATGTAAGTTGTTCCAAATGGCCTCACAGGTTTGACAAACAAGTTTGCAAATGGTGGATTTTCCAGGTCGAAATTGGAAGTGCAGTGAGGCAAACGTTTCTCCCGTAGCCAGGTATCTATGAGCAAAAACAATATCATGAGCTAAATGGACATAGGGTACAGAGTTTACAAAAGCTAAAATTTTTACAAAGCAAGCAACAAGGCAACTGAAACTGTATGACATTTGGCTACATATAGGAAAACAACGTGAAATGCACAATGGTATAATTACATGACATCTTGTCTTTGAAATCAGCTAGTAAAATGTAAAGAAATAAAAGAAAAATTACCTCAGGGTTACCTTTAAACGTTCTTCCACAGAAAGACTTTCATGGAAATTGCTGTGTTGATGACGTAGCTCATCCTTCACATGTGACAGCAAAATATCAAATGTTTCAATTGTCATTTGAAGATATTGCTGAAATTTAAAGGGATGATCCCGAATTTGAACATAGAGGGTGTGAAATGCACCATATGTTTGCAGAAAAAAGTTGACTTTGTGAACCCAATATCTCTGACAAACACGTCTCCGACGTCGGAACTGCATCAAGCGAAAGTTTACAAGCTGAGACACAAACATCTTGCTGGCAGCTGAAGTACACACCATGCTTCCAAAATGGCAAATGTGTCCACCCACACACAATAGCCAAAAAATTTTTTTAACTAACTTTATTAACAGTTTTGGAACGCATACCAACGGATACTTCAGGAACGGATACCATCAATGACAAACGCAGCCACATAGCGTTAACATGATGGCAAAAATACACCATAAAAAGATTTTGGGCTCATTTTTAGCGCATCAGTTTAATGGATCACCCTAACGCGATGTGAACCTAGCCTTAGGAAAACTAAAATAAACTAAGGTACACTGACTTTAGTTGTATCCTGCATCAAGTTTCAAACAAAACCATGTTATCCATCCAAACTTCAAGGTCAAAGAACACAGTATAACACTACACTCCATTGTGTGTGTGTCCATTTTCTGTCCATGCTTCCCTGCCTGTCTTAAGGTACCGTCACACTAAGCGACGCTGCAGCGATACCAACAACGATGTCGATCGCTGCAGCGTCGCTGTGTGGTCGCTGGAGAGCTGTCACACAGACAGCTCTCCAGCGACCAACGATCTCGAAGTCCCCTGGTAACCAGGGTAAACATCGGGTTACTAAGCGCAGGGCCGCGCTTAGTAACCCGATGTTTACCCTGGTTACCAGCGTAAACGTAAAAAAAAAAAACACTACATACTTACATTCCGGTGTCTGTCCTCCGGCGCTGTGCTTTCCTCTGCACTGTCAGCACCGGGCAGCCGTAAAGCAGAGCGGTGATGTCACCGCTGTGCTTTCCGGCAGGCCGGCACTCACAGCCAGTGCAGACTGGTTACCAGTGAAGACATCGCTGAATCGGCGTCACACACGCCGATTCAGTGATGTCTGCGGGAGGTCCAGCGACGAAATAAAGTTTTGGACTTTCTGTGCCGACCAACGATGGCAGAGCAGGATCCAGATCGCTGCTGCGTGTCAAACTCAATGATATCGCTAGCCAGGACGCTGCAACGTCACGGATCGCTAGCGATATCGTTCAGTGTCACGGTACCTTAAGTTCACGTAACAACAACCTTTATCCAATCCAAAATGTACAGAAAACTAAAAAACATTTTAAAACAAACAAAATTAACCGCTGAACTTCAAGGCCTAGGTGAGCACACACCTCTCTACCTATCTTAGTTCAAGCAATACATTCAGAGCATCCATGGCTGTAGCTCTATTATTAAAGGAACTAGAAAAACATTAACACCCTTAGGAAAACTAAAGGTAAAACTAAGGTACACTGTTTTTAGTTGTATCCTACATCAAGTTTTAAACAAAACCATGTTATCCATCCAAACTTCAAGGTCTAAGCACACAGTATAACCTGACACTCCATCGTGTATGTCCATTGCCTGCCTTAGTTCACGTAACAACAACCTTTATCCATGTCACGATTCACACCGTGACCGTCACCACCATGTCACGTATCGGGGTGACTTTAGGTCAACAGATGGCTAACACATGTGCAGGGGGGCTTATCTTAACTCATGTGCAGGGGGGCTTATCTTAATTATCCCTCCACTGCTACAATGTAATGAAAAAACACACGCAAGTCTATGGACCTCTTAGTTTACAGCAGGGGCTTATTCTAGTTATCCCACTGCTCTTCAATATGCCACGAACTGCAGGGATTTATGTATATCCCGCTTTACGGTTCTGCTTGAACTTGCAGTTCTCTCGCGCCCCCCTTACCCTCAGGTCAGATTAGATACTGCACCTAGGTTAATTAGTCACCAGAAAGTCTGCTGGCTATGTACTGGCTATTGGGCACGCTGCAGCGACGAGATATAACTAATCCCACTAAGGCAGGAACCATAATTATCAATGCCGCAGTCGCTACAACGACTCCCAAAGGCACAGCACACGGTATGCTGCCACCAGCTTCGTTTAAACGGGTCCGAAGTTAACCCAAAACAGTAGCGTAATTCCCTTCAGAAGACTTAGGGTACGTTTTAGAGCAGAAGAACGAATCTAGGATTTTAAATATTATACTCCATAAAAGATTTAAGGCAGTGTTTATAAAAAGTTATATAAAGATGTTACAATATAAGACAATTGAAAATATGTACAAAGGTAATTATAAAAATAACAGGGATTAAATAAGAAATTCAACATTTACATGTGTTCAGATCATGGCAGGCAGAACCAGGCTAGTGGGCGGAGCTCCCAAATGTCCCAATGCATCAGGACTGGCAGTACGATCTCCTCAAGTCAGACTCAGACAGACTCTGAAGGCTGGGTAAAGTGGAGTCACTTAAATAACAACAGCCTCGTGACATCACTAACAGGGCTGGTTTCCTCAGACCCTCCTATCTCTTCAGTCTTAGTAAATTTCACACAAGTTTGTCTAATGCATCTATCTCCGCTACAGAACATGTCAGAATAATGCGCACCTCAGCAGGTTCACCCTGGTGGGCCAATCCATCAACATTGCCATGCTTTGGCTTCATGGTGCCCCTGCCTATCCGGTGCCCCAAGTAGTGGACCTCACTCATGCTCATCTGGCACTTTCCCGGCTTGATAGTCCAGCTCGGTAAATTCGCCTGAGCACCTCCTCAAGATGTTGCAGGTGTTCCTTCCAGGAGGAACTGAAGATGGCAATCTCATCCAAGTAGGCCACTGCGCACTTCTCCAGTCCCTGAAGCAGAAGGTTGACCATCCGCTGGAAAGTGGCTGGGCATTCTTCATGCCGAAGGGCATGACCGTGGACTCGTACAGTCCAAAGGGTGTGATAAAGGCAGACGTCTCCTGTGCCTCGGAGCTCAGGGGAATCTGCCAGTATCCTCGACTCAGATCTATTATGGTCAGGTATTTTGCACCAGCTAACCTCTCCAGCAGCTCCTCAATGCGCGGCATTAGGTGCGCATCAAAGGCTGTGATGGCGTTGAGCCCCCTGTAGTCCACGCAGAACCAGGTGGTCCGGTCCTTCTTTGGCATGAGAACTACAGGTGAGGCCCACGCACTCTTTGACCGTCGAATCACCCCCAGCTGTAACATCTCATCGATCTCCTGGCACATAACCTGCTGCACCTGGTCGGAGATTCGATAGGGTGTTCGCCGTAGTTGGGCTTGATTCCCAGTGTCCACCTCGTGGACTACTAACTCAGTCCTTCCAGGTCGGTTGGAGAAAATGGCCCGGAAGGGTTCCAGCTTGGTCCGCAACTGCGACCGCTGGGGTTCGGTTAGTGAGGCGCTTACCCCCACGTCCTCAATGGACCCACTGGCCTTTGCTTGGGCCAGCATGTCCAGGAGGGTGTCTTCCTCCCAGTCTTCGGGTAAGCTGCAGACCGGTAAGACGAAAGGTTCACGTTCATGATGAGCCTTCATCATGTTGACGGGAAAGGCCTTTCGCCTACCCCAAGCGTGGTCAAGCGTGACCACGTAGGTGACCGGGTTGAGTTGTTGATGGACGACATACGAACCCTCCCAGGCTGCCTGAAGCTTATCCGTTGGCACAGGGACCAGCACCCACACCTTTTGACCCACGTGGTAGATCCGCTCCTGGGCATTCTGGTCGTACCAGTGCTTCTGGTCAAGGTCTGCATCTTGTCACGGAAGCGCATGACATACTCCACTATGGACACTTCAGAAGGGTTCGGCTCCTCTTCCCAGGATTCTCTTACCAACCCAAGGGGTCCCCGGACTCACCTGCCGTACAGGAGCTCGAAGGGGGAGAACCCCGTCGAGGCCCACGGAACCTCTCGGTAAGCGAATAGCAGGTGTGGGAGGTACCGCTCCCAGTCGCGCTCTTGGGTCTCAACCAGCATGCGTAGCATCTGTTTGAGGGTACCATTGAAGCGTTCACACAAGCCATTGATCTGTGGGTGATACGCACTCGATACCAGGTGCTTCACCTGCATTCTCTTACAGAGAGCCTCCATTAGGTGAGACATGAATTGGGTCCCTTGATCAGTAAGCATCTCCCTGGGAAATCCTAAACGTGAAAAGATAGCCAACAGGGCATCCGCCACCTTATCTGCCCTAGTTGACGACAGAGCTACTGCCTCTGGGTACCGGGTAGCGTAGTCTACCACAGTAAGGATGTATTGCTTTCCAGAGCTGCTGGGGACGCCAAGCGGGCCCACAATGTCCACCGCGATCCTCTGGAAAGGCTCCTCTATCACTGGCAAAGGGATCAGGGGAGCCTTAAGAGCAGGCCCCTCCTTCCCCACCTTCCCCACTCTTTGACAGGTGATACAGGAGCAGCAGTAGTTTGACACATCTGTCCCCATACTAGGCCAATAGAAGTGTTGAGACAGCCGGGCCTTAGTTTTGCTGATCCCCAAGTGTCCAGCTAGCGGGATCTTATAGGCAATCCGTAACAACTCACCCCGGAATTGCTGCGGAACGACCAGCTGTCTTTCCCTCAACCACTCCTTTTGTGATTCTCCGGGTACTGTCTCCCGGTACAACCTTCCTCGTTCCCAGAACACCCTCTCCTTCTCAGTCTCGGAGGTGGGCGTCTCAGCGAGTTGTCTCAAACTCTCTAGGCTCGTATCTGTGCTCAGAGTGGCCTGAAACTCCTGGCTAGGGGAAGCCAGAAGCGATGTCAGGGTCCCTTAGCCCACGGGAACCCTCTGGGACCTGCTCTGGGTCCACCTCTGGTTCAGTCCCAATGATGACTGAGGAGGGTCCGGAAGGCAGACAGTTATCTGCGTTCCGGGCACTCTGACTGCGGGTGACAGCAGCTATGTAGGTTGTCTCCCCGGGGATTTCTACAGACCCATCAGCCGGCGCTGCTATGGGCTCTACCTCCCCATCCACCCCCAACACTTCAGGGGCAGTGCTACTTATGGGCCAGTTACCTTCCTCTGTGGCACTGGTCAATTTCATGGCATCACCTTCCTCACGGTTCCCATGCTTCTCCCCATTTCCTGCAACACCGACACTTGCCCCTGCTAGGGGTTCCTCAGCCATCTCACTCCACAGAGCAACGTGGCTGAGCATGCCTGTACCTATTGACACATTAACCTTTGCAGAAAAATGGTTATCAGGTTCAGTTGTCACAGGTACAACATTTTCACCATCAATCCCAGGGAAAAAATGGTTATCAGATGCATCGTTACAAGATAAAGCATGGTCAGGTAACACATGCGATTTCCCATCATCATCATCATCCGCCTCAGGGTTAATGTTACCCGTATTAGCAGATTTAGGGTGGGGGGTGGGGGATGTCAGGGACGTAGTATGCAACCATCCTCCCCAAATCAGTCCCCAACAAAACATCAGTGGGCAAATTATCAGACAGCCCCACTTCCTTCACCCCGCTCCCGGCACCCCAATCAATTTAAACCTGGGCCATTGGTAAGGGCAGCTGATGCCCCCAATCCCAGTAACAGTTAGGGTGTTCCCCGGAATGATTTCTTCAGGGGCCACCAGTTTGGGTCGGATGAGGGTTCGTTCAGCCCCGGTGTCCTTGAGGCCTGTAGCAACATGGCCTCCCACAGAGACGTGCTGTACGTTGTCACACACCCTCCCAGCCACCCCACCCACCAAAAGAACTGCTGCTTTAGGTCCTGGGGCCTTGGCTGGTGGGTTCTTCTGCTTGTCTGGACAGTAGGGACTGATATGGCCAGTCCGCTTGCAGAAGAAACACTGGCGAGGTTCGTTGGTAGGTCTGGTGCGGTTGGCCACGGGGACAGGACCTCTGGTGTGTTGGCTGGCAGGGGTACTTGTTGTGAATTCTGCTCTTGGGTTCCCGGTGGTTGAAGGTGGGAATGCAGTTGTCTCTGAGTCACAGTCCTGGCCAGGTGTATTTGATAATTACAATTCGGACTGGGATATTTAGGTGTGCAGGATCCTTTAGCCCTTGCCAGTTGTCAATGTTCCTTGTGAAGTGATGGATCACTTTCTGGCTTCTCCTGCCTGCTGCCAAATTCAGCAAAGATAAGTGTTTGGTTCTTTGTATTTGTGGCACACTGCTGTGTGCCTGTTTCAGTTTTATTCCTGCTCTGATTGTAGGATTCACTGGAGTTGCAGATTTACTCTCCTACATCTATTAGTTAGATGTAGGAAGTTTTTGTAATTTCTGCTGTGGATGTTTTGAAGGGTTTTATACTGACCGCACAGAACTCTGTCCTATCCTGTCCTATCTAGCTAGTGTGGCCTCCTGTGCTAAATTCTGTTTTCTGCCTGTGTATGTTTTTTCCTCTCCGACTCACCGCCAATATTTGTGGGGGTCTGTCTATCCCTTGGGGATTTTCTCTGAGGCAAGATAGTATTCCTCTTTCCATCTTTAGGGGTAATTAGTCCTCCGGCTGTGACGAGGTGTCTAGGTGTGTTAGGTACACTCCACGGCTACTTCTCGTTGCGGTGTTAATTTCAGGATTGCGGTCAGTACAGTGGCCACCATCTCCAGTGAAACTTCTCATGCAGCTCCAAAGTCACTGGATCATAACAGGTACTGGCATTGGTTGCAGACTTACCCCCCTCTCCAGCTGGTGGTGACTGGCTTCCGCACTTCCGATCTACGGTTGGCCTCATAGGCATCGGCAATCTCGACTGCTTTCGTCTCGTCTTTGGGTTCTCTGTCCATCACAAACTTTCGCACCTCAGCTGGGCAAAGATGTAAGAATTGGTCTTTGATCCTGAGGTCTCCCAGCTGCTCAAAGGTGGTCACTGACAGTCCTTGGATCCACTGGTTAAAGTGGGTCCTGAGTCCATGCACCACATCGCCGTAGCTGTCATGTGGGCCACGTTGGAGGTTCCGGAACTTTCTATGATAAACCTCGGGTGTAAGCTGGTACTTTGGTATCAGAGCCTGCTTGATGGCCTCAAAGTCACCATCTTGTTCTTGAGGGAGGGCAGCAAACGCCTCCAGAGCTTTGCCTCTCAGCCCTGGGGTCAGGTATCGTGCCCATTCTTCTGTAGGTAGCTGGTACTGTCTGCAGGCTTTCTCAAAGTCCCGTAGAAAAGTGGCCAAGTTCCAATCCTTTTCCATCACAGGAAAGTGATCGGGCTGGGGCTTCGGTATCTGAGCGCTGTTGGACTCACCGCTCCGGGCGGTGGAGGGCATCACCCCCTGCCGGAACATCTCCAGTTCATATTCTCGCTGGGATTGGTGCTCTGCTCTCTCAGCCTCCCGCTCGGCTCGCTGGGCCTCTTGCTCGGCTCGGGTCTCCTGCCGGTATTGCTGAATCAGCTGCAGATGTCCATCATGGTCGTCAGTGGGGAGTTCTTCCAAGGCTTGCAGCAGGTGGGGTCCAATTCACCCTGGTTGCTAGAAGGGCCAGTATTCAGTGGTTGGACCTCTGTTGCACCATGTTCGCTTGTGCTGGCTTCTGCGGCCACTGGGCTCTGAAAGTGGTCTAGAGCGGCTTCCCATTGCACCAGATCTGTGACCAGTTATCCCACTGCTCTACAATATAACACGAACTGCAGGGATTTATGTATATCCCGCTTTACAGTTCCGCTTGAAAACTTGCAGCTCTCTGACGCCCCCCTTGCCCTCAGGTCAGATTAGGTACTGCACCTAGAGTAATTTGTCACCAGAAAGGCTGCCTGCTATGTACTGGCTATTGGGCACGCTGCAGCGAGGCGATATAACTACTCCCACTCAGGCAGAAACAATAATTATCAATGCTGCCGTCGCTACAACGACTCCCAAATACCCAGAACAAGGTATGCTGCCACCAGCTTCGATTAAACGGGTCCGAAGCCAACCCAAAACAGTAGCGTAATTCCCTTCAAAAGACTTAGGGTACGTTTTAGAGTAGGAAGAATGAAAACTAGTAATTTAAATATTTTACTCCAAAAGATTAAGGCAGTGTTTATAAAAAGGTATATAAAGATGTTACAATATGAGACAATTGGAAATATATACAAAGGTAATTATAAAATAACAGGGATTAAATGAGAAGTTAACACTTACATGTGTTCAGGTCATTTCAGGCAAAACCAGGCTAGTGGGCGGAGCTCCAAATTCCCAGTTCATTAGGGCTGGCAGTAAGAGCTCCTCAGGTAAGACTGAAGGCTGGGTTAAGTGGAGTCACTTATACCTGAAGCCTGGTGACATCACTAAAGGGGTTGAGTTAACATCGCCCTCCCCTCTCCTCAGCTGTACAGTTTTCTCCAACAATTCTTATAATTCTTGTATTTTCGTTCCTGAACATGTCAGAATCATAACACACCCAGCATTCATCTTATTTTAAAATGAGACCAAATTTGGGCCAGTTGGGACACATAGTTCCGGAGAAATCCATACTTTGTACCTGTTGGAATTAGAGGCTCATGCTTACAGTGGCTGACAGATCCGCCAATGGAAATTCGCAACATGGACTTACTATTTTCCTAGCCTACATCGGTGACCCAATATCTTATCATAATAGAACAAAGACCCTCATGGATTTTGGGAGGCCTAGACCAGTTTCAGCTGGTACAATTGTCTATTGCAGCTACAGCGGTCATAAAAATTCTTTAGGTGGGTGTAAATGAGTAATTTGGGATCTACACATACACATCTCAGCACACAGAAACACACATAGAAGGGGCTTTTTTTAGCCCACAGCATTTGGCTAACAGGCAAAGCTACAAAATCATATTACATTTCATACAATATCGTGACACCACCAACAACCATCCACTGTAGGGGGGCCCCGCAATGCAAGAACCCCCCATACCGAACTTTTTTGCCAGCTTCGAGAACCCACCAGCGCCACACCGAGAGCACTTGACCCCCCCTTCAAGTGCTCGAGACCCCACCAACCAGCCCTGCTGTGGCCTTCTGTATCCCCTCTCGCAAGCCGTCAATCCACAAATCCATCCCTACAGTGTTCAAATGCACTCCATCCCCAAACCAGCAATCTCTTTCCGTAGAATCTAAGCCTGCGTGACGTATCGCCACGTTCTGCAACAAGATCTTAGATACTTCTTTATTACCTTTGACCCGGGCCTTGTTAATTCTTCCCACTGACCGTGCCCCTCACCATTTCCTTCTAGGTACCATGTCAGACCACACTAGCCTCATACTTGGATACACTAATTCCAGCTGCCTCACATCCCTTCTGATGTTGGCGCTCAGTCCTTTTCCTGAGCTGGATCCCAGGTCATTACCCCCTGCATGTAATACTAATATATCTGTGGTCCCAAAAAGGTATACTGCCCAAGAAGGTAGTACCCGGCCCATGTTAAACCCCTGTACCCCAGCCAACTAATCACCGCCCTTTCTCTTGCAAAACCTAACTGTCTCCCGTCCGTCCATCTGTCAGTCCGCTGTGCTTCCCTGAAAACGTATGAATGTCCTAAAATCCAGGTAACGATCGGGACTTGTCCTGTAACAAACCAGAAAGAAATTAGTGTGGCGTACCATATCCAGGACAGATTGCTGCCTCATAACCTTGAGGTTGTACCGTTGGGACCCCACAGGCCAATTCGCTTTATTGTTCCTGGGCTCAGTCCACCCACTTCGGCCTCCGTTGCCGCCCCAATCCGAAAGGAATGCCTTGTGTATTTGCCAGGATCCACGCCTGTCATTACCACGCACATCCAGAATACTTTAATAAATTGCTACTTGGACATGAAGGACCCATACTCATGACATAGCAGCGGTCCATCCCGTTGAGGCCTGGTGGCCGAGAATATCATAAAACATTTCCAAGGACACATGATAGAACCGGTGACCTTTTCCAATAGCACCATTTTCCTTTCCCCCACCTGATCCGTTTTGATCTTCTGATCTATAATTCTAATAATTTCTGCGTAGCCATGATGTCCTTAGCTAAATTGCCCCCAGCTTTTCCTCCGCCCGGTGCTACCAATTCCCCTATCCTCATTGTCCCCGAAAAATGCTAATGAGAATGTCAGCCTAAACAGGCCCACCTTAAAACGTGACATGCACACCGTTTCTAAATGTAATCTTAGGTTCTACTTTAAACCAAATGGCACAGGCCGCCTGCTATCCTTTCTGCCATTTTCTTTTCCGGACACCCTTAATGGCCTGTCTTACTAAACAATTATTTTTCAAGTCTGTTCTGTTCCCCTGTTTAAACCCAAACACTAACACTGAAATTAATTGATTTATCTATGCTGTAGACCACTTACCAACCGCGGCCTGCCTAATTCCCTATCTGTTCTTCCTCTGTCAAGTCCTCCCTCCCTTGTCCTAACCAGTATCCCCCTAGTTGCTATGTGCATAGATAAGCTGTTCACGTGGTACTTGCTAAGGATGACTTGATCAGTGGCTTCGGCACACAAATGAAGGTTCCAAATGAATAATAAAGTTTATTTATAATCTTCTCAGTATTCCATATTTCAAAAAATAAACTCAAAAATAGACTCCGCTCACGGTGACAAAATGAGCATATCAGGTATCAATTTCAACGTTTCGGCTGGCTATGAGCCTTTATCAAGATATACCTGTATCTCTAATGATATAAATAATAATCAAAATCTGAATGCACATATCGTATAACGAAGAATAAAATAACATAGAAATGATTTAACAATAATGAACCAAAAATAGCCCTGACTATCTTCAGGGTATATTCCATCCATATAACGTAGTGTGTATAAATCTGTATATCTAAAGAAGTTATACAAGGCGGAGGTCAAACACCAAACACATCTGTCAGATAACCTGCGTACAAAATCAACCAAAATGTATACAGTGTTTACTGAAAAAATCTGTATACAAAACATGTGAATACTACAAGACATAATGTGATAGAACAAGTATTTTGAATGCATGGACACATGCTGCTGGTTTAGTGGGTAGCAGAATGATTGAAAAAACATAGGCAGAGGCATAGAGTTAAACAGACCCCAACCGCAATATCAGGTCCGAAAGAGGACAGAAAAACCTCAAATAGTAGGTGTCGTACCTTATGATAAGCAAATATCCGGGTGATAGATGTCCGTAGTGCGTTATAGTGAAGCCGCATGTTAGTGCTCTTATATGCGCCGTGGACCCGCTGTGAAAGAAGAACTTCCGGGTGATATGCCCAGTGCGCAGGCGCAAGAGTTCGTGAAGAGCCGAGTGATGTCGAAAAGAACCGAGTCACTTAGGACACAGGAGCGCATGCGTAGTTAGCGGGGATCCGTGCCTGCCTGCTGCAAAGAAACAGAGAATGAGAATAGTCATATAGCCGGCATGTTAATGTATAAATTCAGTAAAATGGGCATAAAGCAAGAAGAAGAAGAGGAGAAAATAAAAATATATAAAGAATGGAAGGTGAAAAAGAAAAAGGACCTACATACGAGTAACAACTTGTCTCAATAGCATCACTAACAATAACCATTAACCATAGTATTAGAATCCATAAAATGGGAGCCCTAATGAATCATAGACCCATCGACCACTAATGTATGACTTCGTATTCCCTATTTAGTCCCAATGGGGAGAGTTTTTGCAACTTATGAATCCAATATGCCTCACGTATCTTGAGTTTACTAACCTTATCACCTCCTCTTCTGGATGCAGGAATCCAGTCTATAACTTGATATCTAAGTTGTGTGACAGAGTGTTTGTGTTGAGAAAAGTGGGCAGGAATTGGTAACAAGTTGCGTGAGCATCTAATAGTGGATTTGTGCTGGGAAATGCGGTCCCGGATATGCTGGGTGGTCTCACCAACATAACCGAGACCGCAAGGGCACTCGATGAGGTACACCACATATGTGGAATCACACGTAAAATGTCCTTTGATAGGGAACCTCCGCCCAGTACGTGGATGTGTGAAAGAGTCCCCCTTAGTGATGTTAGAACATTGCAAACAACTCAAACAAGGGAAAGTCCCATTTCGTGTGGTACTAAAAACCCTCTGTTGTGCCACGGATTTAGCCGACCCAGCATCAGCTCTCACAAGGTAATTCCTTATGTTGTCTGATCTCTTATTGCAAATCATTGGTCTTGTATTAAATTCAGGAACATGAGGATAGGAGCAGGGCCGGACTGGGATTAAATTCAGCCCTGGAATTTGAAGTTACACAGGCCCACTTGTCACATGGTGACTGTATAATATATTTGTACACTTGTAGGCAGGGTCGGTTTTAGGCAAAGTGGGGCCCTACACTAGGCAAAGTTTAAAATGGAGCCCCAAATTCTAACATATTGCACATCACACAAAAGCATTTCGGTTGTATTTACAAGCGCTGAGTTCAGGCCGCTAAATGAGTTTGATTGACAATACTGAAGTTGTTCAATGCTTGTTTCCCGGCCTCTTTCCACCAGCTGAGGAATAATGATGGGACAGAACGATCACTAATAGATCACTAACAGATCACCATACAGTATCATGTTATCAGCAGCACATCTACAGTTTACGCTGGCGATGCGCTGCTGAAAACAATGATTTTTGTTCCAGCAAAAACAATCTGAATATGCAGCATTTTACTTGTTTAGTAAAATACACCCCATAGGCCTCCATATATTATAATATGCACCTCAGTCCTCCATATAGTATAATACACTCCCTATAGTCCTCCATATATTAAAATACACTGCTCAGTTCTCCACATAGTATAATACACTCCTCATAGTCCTCCATATAGCATAATACACTCCTCATAGTGCTCCATATAGTATAATGCACCGCCATAGTCATCCATGTAGTACAATTCACTTCCCATAGTATAATGCACCCCATAGTTCTTCATATAGTATAAAGTATTCCCCATAATCCTCGATACAGTATAATGCAGCCCACATATTGTATAATGCAGCCACCACCCTACAGAATATAATGCAGCCACCCCAGAGTATAATGCAGCCACCCCATAGAATATAACACAGCCCACCTCCCCATAATATATAATGTAGCCCCCACAGAATATAATGCAGCCCCCCATAGTATATCACAGTCTCCCCCATAGAATATGATATACTCCCACAATAGTATATAACACGGCTCCCTATAGAATATAATATATCCCCATAGTATATAGCACAACCCGCATAGCAAATAACACAGCCCACAAAGCAGTAAACAGCACAGCCCATGTAGCAGTATACAGCACAGCCCACATAGTAGTATACAGCACAGCCCACATAGTATTATACAGCACAGCCCACATATTAGTGTATAGAACAGCCCACATAGTAGTATACAGAACAGCCCACACAGTGGTATACAGCACAGCCCACACAGTAGTGTATAGCACAGCCCACATAGTAGTATACAGCACAGCCCACACAATAGTATATAGTAGAGCCCACATAGTAGTGTATAGCACAGCCCACATAGTAGTATACAGCACAGCCCACACAGTAGTGTATAGCACAGCGCACATAGTAGTATACAGCACAGGCCACATAGTAGTATACAGCACAGCCCACATAATAGTATACAGCACTGCCCACATAGTAGTATACAGCACAGCCCACATAGTAGTATACAGCACTGCCCACATAGTAGTATACAGCACAGCCCAAATAGTAGTATACAGCACAGCCCACATAGTAGTATACAGCACAGCCCACATAGTAGTATACGGCACTGCCCACACAGTAGTATACGGCACAGCCCACACAGTAGTATATGGCACAGCCCACACAGTAGTATATGGCACTGCCCACATAGTAGTATACAGCACAGCCCACATAGTAGTATACAGCACTGCACACATAGTAGTATACAGCACAGCCCACACAGTAGTATACAGCACAGCCCACACAGTAGTTTATAGCACAGCCCACATAGTAGTATACAGCACTGCCCACATAGTAGTATACAGCACAGCCCACATAGTAGTATACGGCACAGCCCACATAGTAGTATACGGCACTGCCCACATAGTAGTATATGGCACAGCCCACACAGTAGTATACAACACATAGTTACATAGTTACATAGTTACATAGTTATTAAGGTTGAAGGAAGACTTTAAGTCCATCTAGTTCAACCCATAGCCTAACCTAGTAGTATACAGCACAGCCCACATAGTAGTATACGGCACAGCCCACATAGTAGTATACAGCACAGCCCACATAGTAGTATACAGCACTGCCCACATAGTAGTATACAGCACAGCCCAAATAGTAGTATACAGCACAGCCCACATAGTAGTATACAGCACAGCCCACATAGTAGTATACGGCACTGCCCACACAGTAGTATACGGCACAGCCCACACAGTAGTATACGGCACAGCCCACACAGTAGTATATGGCACTGCCCACATAGTAGTATACAGCACAGCCCACATAGTAGTATACAGCACTGCACACATAGTAGTATACAGCACAGCCCACACAGTAGTATACAGCACAGCCCACACAGTAGTGTATAGCACAGCCCACATAATAGTATACAGCACTGCCCACATAGTAGTATACAGCAGAGCCCACATCTCTCCTCCCCTAGAATGGCCCCACAGTCCAGTAAAAAACACTCCTCACCTCCCCTCGTGCCTGCAGTGCTCCCTGCTCCTGTCTCGTTGGCTGCTGCTGCTTTGCCTGGGACCCAGGGAGTGCACGTGCACCCGCAGTGTCGGAGGCAGAGCGGGGAATGATGGGAGAGGGAGCATCAGGTGACGCTCTCTCCTCCATCATTGCATTCAACTGTAGTTGCAGCGGCGGCTCTGGGGGGGAGGGTGAGTCGGCGTGCAGCGGCCCACTACTGGCACCGGCCCTTCTGGCATTGGCCAGAACAGCCCGATGGCCAGTCCAGACCTGGATAGGAGTCTGTAGAATATTACAGTGCTTAAATATACATTGATGAATACGTTGTTTAAAAGGATGAAAAGTTTTCACAAAGGTTATTCTAGGGGTCTTATGCGAACCAGATGTAGGCACAGGTATGTTTTCAGTCAAATCTGAAGTGGTGGGCGGATATCCCCTGTCCTGGAATTTCCTGTCCATTTCCTTATTTCTGTGACGGCGGGTGATTGGATTGGAGACTATCCTCTTTATCCTATCATGTTGGGACTTGGGCAACGCCCTTTTAACATGTTGTGGATGGCTACTTGTATACAGAAGTAAACTATTTCTGTCAGTTGGTTTTACATATAAGTCAGTTTCCACCAGACCACCCGTCTGTACCATAACCAATGTGTCCAAAAAATTAATGGAATGGTAATCATATTGCATAGAGAACAAAATGTCAGGTGTACCCTTTTTTTCAAATGTCTTTTTTTACTTTGTCCTACAACGAGACATCAAGCATTATCTCAAAGGTCACGAGTCATGACCCCGGGGACCTTTCTTCATACACCATCTGAACAGATACAGACAAGGGATTTCGAAAGGGATTTATGAAGATTGACAGCGTTGGATTTACATTCAATAACATTGGCAGAATACCATAAAGTGCAACGCATCCCTAGAGGCCTCAGGGTCCCACTTAGACCGACGATTTTTCAAGACAAGACCGACTATTGTGTCAAATTCGAATCCATCGTTATTAAATGTTCCATGGACCTTATAATTGTTACAATTGATTTTTTACAGAAAGAAATAAGTGATTTGAAAACCAGGATCTCCACCGCTGAACAATACCTGAAAGATACCAGTGCACCTGGGGATTTCAAGGTATTGAAAACTAAACTTGATAATGCTATTTCTGAATTCCGTAACAGCCTACAAGAGAAAAAAAGAACCAAGTTTCTTAGAGACACGGATGACTATAAAAACAATTCATGTAGAAAAGCTGCGGAGACACCATCACATGTTTCTCAACGCAAGCAATAAATAGCCAGGTCTTTCACCGGGAAGGAACCACCACGGGAAGGGCAGCATCCAAAAAGGAAAACCACCTATTCCAAAACATGGTATCCATCCACAGACAGCTGTTTCAGGGTATTTGCCCCTCATCAGTGTGGAGTAAGAAACTGGCTATTAGGAGCAGTGCCTAGTAAAAGGACTATAAACATAAGGATGAATGACCTCGGGGAGATCAAGACATCCAACACCGCGGAGACTCCGATGAAAGACCGGGCTATTTATTGCTTGCGTTGAGAAACACGTGATGGTGTCTCCGCGGCTTTTCTATATGCATTTGCATATTTCTTATAAGGGATGGGGGCAGTGTTCTGGATCACTTCGTTGAGAAACACGTGATGGTGTCTCCGTGGTGTTGGATGTTTTGATCTCCCCGGGGTCATTCATCCTTATGTTTATAGTCCTTTTACTAGGCACTGCTCCTAATAGCCAGTTTTCTACTCCACACTGATGAGGGGCAAATACCCCGAATCAGCTGTCTGTGGGTGGGACTGCTTCTTGGCCTTTTGGCTCAGATCTTGTGTCGCAGCAAGAGGGTGCAAGTATTTCTTGGCAGCGTGCTGCTAATTTTCTTCTGCGGTATTCGTATCGGCAGTGAAGACTGAAAGATGTTCATTAAGAATACGATTCGCGTGGTCGTGGAAAGTGGAGCCAAAAACAATGTGGTGTACGTGGTTCGTGACCTGCTGGAGGGAAAGGCTGGAGCTCATCGGACTGATATTTTCAGCGTGAATGAATTTCATAACCAAGGTACATATGATGTTACCTTTGTGAGTGAGCCTTGCTGTTTAACTGTTTTTGAGTGGCTCAGAAGTCATGATGGTGACTCATGCCTGGAGGGAGTGCGGGTGGAGCCTCTGTTTGGGCTCATGGAAAAAGTAGTGACGGTTACGGTATATAATCCTTATACAGAAGTAAGTCTGTTGGAGCAGTTCCTGGCTCGGTACTGTGAATATGTGAAGAGTGGAGAGAAACAGAAAAATTGTTTGGGCATTTTCAACTGTAAGTATGTGTTTCGTGTGAAACTGAAGAAAGACCCCAGTTGTTTGGGAGATTTCACCCATCCCCCGGCAAATTTTTCAGTGGCGGGTCATAGGGTCTTTCTGACATAAGCAGGGCAGCCTCTATACTGCAGGAAGTGTTTCCAATTTGGGCACTTGCAGAACATGTGTGATAAGAACTTGGTTTGCTGTAACTGCAAAAGAGAAGGCCATGCGGCGGCTCAGTGTCCGATGCCACGTGAATGTGACCGGTGTGGTAATACAGGGCACCTGTATAAGGACTGTCCATATGGTGGGCCATGGAGGCCAACTAGAGAGGAGCAGAGGTGGGAGGAGGAAGAAAAGAAACGTGAGGAGGAGCAGAGGCAGGAGGAGAAAAAAAAGAGAGAGGAGGAGGTCAAGAAACGGGAGGAGGAGAGGAAGCGGGAGGAAAGCGAGGCTTCTGCGCAGCAAAGCGCTGAGGTAATTCCGCCCTCTATGGTTGAGAGATGGCGGGATAAACGGCAGCAGGACAAGGAGGCTGAAAGCAGGAAGGAGGAGCTGGAGGACAAGTTATTCTGGAGAGCCGCAAAGCATGAAGAGCGTGCTATGGTTAAAAATAAAAAGGAAAAAAAGGAGGTCCCAGTTACCAAAGCAGAGGAGTTGGGTGTTTTGATGGATTTTGACACTTCTGGGGCGGAGGAGATGGCTGAGTCTTTGATCCCTGAGTCTGACCCAGGTAACATTGGCATTTTTTCCTCAGAAGAGGAGCCTGGGGGTCAAAAGTGTCCCAGGGAGGGTGGTGGGGAAATCTGTGACTCTGAGGTTTGTGAAGATGGAGGGCCCCAGAGTAAGGTTGGGCAGAAGAAGACGCGTGTGGAGGAGTGTATGGAGATCAGCGGCTCTGAAGGCTGCTCAGCGCAGATGGTGGAGGAGGACAGTGGCGGTGCTGTGTAGTTATGTGTTATTATTTCAGTAGCTAGGTGTTTTTGTATATAGCATTTGCCTTTAAAAATGTTTTTTGTGTTTTTCATGTAAGTTGAGTAATGTCATGTTCGTAGGTTGTTTTTTTTTAGTATTTTTGTTTCTGTGTATGTGATGGGTTTTGTAATCATATCACAAAATGTGAGGGTCTTTAAAAGCAGGTTGCGACGGGCGGCCATTTTGGATTTTTTTGCAACCCAAAGTGCAGGAATTTTTTGTCTGCAGGAGTGTGGGATTGTGGATGGTGTGAAGGGGAGTGAATGGCCTCATGGTGCGTCTGTGTGGTCAGGGAGTGCCTGTAATAAAAATGATGTTGTGGGTTTTTTGGTGAAGGGACATGATGTGAGTTTGTGTGACTATATGGTGATTGAGGTTGTAAGGTGTGTGTTGGCTAAATTTGAGTTTAGAAATGTTCGTTTTTGCGTTATTAATATATATGCGCCTGTGGGAAAACAGGAGCGTAGAGATTTATTTGAAAAAATTAATTTTTTTATTCCAGGAAGAGTGCCTGTTGTGATAGTGGGTGATATGAACTGTGATGTGGGAAGTGTGAATGTCGATGCGTCAGGGAAAGTGTTAATGGATATGGTGAGTGATTTTGGTTTAAAAGATATGCAGCGTGCATGCAAGATAACTCCATTGTTAAATACGTTTTTTTCTGACAGTGGGAGGGTGGAGTCTAGATTGGACTATTGTTTTGTTTAAAAAAATCTGACTCCTGTTAGTTATGCACAGGAGAGTGTGTTTTTTCTGATCATGTGTGTATGGAGTGTGAATTGGATTTGCATGTTAATGATGTGGCTGGGAAAGGTGTGTGGAAGTTGAATGTGAGTTTGCTGGAAGGAGGGGGGTGAGAGAGGAGTATGAAAGACATTATGCAGAGTGGTGTGGGTGCAGGAGTGATTTCAGAAGTGTGTGTGAATGGTGGGATTGGGTTAAATGGAAAACCAAGAGTTTTTTTTTTTTAAAAACTGGGGTACAAGTGTGTGGCTGCAAAGAGAGAAAGGTTTGTTTTTTAAATGCAAGACTGAGTGTGTTGTATAAGTTGAGGGCAGGAGGGATGGATGCGAGTGAAGATTTAGTGAAAGTGAAAAAAGAAGTGAATGATTTTTTGTTCGAAAGAGGGAGGAGTATTGTGTAAAGGGCCAAATTAGAGAATTTGGAGAGGAATGAGAAGTGTTCGCGTTTTTTCTTTAAAAAAGTTTTTGGGAAGAGACAGAGTATGAGTGTTTTGAATGGGATCGATGGAAATGAAGTGAGTGGCGCGGACTTGTGTGAGGAAGTGGCAGAGTTTTATGATGATTTGTTTGCTGTGAAATGGAGGGATGAAGGTTTGGAGTGTGAGGTGTTAAGTGTTTTGGAAAATAGTTTGAATAGGATAGAAAGGGAAAGTTTGATGGGTGATGTCACGGGTGAAGAAGTATGGAAGGTGGTGTGTAGCATGGCTTGAATAAAACACCGGGGGAGGATGGTCTACCAGTGGAATTTTATCATGTGATGTGGGATGTGATTGGGAAGGATTTTGTGGATGTATGTAAGTATATGTGGGCAAATGCAGAGGTGGCAAATGATATGCGTGTAGTGGTGGTTGTGTTATTGCCAAAAAAAGGTGATTTGAAAAATCTAAAAAATTGGAGGCCGATCACATTGCTAAATTGTGATTATAAGATTTATGCAAAACTTTTGGCTAACAGGATGCGTGGTGTGGTTGGGAGTGTGGTGGGTGAGGAGCAATGTTGTGCGGTGCCTGGAAGACGAATACATAGAAGTTTGTGTATGTTGAGAGATTGCTTTTGGGATTGCATGAATTGTAAGAAAGGGGTGTATGTGTTGAGTTTGGATTTTGAGAAAGCGTATGATAGATTGGCGATGGATTTTTGTTTAGTGTGTTGGTGAAGAGGGGTTTTCCTTCTAAAGGTACCGTCACATTAAGCGACGCTGCAGCGATATAGACAACAATGTCGATCGCTGCAGCGTCGCTGTTTGGTTGCTGGAGAGCTGTCACACAGACAGCTCTCCAGTGACCAACGATCCCGAAGTCCCCGGGTAACCAGGGTAAACATCGGGTTACTAAGCGCAGGGCCGCGCTTAGTAACCCAATGTTTACCCTGGTTACCATCCTAAAAGTAAAAAAAATAAACAGTACATACTTACCTACCGCTATCTGTCCCCGGCGCTCAGCTGCTCTGCACTCCTCCTGTACTGGCTGTGAGCGTCGGTCAGCCGGAAAGCAGAGCGGTGACGTCACCGCTCTGCTTTCCGGCCGCTGTGCTCACAGTCAGTGCAGGAGGAGTGCAGAGCAGCTGAGCGCCGGGGACAGACAGCGGTAGGTAATTATGTAGTGTTTTTTTTTTTTACTTTTACGCTGGTAACCAGGGTAAACATCGGGTTACTAAGCGCGGCCCTGCTCTTAGTAACCCGATGTTTACCCTGGTTACCAGTGAAGACATCGCTGGATCGGTGTCACACACGCCGATCCAGCGATGTCCGCAGGAGATCCAGCGACGAAATAAAGTTCTGGACTTTCTTCAGCGACCAACGATCTCCCAGCAGGGGCCTGATCGTTGGTCGCTGTCACACATAACGATTTCCTTCACGATATCGTTGCCACGTCACAAAAAGCAACGATATCGTTAACAATATCGTTATGTGTGAAGGTACCTTTAGAACTGTTTGTGAAGTGAATAAACAAACATTTATCAAGATTGTATCACTATGAGCATTGTTTGTCACATCTGTAAATGTTTTACAAGAAATGAAGCTATGTAATTGTCTGAATGCATTCAGTATACAGTATTTCAATCTTTTTACAAATCCCCATTTATATATTCGCCATTTGTACATTTGAGGCAGCAAAAGTTAAGGCTCTCAAGGAGAGAAACTAATATAGTGGACAAAGGTATATTTTTAAAGAACTACTGAGCCAAACTAACAGCATTTCTTTATCAAATTTATATGAAGGGTAATGTGTCCAATGTTAGCAACCAGGCAACACAAAAAGGAGCTTTTCAAGTGAGCTCTTTAAGGTACACAAATGTTATGAAGTGTTTGCCAACAAGGATGTGGTTTCACCGATGTGGGGTACCTTTTTGTAAAAATATACTATTGCCATCTCAGGTCCCTTGCCCAAACTTCACCGGCCATGGATTTTTGTTTAGTGTGTTGGTGAAGAGGGGTTTTCCTTCTAAAGGTACCGTCACATTAAGCGACGCTGCAGCGATATAGACAACAATGTCGATCGCTGCAGTGTCGCTGTTTGGTTGCTGGAGAGCTGTCACACAGACAGCTCTCCAGTGACCAACGATCCCGAAGTCCCTGGGTAACCAGGGTAAACATCGGGTTACTAAGCGCAGGGCCGCGCTTAGTAACCCGATGTTTACCCCGTTACCATTGTAAATGTAAAAAAAAACCACTACATACTTACATTCCGATGTCTGGTCACGTCCCTCGCCTTCATCTTCCCGCACTGGCTGAGCGCCGGCCGTAAAGCACAGCGATAATGGGGGGACTAGGTTTCCCAAATTTGAATGTTTTTTCGGCGTGAATATTATGGTGTTTGTACTAGGTGTGATTAGGATGGATGGGAAGTATGCATGTATGTGCAGGTTTTTGTTTGGAAATTTCTTGTTTCGTTTGAAATGGCGTGAAAGAGATCTTAGGAGTCCAGTGGCTTTTGAGGTTCCTGTGTGGTATGTGTGGGTTTACAAATTTTTTGTGAATTATGAACTGTGTGATGTGGATGTGAGATTGTTATAAAAGAAGAAAGCTGTATATAAGATAATTGAGTGTAGAGAGGTGGAATTTGACATTATTGTTGGACGAGCTCACAGGCTGTCCTTGCCAGATCTTAAAATGGTAAGAGGGGATGATGTGCAGAAAGTATGGAAGAAGGTTCGTGTGAATGGTATGACAAATAGGCAGAGTGAGATTGTATGGCAGTCATTGCATGGGCTGTTGCCGGTGAGGGAGTTTCTGAAAAATCGGGGTTTAGTGAGGAGTGAGAGGTGTCCGAGGAGTGGATGTGGTGGGAGTGAGAGTGTGGTGCATTTGTTTTGGAATTGTCAGTATGCTAGAAGTGTGATTGCAGGTCTGGGTCATTTGTGTAAGGAGCTGTGTGAGGTGAATCTGTTGTCTTTTGAGCTTTTTATGTTTGGATTGGGTATGTGTGGGAAAAAGAAGAGAGTATTGTAGTTGATGATGGCATGTATAAAAGAGGTATTGTGGGATGTGAGGAATGTGTATGTTTAAAAGGAAGGCTATTGAGGTTAAAAATTGTATACAAATTATTTTGGGAAAATTGTATTTTTGTTTTGTTTGTGATCAGAGGAGGAGAGGAGAGGTAAATGCAGAGGGAATTTGGAAGACTAAAAAGTGAAAACATTTTGTTAATATATCTTGAGGTGTTTTTTTGTGTTAATAAAAATTTTGTTGTGTTTTCCAATGATGATGGGAATAGCGGGTGCACTGAGCATGTGGCACGCTGTTTTGGGAGATGAGTTCCTTATAGTTTTGGTTACTGTGGAACGTCCCATCTGAGGAAAAAAAATAAAAAAAATAAAAGCTGTCTGTGGATGGATACCATGTTTTGGCATAGGTGGTTTTCCTTTTTGGATGCTGCCCTTCCTGTGGTTGTTCCTTCCCGGTGAAAGACCTGGCTATTTATTGCTTGCGTTGAGAAACACATGATGGTGTCTCCGTGGCTTTTCTATATGCATTTGCATATTTCCCATAAGGGATGGGGGCAGTGTTCTGGATCACTGCGTTGAGAAACATGTGATGGTGTCTCCGCGGTGTTGATTGTTTTGATCTCCACGAGGTCATTCATCCTTATGTTTATATAAAAACAATTCAGTCTACCGATGGCGTTCTACTGGATCCTACAGAGGACCAATATCATATCGGAGAAGCAACAATTCGTTTTCCACCAGCTTAGACAGCGATTTTGGATCTCCACGAGCATCTTTTTTAGAAGCACGACGGGCCCGGCCACACAGAGGAAGACGCAGAGGGGAAGGAGAAGATCGACAAAGGATGACCTCGAGATCCCAGGTAGGGAGACATCCACTTCCAACAGTATTGTCTACAACATCTCATCGCAGATTCTCTCCCCAGCTGACATGACGCTTTTACAGAAGGGTCTTACATTCTGCCCAGTTCCTCATTTTGACTCTTTCCAGGTTGATCAAGAACTACATCGTTTTTTCAGAACTTTAAGACTAAAAGTGCATTTTTCTAATAGTCCACAAGACTTGGCACTTGGTACACCATCTGTGCCAACACCTTCTTTTTCCTTGAAATCCTTAGGCCTGAGAACTCATAGTTCATTCCAACCACCACAATCATACCATCCCGTAGAGACTTTAATTGAAGTAGTACAAAGAGAAGTTAAAACTATTTTGGAATCCATAGATAAGGGGTTAGTTAAAGTTAGAAATAATTTGTCTATGGAGGAATACAGGTCACTTCTTGATTTAAAAACAAACAAAAATTTGATTATAAAACCTGTGGACAAGGGGGGAACAATAGTCGTACAACACCGGTCATACTACATTGAGGAAATACGTACACAACTTGGGGACATTAATACGTATATACCTATATCCCATAACTCTACTTTTGAAATAGCAAAGTTGATAAGGCAATTGGTTACACACTATCAGCAACAGGGTACCATAGACTCAAAGTTGGGTGACTTCTTAATAAATACTTTTTACACACTCCCAAAAATACACAAAAACTTGTTGAGATCCCCGAGCAGACCCATAGTTGCGTCTACAAATTCTTTGTTGTCACCTTTAGCAATAACTTTGGAAACAATTATATCCCCAATTGTATCTAAAATGAGATCATTTTTGAAGGACAACATGCATTTTTTGGAGTTATTAAATGACCTGGGTCCCTTACCCTCCCGTTGTCTACTAGTGACAATGGACGTCACTAGTCTATATACGAATAGCGGAGAGGGCATTGATGCCGTTAAAAGATATATCACAACACATACAAGTTTTACTGATAATCAGCTACAATTTTGCCTTGATCTGCTTAGACCAATATTACATGCAGAAGAGGGGTACAGCAATGGGATCGAACGTTGCGCCCCCTTATGCAAATATATTCATGGACTTCTTTGAAACCACTTTTGTATATTGTCATCCCCAATTCTCAACCGATGTATTGTTTTGGCAGCATTATATTGACAACGTGTTCCTTATTTGGACTGGTGATGTTGAGTCATTATTATGTTTCCTGTTGTGAATTCTGTTGTCGGGCTCCCTCCTGTGGTCATGAATGGTACTTCGGCTGGTTCTGTCCATGGACTTCCTCTGGTGGGTGTTTCTGAGTTTCCTTCCTCAGGTGACGAGGTTAATTCGTTAGCTGGCTGCTCTATTTAACTCCACTTAGATCTTTGCTCCATGCCACCTGTTAATGTTCCAGTATTGGTCTAGTTCACTCCTGGATCGTTCTTGTGACCTGTTTTCCCAGCAGAAGCTAAGTTCCAGCTTGTATTTCTTTGGTTTGCTATTTTTCTGTCCAGCTCGCTATTTTTGTTGTTGTCTTGCTTGCTGGAAGCTCTGGGACGCAGAGGGAGCGCCTCTGCACCGTGAGTCGGTGCGGAGGGTCTTTTTTGCGCCCTCTGCGTGGTCTTTTTGTAGGTTTTTGTGCTGACCGCAAAGTAACCTTTCCTATCCTCGGTCTGTTCAGTAAGTCGGGCCTCACTTTGCTAAATCTATTTCATCTCTGTGTTTGTATTTTCATCTTTACTCACAGTCATTATATGTGGGGGGCTGCCTTTTCCTTTGGGGAATTTCTCTGAGGCAAAGTAGGCTTTATTTTTCTATTTTCAGAGCTAGCTAGTTCCTTAGGCTGTGCCGAGTTGCATAGGGAGCGTTAGGCGCAATCCACGGCTATTTCTAGTGTGTTTGATAGGATTAGGGATTGCGGTCAGCAGAGTTCCCACGTCCCAGAGCTCGTCCTTTATTATCAGAAACTATCAGGTCATTCCGTGTGCTCTTAACCACCAGGTCCATTATTGTCCTGACCACCAGGTCATAACAGTTTCCATAGGGATTTAAATTCTAGTACACCTGACATTTCGCTCTCTATACAATATGATTACCATTCCATTAATTTTTTGGACACATTGGTTATGGTACAGACGGGTGGTCTGGTGGAAACTGACTTATACAGTAATGGCCAAAAGTATTGACACCCCTGCAATTCTGTCAGATAATACTCATTTTCTTCCTGAAAATGATTGCAAACACAAATTATTTGGTATTATTATCTTCATTTAATTTGTCGTAAATGAAAAAACACAAAAAGAATAGTCCTAAAGCCAAATTGGATATAATTCCACACCAAACATAAAAAAAGGGGGTGGACAAAAGTATTGGCACTGTTCAAAAAATCATGTGATGCTTCTCTAATTTGTGTAATTAACAGCACCTGTAACTTACCTGTGGCACCTAACAGGTGTTGGCAATAACTAAATCACACTTGCAGCCAGTTGACATGGATTAAAGTTGACTCAACCTCTGTCCTGTGTCCTTGTGTGTACCACATTGAGCATGGAGAAAGAAGATCAAAGAACTGTCTGAGGACTTGAGAAACCAAATTGTGAGGAAGCATGAGCAATCTCAAGGCTACAAGTCCATCTCCAAAGACTTGAATGTTCCTGTGTCTACCGTGCGCAGTGTCATCAAGAAGTGTAAAGCCCATGGCACTGTGGCTAACCTCCCTAGATGTGGACATAAAAGAAAAATTTACAAGAGATTTCAACGCAAGATTGTGCGGATGTTGGATAAAGAACCTCGACTAACATCCAAACAAGTTAAAGCTGCCCTACAGTCCGAGGGTACAACAGTGTCAACCCGTACTATCCGTCGGCGTCTGAATGAAAAAGGACTGTTTTGGTAGGAGACCCAGGAAGACCCCACTTCTTACCCTGAGACATAAAAAAGCCAGGCTGGAGTTTGCCAAAACTTACCTGAAAAAGCCTAAAATGTTTTGGAAGAATGTTCTCTGGTCAGATGAGACAAAAGTAGAGCTTTTTGGGCAAAGGCATCAACATAGAGTTTACAGGACAAAAAAAGAGGCATTCAAAGAAAAGAACACGGTCCCTACAGCCAAACATGGCAGAGGTTCCCTGATGTTTTGGGGTTGCTTTCCTGCCTCTGGTACTGGACTGCTTGACCGTGTGCATGGCATTATGAATTCTGAAGACTGCCAACAAATTTTGCAGCATAATGTAGGGCCCACTGTGAGAAAGCTGGGTCTCGCTCAGAGGTCATGGGTCTTCCAGCAGGACAATGACCCAAAACACACTTCAAAAAGCACTAGAAAATGGTTTGAGAGTGTTAAAAATCGTTACTGCGCAAAAAATTTAATCAAGACTTAACCAGGTGCGTTATTCTTAAAAGAAAAATGTCATGGTATTCTGATGAGAAGTATAGTGGTTTATTGAATTATCCACCATTGCAGCAAAAACATAAAAGTAGATGAAACAGTTATGAAGAGAGTGTCCATGTGTAAATATCAGCGCTTGTCTTGTTACTCATCTTTCTCAAGGTCCTGAATGATAAAACAGTCTGTCTGTGTGAAGTTTGAAGGTCATCATGGCTCCCGTTATCAGCTGTTGTTCCTTCCTTGTTGGACGTCCATGGAGAATGAAATGTAGGAAGGGAGGTGACCGTCCCACGTGACAAAAAGCCCCCACACCCTCCTAAGAGACGTTTATATATGTCCAACACAGATCACGTGTTCCCTGTATATGGTGTTAACTTATACTCTGAGCTACATACACAGAAATAGCTTTTGATAGTGTCAGCAATAAACAATGCTCAGTACAGAATGATTCAATTACGGTAATATTTAACAATTCCCCCTTTTGAGGGTGACAGACATTGACTGGAACCCTCAAATTAAAATATTAATTAGATCTACTTTCTTCTTTGGCAAAATAATGTAATAATAATATCTATAATAATATTGTTATATGTTCTCAATAATATAATGATATGTAAATTCATGTTATTGTAAGCCGTGACTAATATTCATATAAAATATATAATTATTCTTCCCTATATCTACTTGAAGCATCTCAGGTCTGATGTCATCTGATGTCATCTGGTCTTCATATTGATATCTTCTTCTTTTAAAACAATCTTTAATATAAGTCTTTTGCAATAGATGATAGCATGTAGATATGTAGAGACTGTGTGTCATGTGTCAATCAAAGTCCATAAATTCAAATGTTGATAAGAAAACAAAGTTCATAGATGAAATGTAGCTTTAATATCTGTGCAGTGTCACCTTTAGAAACCTGGACTTACATTGGCTCGCCTTGGAAATCATCTGGAATCCTTCCATATCATCCGCACTGGTCTTGGAACAGTTGTGACATCTTTGGTCAACACAGCAAGGGTTACATTGACTCTTTCTTGCCAAACATAGCACCATAACCAGTCCTTAGTGCACAGGACACATGTCAGGGTTGTTGTAGCGTCCTGACAATTACCTGAGTGTTCACCAGTAGGGTTGAGCGAAACGGGTCGAACATTTTCAAAAGTCGCCGACTTTTGGCTAAGTCGGGGTTTCATGAAACCCGATCCGACCCCTGTGCGGGGTCGGCCATGCGGTACGCGACTTTCGCGCCAAAGTCGCGTTTCAATGACGCGAAAAGCGCCATTTCTCAGCCAATGAAGGTAAACGCAGAGTGTGGGCAGCGTGATGACATAGGTCCTGGTCCCCACCATCTTAGAGAAGGGCATTGCAGTGATTGGCTTGCTGTCTGCGACGTCACAGGGGCTATAAAGAGGCGTTCCCGCCGACCGCCATCTTACTGCTGCTGATCTGAGCTTAGGGAGAGGTTGCTGCCGCTTTGTCAGAAGCAGGGATAGCGTTAGGCAGGGTCCATTAACCACAAAACCGCTTGTGCTGCAGCGATTTGCACTGTCCAACACCACCCTCGGTGTGCAGGGACAGTGGAAGTTTTTTTTGTTTTTTTTTTCCCCTCAGCGCTGTAGCTCATTGGGCTGCCCTAGAAGGCTCCCTGATAGCTGCATTGCTGTGTGTACGCCGCTGTGCAAACCAACTGCTTTTTTCAAAGCACAAATCCTCTTGTTCCTTCCTTTCTGCACAGCTATCTTTTTTGTTTGTCCACACTTTTTATTTCATTTGTGCATCAGTCCACTCCTTATTGCTGCCTGCCATACCTGGCTGAGATTACTGCAGGCAGGGAGATAGTAGCTGCCTGCCATACCTGGCTGAGATTACTGCAGGCAGGGAGATAGTAATTGTAGGACATTCCCTGTTTTTTTTTTTTTTGGTGGGAGATTAAGATTGGCAATTTGGCATTTCTGCTAGAGTGCCATCCCTGTGTGTGCCATCTCTCTCACATAGTGGGCCATAGAAAGCCTTTTCATTTTTCTGTATTTTTTTTTGTGGGGTGTATAAATTCTCCCTGATAAAAATACAGTGGGAGATTAATATTGGCCTTTGGGCTTGTGTGCCAGTCCTGAGTGTGCCATCTCTCTCACAAATAGTGGGCCATAGAAAGCCTATTTTATTTTTTTTTGGGTTTTATAAATTCTCCCTGAAAAAAAGGGAGATTAATATTGGCCTCTGGGCTTGTGTGCCAGTCCTGAGCGTGCCATCTGTGCCAGCCCTGAGCGTGCCATCTCTCTCACAAATAGTGGGCCATAGAAAGCCTATTTATTTTTTTTTTTGGTTTTATAAATTCTCCCTGAAAAAAAGGGAGATTAATATTGGCCTCTGGGCTTGTGTGCCAGTCCTGAGCGTGCCATCTGTGCCAGCCCTGAGCGTGCCATCTCTCTCACAAATAGTGGGCCATAGAAAGCCTATTTAATTTTTTTTTTTGTTTTATAAATTTTCCCTGAAAAAAGGGAGATTAATATTGGCCTCTGGGCTTGTGTGCCAGTTGTGAGCGTGCCATCTGTGCCAGTCCTGAGCGTGCCATCTCTCTCACAAATAGTGGGCCATAGAAAGCCTATTTAATTTTTTTTTTGGTTTTATAAATTTTCCCTGAAAAAAGGGAGATTAATATTGGCCTCTGGGCTTGTGTGCCAGTTGTGAGCGTGCCATCTGTGCCAGTCCTGAGCGTGCCATCTCTCTCACAAATAGTGGGCCATAGAAAGCCTATTTATTTTTTTTTTTGGTTTTATAAATTCTCCCTGAAAAAAAGGGAGATTAATATTGGCCTCTGGGCTTGTGTGCCAGTCCTGAGCGTGCCATCTGTGCCAGCCCTGAGCGTGCCATCTCTCTCACAAATAGTGGGCCATAGAAAGCCTATTTTTTTTTTTTTTTGGTTTTATAAATTCTCCCTGAAAAAAAGGGAGATTAATATTGGCCTCTGGGCTTGTGTGCCAGTCCTGAGCGTGCCATCTGTGCCAGCCCTGAGCGTGCCATCTCTCTCACAAATAGTGGGCCATAGAAAGCCTATTTAATTTTTTTTTTTGTTTTATAAATTTTCCCTGAAAAAAGGGAGATTAATATTGGCCTCTGGGCTTGTGTGCCAGTTGTGAGCGTGCCATCTGTGCCAGTCCTGAGCGTGCCATCTCTCTCACAAATAGTGGGCCATAGAAAGCCTATTTAATTTTTTTTTTGGTTTTATAAATTTTCCCTGAAAAAAGGGAGATTAATATTGGCCTCTGGGCTTGTGTGCCAGTTGTGAGCGTGCCATCTGTGCCAGTCCTGAGCGTGCCATCTCTCTCACAAATAGTGGGCCATAGAAAGCCTATTTAAATATTTTTTTGGTTTTATAAATTCTCCCAGAAAAAAAGGGAGATTAATATTGGCCTCTGGGCTTCTGTGCCAGTCCTGAGCGTGCCATCTGTGCCAGTCCTGAGCGTCCCATCTCTCTCACAAATAGTGGGCCATAGAAAGCCTATTTTTTTTTTTTTTTGGGTTTTAGAAATTCTCCCTGGAAAAAAAAAGGGAGATTAATATTGCCCTTTGGGCTTGTGTGCCAGTACTAAGCGTTCCATCTCTCTCTCTCTCTCAGTCAGTGGGCCATAGAACGCCTATTTTTGGTTTTATTTGTTTTCTAAATTCTCCCTGAAAAAATCATTTTATTTTATTTGGTTTCTAAATTCTTCCTGATAAAATCATATTTTTTTTATTATTTTTTTTTCTAAAGTCTCCCTGAAAAAAAAAAAAAAAAAACAACCAAAAAAAACAGTGGGAGATTAATATTGGCCTTTCTGCTTGTGTGCCAGTCTTGACTCCTGGGTGTGCCATCTCTCTCTCTCTCTCTCTCTCTCTCCAATTGTGGTCCATAGAAAGCCTATATTTTTTTCCTTGATTTGGGTTCCAAAATCTACCAGAGAAAATAACTACATCAATCATTGGTAGAAAAATATTGGCCTCTGGGCTTGTGTGCCACTCCTGACTCCTGTGTGCGTCATCTCTCAGTCAGTGGGCCATAGAACGCCTATTTTTGTTTTTATTTGTTTTATAAATTCTCCCTGGAAAAATCATTTTATTTTATTTGGTTTCTAAATTCTTCCTGATAAAATCATATTTTTTTTATTATTTTTTTTTCTAAAGTCTCCCTGAAAAAAAAAAAAAAAAACAAACAAAAAAAACAGTGGGAGATTAATATTGGCCTTTCTGCTTGTGTGCCAGTCTTGACTCCTGGGTGTGCCATCTCTCTCTCTCTCTCTCTCTCTCTCTCTCCAATTGTGGTCCATAGAAAGCCTACATTTTTTTTCCTTGATTTGGGTTCCAAAATCTACCAGAGAAAATAACTCCATCAATCATTGGTAGAAAAATATTGGCCTCTGGGCTTGTGTGCCACTCCTGATTCCTGTGTGCGTCATCTCTCACTCAGTGGCCCATAGAAAGCATATAGTTTGTTACATTTGTTTTCTAAATTCTCCCTGCAAAAATCTATTTTTTTTTTTTTGGGGGGTTTCTAAAGTGTTCCTGAAAAAAATAAAAATAAAAAAAAAATAATAGTGTGACATTAATATTAACATTTGTGCTTCAGTGACAGTCCTGCGTGTGGGGCATCTCTCTAATTTGCAGCCACCAAAAAAAGAGTGTGTAACATTGGGCCTGATTTTCGCTGTGGTCTCACCAACCTGTAAAGGGGTAGCTAAATCATACTGAAGTTATAGCTCACCGTGTAAGTTGTGTGACTGCAACAAATAACGTTAGTTTGGTTACGTTTTTAAAACAATGAGGAAGTCTAGTGGAAGAGGTCGTGGCCGGGGGCGTTCATTGTCAGCTGGTAATGAGGGTAGTGGTAGTGGTGGAGCATCAGGTGGTCGTGGGGAAAAAAATATTGCACCTAAGTCTGGAGCTGTGGAGCCAGGTTCGTCGTCCGGCTACACAAGGCCTCGAACGCTCCCTTTTCTGGGATTAGGAAAACCGCTTTTAAAGCCGGAGCAGCAAGAGCAAGTTTTGGCTTATCTTGCTGACTCAGCCTCTAGCTCTTTTGCCTCATCTCGTGAAACTGGTAAAAGTAAAAGCAGCGCGTCGTTAGTGGATGTTCACGGTCAGGGACAAGTCACTTCCTTGTCCTCTTCAGCAAAAACAACAACAGAGAAGAATGCAGCAGGCGACACAACGGGTTACTCCATGGAGCTCTTTACACATACCGTCCCTGGCTTAGAAAGTGAAGCAGTTAACAGTCCATGCCCATTACAAATTGAATCTGACATGGAGTGCACTGACGCACAGCCACAGCCAGACTACTATGCTGGTCCTTTGACTCAGACCACAACATTGGCCTCGCAGGGTGCTGATCAAGAATCAGACCCTGATGAGACTATGTTGCCCCATCACGAACGCTATACCACCGAACGACACGGTGACACAGACGAAGTTGCGCAGGAGGTACAAGAAGAGTTATTAGATGACCCAGTTCTTGACCCCGATTGGCAGCCATTGGGGGAACAGGGTGCAGGCGGCAGCAGTTCTGAAGCAGAGGAGGAGGAGGGGCCGCAGCAGGCATCAACATCGCCACAGGTTCCATCTGCCGGGCCCGTATCTTGCCCAAAACGCGTGGCAAAGCCAAAACCTGGTGGAGGACAGCGTGGCCATCCGGTTAAAGCTCAGTCTGCAATGCCTGAAAAGGTATCCGATGCTAGAAAGAGTGCAGTCTGGCATTTTTTTAAACAACATCCAATTGATCAGCGCAAAGTCATCTGTCAAAAATGTTCTACTTCCTTAAGCAGAGGTCAGAATCTGAAAAGTCTCAATACTAGTTGCATGCATAGACATTTAACCACCATGCATTTGAAAGCTTGGACTAACTACCAAACGTCCCTTAAGGTTGTTGCACCCTCGGCCAATGAAGCTAGTCATCAACGCAACATCCCTTCCGGCAGTGTAGGACCACCATTTAGCGCACCACCTGCTGTATCTGTGCAGGTATCTTTGCCAGGCCAAAGCAGTCAGGGTCAGGGAATCACCAGTTTCGTAGTAGGAAACACTGCATCTAGGGCACCGGCGGCAACAATACCATCTCCCACCGTCTCTCAGTCTGCCATGTCCACCGGCACCCCCGCTAGTTCCACGATCTCCAGCTCTCCAGTCCAGCTCACCCTACATGAGACTATGGTTAGAAAAAGGAAATACTTAGCCTCGCATCCGCGTACACAGGGTTTGAACGCCCACATAGCTAGACTAATCTCGTTAGAGATGATGCCCTACCGGTTAGTTGAAAGCGAAGCTTTCAAAGACCTGATGGACTACGCTGTACCACGCTACGAGCTACCCAGTCGACACTTTTTTTCCAGAAAAGCCATCCCAGCCCTCCACCAGCATGTTAAAGAGCGCATCGTCCATGCACTCAGGCAATCTGTGAGCACAAAGGTGCACCTGACAACAGATGCATGGACCAGTAGGCATGGCCAGGGACGTTACGTGTCCATCACGGCACACTGGGTAAATGTGGTGGATTCAGGGTCCACAGGGGACAGCAAGTTTGGGACAGTTCTGCCTAGCCCACGGTCTAGTAAACAGTTGTCTGTAGCCGTTCGCACCCCCTCCTCCTCCTCCTCCTCCTCCTCGTCCTCCTGCAGAAGCAAGAGCTCGTCCACAGACCGCAGTCGCACAAACACTCCATCCGCACCTGCCACTGTTGCACACCAGGTCTCCCATTATGGGGCAGCTACTGGCATACGTCAGCAGGCTGTATTGGCTATGAAGTGTTTGGGCGACAATAGACACACCGCGGAAGTTCTGTCCGAGTTCTTGCAGCAAGAAACGCAGTCGTGGCTGGGCACTGTAGATCTTGAGGCAGGCAAGGTAGTGAGTGATAACGGAAGGAATTTCATGGCTGCCATCTCCCTTTCCCAACTGAAACACATTCCTTGCCTGGCTCACACCTTAAACCTGGTGGTGCAGTGCTTCCTGAAAAGTTATCCGGGGTTATCCGACCTGCTCCTCAAAGTGCGTGGACTTTGCGCACATATCCGCCGTTCGCCTGTACACTCCAGCCGTATGCAGACCTATCAGCGTTCTTTGAACCTTCCCCAGCATCGCCTAATCATAGACGTTGCAACAAGGTGGAACTCAACACTGCACATGCTTCAGAGACTGTGCGAACAGAGGCGGGCTGTTATGTTTTTGTGGGAGGATACACATACACGGGCAGGCAGTAGGATGGCAGACATGGAGTTGTCAGGTGTGCAGTGGTCGAAGATTCAAGACATGTGTCAAGTCCTTCAGTGTTTTGAGGAATGCACACGGCTGGTTAGTGCAGACAACGCCATAATAAGCATGAGCATCCCCCTAATGCGTCTGCTGATGCAAAGTTTGACGCACATAAAGGATCAGGCGTCTGCACCAGAGGAAGAGGAAAGCCTTGATGACAGTCAGCGATTGTCTGGTCAGGGCAGTGTACATGACGAGGTACCGGGCGAAGAGGAGGTGGAGGATGAGGAGGATGATGGGGATGAGTATATTTTTAATGAGGAAGCTTTCCCGGGGGCACGGGAAATTGGTGGCGTGGCAAGGCCGGGTTCTGGTTTTTTGAGGGACACAAGTGACGTAGATTTGCCTGCAACTGCCCCTCAACCAAGCACAACCGCAGATTTGACAACGGGAACTTTGGCCCACATGGCGGATTATGCCTTGCGTATCCTCAAAAGGGACACACGCATTACAAAAATGATGAACGATGACGATTACTGGTTGGCCTGCCTCCTTGATCCTCGCTATAAAGGCAAATTGCAAAATATTATGCCACATGAGAACTTGGAACTAATATTAGCAACAAAACAATCAACTCTTGTTGACCGTTTGCTTCTGGCATTCCCTGCACACAGCGCCCGTGATCGTTCTCACACGAGCTCCAGGGGCCAGCAGACCAGAGGTGTTAGAGGGGCAGAAATCAGAAGTGGCGTTGGCCAGAGGGGTTTTCTGACCAGGTTGTGGAGTGATTTTTCTATGACCGCAGACAGGACAGGTACTGCAGCATCAATTCAAAGTGACAGGAGACAACATTTGTCCAGTATGGTTACAAACTATTTTTCATCCCTTATCGACGTTCTCCCTCAACCGTCATTCCCATTTGATTACTGGGCATCCAAATTAGACACCTGGCCAGAATTGGCAGAATATGCATTGCAGGAGCTTGCTTGCCCGGCAGCTAGTGTCCTATCAGAAAGAGTATTCAGTGCTGCAGGTTCAATACTAACAGAAAAAAGGACTCGTCTGGCTACCCAAAATGTAGATGATCTAACCTTCATTAAAATGAACCACAACTGGATTTCAAAATCTTTTGCCCCACCCTGCCCGGCTGACACCTAGCTTTCCTATGAAAAGGTCTTGCCTGTGGACTATTCTGAATGACTTTTCCAATCTCGTAATTTTCTTCACCTGATTGTCCAGCATACGACATGTTTCCACCTCACGAAATGGCCAAACTCCCCACACGGGGCCGTGCTATCGCCACTTTGCGCTTGGACCCTTGAGAGTGCTGTTTGTCTGAAGAGGTGGGTGTGGCCGCTTTTGGTCGACGGCACTGCCACTGGGTCCCTCATAGTACAATAAAGTGTCTCTGGCGGTGGTGGTGCGCACCCAACGTCAGACACACCGTTGTAATATGAGGGGCCCTGTGCCTGTACCGCCGGCCACAAGACAGTTCCCCCCCCCAGCTCAAACAGTGCTCTACCACTAGCAAAATTATCTCTCACAGCTTCACCAAT
This sequence comes from Ranitomeya imitator, assembly GCF_032444005.1. NCBI lineage: Eukaryota > Metazoa > Chordata > Amphibia > Anura > Dendrobatidae > Ranitomeya > Ranitomeya imitator. The sequence continues at coordinate 321,375,916 of NC_091284.1, forward strand.
GTGTAGTCTAGGCGCTGACATCCTTCAATGCCTGGCACTGACAATACCATTGTTTTGACATTTTTGTTATGTTAGGCCTTCGAAGCCTGTCTGCGGTCCCTTCTTTCTACAACTACTACACTGACCAGGCCACTGCTGGCCGTGTTACCCTGGAACCAATTTAAAAGTGCCTACAGTCAGCCCAATTTTGTTATGTTAGGCCTTCGAAGACTGTCTGCCGTCACTCCTTCCACTAGACTTCCACTGACCATACACTGCTGCCCATGTACCCCTGGAACCAATTTAAAGTGCCTACAGCCAGCCCAAGTTTGTTATGTTAGGCCTTCGAAGCCTGTCTGCGGTCACTCCTTCCACTAGACTTCCACAGACCAGACCACTGCTGCCCGTGTACCCCTGGAACCAATTTAAAAGTGCCTACAGCCAGCCCAATTTTGTTATGTTAGGCCTTCGAAGACTGTCTGCCGTCACTCCTTCCACTAGACTTCCACTGACCAGACCACTGCTGCCCGTGTACCCCTGGAACCAATTTAAAAGTGCCTACAGCCAGCCCAAGTTTGTTATGTTAGGCCTTCGAAGACTGTCTGCCGTCACTCCTTCCACTAGACTTCCACTGACCATACACTGCTGCCCATGTACCCCTGGAACAAATTTAAAAGTGCCTACAGCCAGCCCAAGTTTGTTATGTTAGGCCTTCGAAGCCTGTCTGCGTCCCGTTCTTTCAACTACAACTACACTGACCAGGCCACTGATGGCCGTGTTCCCCTGGAACCAATTTTAACTTGCCTACAGCCAGCCCAATGTTAGGCCTTTGATGCCTGTCTGCCGTCACTCCTTCCACTAGGCCTCCACTGACCTGTCTATTGCTGCCCGTGTACCCCTTGAACCAACATCATTAAATATAAAAAAAATTAATTTGATTATAAAAAATAAGATCGTGTTGAGATCTCAAATGCAGACATTTTAACAATCAAAACAAACACACAACAAATATCTGGAACTGTACTACAAAGGTCCAACAGCTACAATTTCTTTCTCCTGCAAGAAGTTAACTGAAAGTTTTTTGTAGTTGTTAACACAGATATGGCATCCACCGAGTGTTGTCCTGTCGCGTCTCCTTTAAATTATTTCCAATAAGATGTTAAACTATTAATTTAATAAAATCAATAATTAAAAAAATAATTGAGTAAGTCAAAAGCACATTGCAAATAAACATTAATTACAAATCAAGAAGCATGGCGCGTCCGAGGGTGAGTAGATACCGAATAAGAATATAATCACCCTCGGACGCGCAATGCTTATTTACAACAGCCTTCCATCCTAAGAATCAGCCCTTCCGTGGTGTAGAGAGAGGTTGTGTTACACTCCAAGGTGTTCCCCAGGTTGCCTTTCCTGAGCTTCGATCTTCATGCTCTCGTTTAGTAGGTGTCGGAAAGTAGGCTGCATTAGGCCTAAAAAATGGGGAATGGGGTGGAGAGAGATGGTGTGTTACACTCCAAGGTGTTCCCCAGGTTTCCTTGCCATTGCTTCGGTCTTCCGACTCTCGTTTAGTAGTTGTAGAAAAGTACACAGCATTAGGCCTACAAAATGGGTATGGGGTGGAGAGAGATGGTGTGTTACACTCCAAGGTGTTCCCCAGGTTGCCTTTCCTGAGCTTCGATCTTCATGCTCTCGTTTAGTAGGTGTCGGAAAGTAGGCTGCATTAGGCCTAAAAAATGGGGAATGGGGTGGAGAGAGATGGTGTGTTACACTCCAAGGTGTTCCCCAGGTTTCCTTGCCATTGCTTCGGTCTTCCGACTCTCGTTTAGTAGTTGTAGAAAAGTACACAGCATTAGGCCTACAAAATGGGTATGGGGTGGAGAGAGATGGTGTGTTACACTCCAAGGTGTTCCCCAGGTTGCCTTTCCTGAGCTTCTATCTTCAGGCTCTCATTAAATTGTGGTTAAATGGAACAACTGCATTTGGCGTACTAGTTGGTTTGGGGCCTACTATCGGTGTCTGCCACTCCTTGCTGTTCTCCTCCACTGAACAAAGCTGTGCCGCCTGTTTACTACGGTTGCCAATTTTGAACTGCATTTCGACTACTTACTGATTTGGCCCTACTCTCTGTGTCAGCCTCTCATTCCAGTTGTCCTCCACTGCAATGCCCCCTGGTTATTCCTGTGTTACCAATTTTGAACTGCATTTAGCCCACTTTCTTCTTTGGGCCTATATCTGTGTTTCCACTTCATCGTGCCCATTGCCCAGCCAGTGATAGATGAGTCTGCTGGTACATTGACCCATAACGCAACATTCCCCGTGCACGCTACACAACAACATTGTGACCCTGCTGAAAGTCAGGTTGCTCTTCCCGCATACCATACCACCTTACACGGGGACAAAGAGGAAGGTGCAGATGAAAGTGCAGGTTCCTTCATCAGGTGGGGGGAGGAATACTAGTTGGCGACGTCACTGGCACAGGGCCTCTCATAGTACGCAAAAGTGTTGCTGCCGGTGGGAGGCGCCCCCGCCGTGCAAACACACCGCTGTACTTTGAGGGGCCCTGTGCCAGTGCCAATGCCAACGAGTGGGCCCCCCCTGCTTGCTCAGGTTCACAGCACTTGCAAAGTTGAAATACTTACCTCTCCCTGCTCCACTGCCGTGACGTGGTCCAGATTTCCTGGGCCCACTAATTACTTGAACCAGCCCTACCCCCCACAACTTTAGCCAAATGACCCCCAATTTCAAATGCCTTCCAATTATTAGAAGGTAAATTACGCTTGACAAGCTTCATTAAGAAGAATGGATGGTTTTGACATTAAAATGGGCACTCTAGGTGTTTTCCTGGCCCCCACTCACTGCCGACTATGCTGCCCCATTGACTTGCATTGGGTTTCGTGTTTCGGTCGATCCCGACTTTACGTCATAATCGGCCGATTTCACTCGACCCGACTTTGGACATAGTCGGGTTTCGCAAAACCCGGCTCGACTCTAAAAAGGTCAAGGTCGCTCAACTCTATTCACCAGCTTTCATGGAAGTCTTATAGGTGATAGGAAACCACTGGAACGTAATAAGAACGTAATAACACAGTTCATCTTTGATACTGTACTCAGTTGTCAGTGATGGATGCTGTAGTTGTTGTCAGTAGTGACATGAATTGTATTTGACACAGTCTATTATTACTCAGAAATCATAGCATTGTTACCTTGTGGAACTTCTGGATAACGGCTTTCCTTCTTGCAACTTTTAAGAATCAATTGAATTTAGAAAAATGAAATGTCTTTATTAACGTATCTCCGGTATCTTGATTGAAGTCTTCATTCCCTATTCTATACCAAATCTGGTAATTTCCCTAACCTATAATATCACAGCGTACCATAGCAATCAATATTATCCATATAATTATTTTATCAGAATATTAATATGAAATTTATATTTGGAAAAATTAAATAATAATAATAATATATGATATATTATTAACCATATTCTTCATGTGATTAGACATTTTTATGTTGTAGGTGTAATTTCTTTTTGAACCCATAGATGTCAGTGTGTCTTTTATGTAACAAGTGCTGATATTTATTATTAAAACTTTATTAATTTATGTTCAGTAGACCAATAATATATAAGTAGGTATAGCCATGAACCAAAATAAGTATATATATGAATGAATGAATGAATGAATGAGTGAAAGAATTGTTGTATTTAACTCAGGATTGAAACATTTCTTATATAATGAAACCATATGATCACTATATTTGATAAAGCAATATGCTTGTAGACATTACTTTATTAAATATTGATTTTTTCTTGAGATGAAAAATAAAAATGAAAAATAAAAATGAAGAAAAAATGAAAAATGAAAAATTAAAATAAGGCCTTCATTTGTTGATGAAAAAAATGAAAAAATGAAAAATAAAAATGAGAATAAAAAATAAAAATAAGACCTTTATATGTTGATGAAAAATGCTGAGGTTATGTCTCAGTAACACATTTCCTTAATATTTTCCTCATGTAAATGTTGTCTTGACCTTAGATTACCAAAATATTGAAATTATGCAACTTTGCATATAATACCCTTAATTAGAGGGGAAAAAATGACTTTTATAATATTTAATGTTATTGTACCCAATAATACCTTATTAATATTTCTTATTTATTAAAATGTGAGAAAAAGAGGTATTGATGAAATGTGATGATATGATCAGGATCAAAAACACATTTCCCCCTTAATATAAAAAAATATTATTTTAAGAAAAAATTAATTTGTAAAAACCCAAGTGAAAAATAATTATTGTTTTATAACTGTCATATCAATTTGTGCCATATATTTGTTTGAAGATGTGTACTCATCTATATAACTAAAAAAAAAAACACTGAATATCATAAAATTATAATTTGGAAAAATTAATCTAAATGTAGTTTCTTCATAAACCATATTGATGTGTGATTGCACTTATTAAAAAATAATCACTAAAGAAATATATGTTGCATAATAATATTTAAATATATCTTTTTTTTTTTTTTTCAACATACCATGAATCATAAGGCCTCTGACAAACTGTGCATACACATTCCACATTCCACATACCACGCTCTGGTCACTCTTACATTACACACTTAGCATTAGGTTCTTTCACTCTCATATGTCAAGTTCACTCAGCAGCTGCTCTCATCCGTCATCTGTCACTCAAACTGTGACACACACATAGACGTTCACAATACATATTTCACATACAAAGGAAAAAAAACATGTATATTAACCCAAAATATTGTATCCTAATTATCAATCAATGCGCATTGTAATCTATTAAATTTAGTATTCTAATATTCCTTTGAATATTCCCCAAATATTATCTAACACTATGTTTTAACCTATAGAAAGGATTCATCCATTTACAAGAAACCCGAGTTGAATGTTCCAACGCTATTTCGGTACAGGAATCCATTTGCAAGTAAAGGCTGAGGAAAATTCCTAAAACTAAAAAACAAGGCTATATGATATCTTTAACTCACAGCTGTCACGTCATGCACCATGCAGTGGAAAAAACATAATGTTACAGAAAAACTTACATGTAGTGCACACATTTTTAGGTTATTAGATATATTATTTATTTTTAAGTGTTAAATATATATATAAAAATCATGCAGTTAATATAACTTCCTGTGTGAATAGGATATAAATTCATGAAACAGGTATTTTTTTGTTCAATCCTTGCTTTGAAAGAAAAATTCTAAGGGAAAATAAAAGATAAAGGTTAATTTCATATTTATTTAAAAACAAAATAATTTAAATATCTTATACATATGTATATATTTAATAAATGTATTTAATTGTAATTCTAAATATTTTTTACTGGAGTAAATTTTAATTATTTCACTATACATATAAAAATACAGCTAATATAATCTCTACTTATACAAATATGCTACAGTATTTACTGTATATTATATTAATATATGTAACTGCAGAATTATATTGAAATAAAATAAATTAAATATTAATAAATAATACATTGTATAACTCATCATATAATATAATTACATTTTTAGCCAATCCCTATCCCAAAATTTACCTCTCTGTTGATAATTTGTTGAAAACCTAAAACTGCCATCTTTAGTCTTATGAGCTGTGAAAACGGAGTGTTCAGCTCGCTCCCTATGCTGTTGCACACCTGCTTCCATCTGTCAATTTCCGCCATCTTTACAGAGAGATCTGAGCCTTCAGCTTTTAACCCTTTCAGAGGAACTTTAATAGACTCCTGAATCGTTTCATAGGGTTTGTAGCAAATATGTAATTTTCTTCGTACTTCATAGATTTGATTTTGGGTCAGTTTTGGAGATTTTGATTTTGGCTTTTGATAAGATTGAATTCTGCCTGGTTTCAAAAACTTAGTAAAATTTGTTTTCCTTTCAAGATTCTCATGTTTTCTAGAAAAATCAAGGGATTGGGCACATTCGTATAAAGAATCTTTCTGTGAAGCAATTACACGAGATGCAGGATTTAAGAATTTAAACTTGTTTACAAAACAATTTATCATGGATTGTTGATTCAAATTCGTACAGACCAATTTATAAATCCTTTCAAAAATGGCCATAAAAGTAAAAGTACATTCTTTCCAGCCAATCTTCAATTTTAGAAGAATATCAAGATCTGGATAATTTTCGTTTAATCCACAGAAAATCAAAATTTTTAATCTTTCTACATCAGTCATGTCTTCATGGAACTCCTCATTCTGCCTTTTTAATGAAAATCTCCTGATAAAATTTCCCGGAATCCAAATGTTAAACAATTGATTTCTCTGCACATTAGTCAAATCAAACTTATCAGCAAAACTCTCAAATATCTCTGAATTTCTGCACACATGGATTTTGTCATCATATGCAGGAATGGTTTTGCATAATTTTAGCAAGATTTTTCTAGAATTAGGTTGGAGCTGGGCCTCTGAGTCGTCTATTTTTAAGGGCAATGGTACATCTGTCCCTCGTAGATCATCTTTGTCAGTTTCTCCTACGCTTCCTCCATCTTGTTTTTCATCTTGTGTCACAAAGTCAATGTCACTTTGGGTGGTCATCGTCATCACAGATACGTGTGTAACATCTTCCTCACTCTTCCCATTACAGTCAATCTTGGGAACATCATTAGTTTCCTTAGAAATTCTTTCTACACTGTCTTTTTTTAACTTCTTTGTAACAAACTCGTTAAATACATAAACCATATGTAAAATATTTTTCAGTTGCTCTTTTTCTTTTTTCCTAGATACTAGCTTAGAATCTAACTTCAAATTCGCAATTCTGCATTCTGCAAATAAAGAGACCCAAAATATTTCTAAGCTAGATCTGTACAAACTTACAAATTCTATCTGACTTGATTTAGCATATGAATTAATCAAATCCATTTGTCTTACCTTGAAATGTCTCAGCTTGTAGTCCCTTTGCTTTTACAACGCTGGGCTCCGGACTTCAGCACGGCTATCTTCAGCACATCCAGTGCTTGTCAATCCATCTGACACCTGTTAAAGTCTCCGTAATTCGTAGGTTCTTGTATGAGATCTTTGTGACTTGAAGATTTGAAGTGGAATTCCTGAATACTTGCACAATCTAGCGGAACTCATCTGTCTTCCCCCGTGTGCAAGAAGAAGGAAATTCACGCAAAAATAGCACAAAAAAAATCAAAACTGGCTGGCTTGACCAATGTTAAAAATCGTTACTGCGCAAAAATATTTAATCAAGACTTAACCAGGTGCGTTATTCTTAAAAGAAAAATGTCATGGTATTCTGATGAGAAGTATAGTGGTTTATTGAATTATCCACCATTGCAGCAAAAACATAAAAGTAGATGAAACAGTTATGAAGAGAGTGTCCATGTGTAAATATCAGCGCTTCTCTTGTTACTCATCTTTCCCAAGGTCCTGAATGATAAAACAGTCTGTCTGTGTGAAGTTTGAAGGTCATCATGGCTTCCGTTATCAGCTGTTGTTCCTTCCTTGTTGGACGTCCATGGAGAATGAAATGTAGGAAGGGAGGTGACCGTCCCACGTGACAAAAAGCCCCCACACCCTCCTAAGAGACGTTTATATATGTCCAACACAGATCATGTGTTCCCTGTATATGGTGTTAACTTATACTCTGAGCTACATACACAGAAATAGCTTTTGATAGTGTCAGCAATAAACAATGCTCAGTTCAGAATGATTCAATTACGGTAATATTTAACAGAGAGAAAGCACTTCTAAGGTGGCCAGCAATGAGTCCAGACCTGAATCCCATAGAACACCTGTGGAGTGATCTAAAATTGGCAGTTTGGATAAGGCACCCTTCAAATATCAGGGACCTGGAGCAGTTTGTCAAAGAAGAATGGTCTAAAATTCCAGCAGAGCATTGTAAGAAACTCATTGATGGTTACCGGAAGCGGTTGGTCGCAGTTATTTTCGCTAAAGGTTGTGCAACCAAGTATTAGGCTGAGGGTGCCAATACTTTTGTCTGGCCCATTTTTGGAGTTTTGTGTGAAATAATCAATGTTTTGCTTTTTGCTTCATTCTATTTTGTGTTTTTTCATTTAAGACAAGTTAAATGAAGATAATGATACCAAATAATTTGTGTTTGCAATCATTTTCAGGAAGAAACTGAGTATTATCTTACAGAATTGCAGGGGTGTCAATACTTTTGGCCATGACTGTATGTAAAACCAACTGACAGAAATAGTTTACTTCTGTATACAAGTAGCCATCCACAACATGTTAAAAGGGCGTTGCCCAAGTCCCAACATGATAGGATAAAGAAGATAGACTCCAATCCAATCACCCGCTGTCACAGAAATAAGGAAATGGACAGGAAATTCCAGGACAGGGGTTATCCGCCCACCACTTCAGATTTGGCTGAAAACGTACCTATGCCTACATCTGGTTCACATATGACCCCTAAAATAGCCTTTGTGAATACTTTTCATCCTTTTAAGCAACGTATTCATCAATGTATATTTAAGCACTGGAATATTCTACAGAACTCCTATCCAGGGCTGAATTTAATCCCAGTCCGACCCTGCTCCTATCCTCATGTTCTTGATTTTAATACAAGACCAATGATTTGCAATAAGAGATCAGACAACATAAGGAATTACCTTGTGAGAGCTGATGCTGGGTTGGCTAAATCCGTGGCACAACAGAGGGTTTTTAGTACCACACTGAATGGGACTTTCCCTTGTTTGAGTTGTTTGCAATGTTCTAACATCACTAAGGGGGACTCTTTCACACATCCACGTACTGGGCGGAGGTTCCCTATCAAAGGACATTTTACGTGTGATTCCACATATGTGGTGTACCTCATCAAGTGCCCTTGCGGTCTCGGTCATGTTGGTGAGACCACCCAGCATATCCGGGACCGCATTTCTCAGCACAAATCCACTATTAGATACTCACGCAACTTGTTACCAATTCCTGCCCACTTTTCTCAACACAAACACTCTGTCACACAACTTAGATATCAAGATATAGACTGGATTCCTGTATCCAGAAGAGGAGGTGATAGGGTTAGTAAACTCAAGATATGTGAGGCATATTGGATTCATAAGTTGCAAACACTCTCCCCATTGGGACTAAATAGGGAATACGAAGTCATACATTAGTGGTCGATGGGTCTATGATTCATTAGGGCTCCCATTTCATGGATTCTAATACTATGGTTAATGTTTATTGTTAGTGATGCTATTGAGACAGGTTGTTACTCGTATGTAGGTCCTTTTTCTTTTTCACCTTCCATTCTTTATATATTTTTATTTTCTCCTCTTCTTCTTCTTGCTTTATGCCCATTTTACCGAATTTATACATTAACATGCCGGCTATATGACTATTCTCATTCTCTGTTTTTTTGCAGCAGGCAGGCACGGATCCCCGCTAACTACGCATGCGCTCCTGTGTCCTAAGTGACTCGGTTCTTTCAGACATCACTTGGCTCTTCACGAACACTTGCGCCTGTGCACTGGGCACCTCAACCTTTCGGTCACCCGGAAGTTCTTCTTTCACCGCAGGTCCACGGCGCATATAAGAGCACTAACATGCGGCTTCACTATACCGCACTACGGACATCTATCACCCGGATATTTGCTTATCATAAGGTACGACACCTACTATTTGAGGTTTTTCTGTCCTCTTATGGACCTGATATTGCGGTTGGGGTCTGTTTAACTCTATGCCTCTGCCTATGTTTTTTCAATCATTCTGCTACCCACTAAACCAGCAGCATGTGCCCATGCATTCAAAATACTTGTTCTATCACATTATGTCTTGTAGTATTCACATGTTTTGTATACAGATTTTTTCAGTAAACACTGTATACCATTTGGTTGATTTTGTACGCAGGTTATCTGACAGATGTGTTTGGTGTTTGACCTCCGCCTTGTATAACTTCTTTAGATATACAGATTTATACACACTACGTTATATGGATGGAATATACCCTGAAGATAGTCAGGGCTATTTTTGGTTGATTATTGTTATATAATTTCTATGTTATTTTATTTTTCGTTATATGATATGTGCATTCAGATTTTGATTATTATTTATATCATTACAGATACAGGTATATCTTGATAAAGGCTCATAGCCAGCGAAACGTTGAAATTGATACCTGATATGAAATTGATACCTGATATACTCATTTTGTCACCGTGAGCGGAGTCTATTTTTGAGTTTATTTTTTGAAACATAGAATACTGAGATTATAAATAGACTTTATTATTCATTTGGAACCTTCATTTGTGTGCCGGAGTTCTTTTCTGATATTTTCATGTTTTTCTCCTGAGCACCTACTCATATAGCGCCCCCTTTCTATCTCTTTGATCAGTGGCTTGGCAGCCTTGATGCCACCCTCCAGAGTCCGAGAGTGCAGGGTTGGCCCTCTTCTTCTGCTTCCAGGGCCCAATGTCTGAAACTGCTCCCATCTTAGCTGCTTTCCCTGGCTGGAGGGCACTGGGAATAGGCCTATTGTGTTAATAATAATAATCTTTATTTTTATATAGCACTAACATATTCCGCAGCGCTTTACAGGTTGCACACATTATCATTGCTGTCCCCGATGGGGCTCACAATCTAAATTCCCTATCAGTATGTCTTTGGAATGTGGGAGGAAACCCACGCAAACACGGAGAGAACATACAAACTCTTTGCAGATGTTGTCCTTGGTGGGGTATGAACCCAGGACTCCAGCGCTGCAAGGTTGCTGTGCTAACCACTGCGCCACCGTGCTGCCCATTGTATTAATGCACTTGATCACTTTTTTCTTTAGTCACTCCCCCGGACTGAAGGTCACCCCAATTAGGTATTCTGCTCTTCAGTTTATTGCACTGGATTACTGCTTGTGCAGGAGACAGAGCTAAAGAAACAAGAGTTGGTCAATATAACAGTCCATAACATCAGACTATACCCATTAGTCACCTGTGTCCTGTGTTGACTAATTCCTCACCCACTATATTACTTAAATTACGGTAATTCATATATATTACTTAAATTATGGTAATTACGGTAATTCATATATGATAAAGGCACCACTCATGGCTCTGCCTGCCCTAAGTTATGGCCTACACTGTTGTGTTTCTGTCTCTGCTAGCCCTTAGTAATAGCCAGCACTGTTATATCCATGGCTCTACCTGCCCTCAGTAATGCCGGCATGTGTGTTTATGGCTCTGCCTCTTGGTTGCAGCGCAGGCTATACCCATTAAACACCAAGCCTTTTTTTTTTAAACAAGTACACACCCATCTTATTCTTTATATTATGTGATTACGTATATACGGGTAAGGCTCTAGGTAAACTCTTCCCCGCAACCTATGCACCATCATAGGCAATGTATATAAGCAAATGGTATATAGCATGACTACTAACCCACGGTAATGACAATGCAGCACCACTACGGGGAGCCCTCAAGCCTGGCACAATATAAAAAACTAAATGCCGTCATATATGCAGGAGACAGCCCTATTCAGGCTTATAATGACCCAAGAGGTGTATAGCCATATATACTGAGCTTCCGGAGTACAGATATATAATGTATATCCCCGGGTAGCACTATACTTTCAGGGTCTGACTATACCTATAGAGGAAGTGCCAGATATACTATTTAGATTGTGCGCCCCAATGGGGACAGCAATGACAATGTGTGGAAACTGCAAAGCGCCGCAGACATGCCAGCGCGACACAAAAACAAGGACCATTTTTATTATTATTATTATTATTAAGTCTCTCCAGTAATGGTGTTAAGATGGTTGTAGTATATACATGACTATATGCCATACACTATACTGAATCTGATATATCAGCAATGAATCATGCAAAATATCTGTAGATCCGCCACACGTACTATACAAAAGCATATACATATATATAGTGGATGCTTTCCTGAAACGGAAAGTACTTGCAAGCAGCATAATACAAAGAATACAGCTATTCTTTGTATTATGCTGCTTGCAAGTACTTTCCGTTTCAGGAAAGCATCCACTATGTATTTCCTTTAAGTAGAGGGCTTTTCGGTCTCTTTCGTCCCGCTACATTTAGCCCAACTTGGGTCTCTCCCTAAGGTGGCTAGCATGTGTGTATCGCTTGCTCACCGAGCCCCACTCCATACAGCCAACCAATTCCAGCCCTGTGCTGATGAGGGCCTAAAGCCCGAAACACGTGTCCACAGGTAGGAATTGGTTGGCTGTGTAAATTTAGAAACTAATCCGCAGCATTGCACGCTTGGCGGTTCCAAGCGCTGTGGATTAGACTGGGGTGGAAGGAGATGATTTGCATAGCTCCGCCTACTGCAAAGGATTCTGGGTAAACCAGCTATTCTTTGTATTATGCTGCTTGCAAGTACTTTCCGTTTCAGGAAAGCATCCACTATGTATTTCCTTTAAGTAGAGGGCTTTTCGGTCTCTTTCGTCCCGCTACATTTAGCCCAACTTGGGTCTCTCCCTAAGGTGGCTAGCATGTGTGTATCGCTTGCTCACCGAGCCCCACTCCATACAGCCAACCAATTCCAGCCCTGTGCTGATGAGGGCCTAAAGCCCGAAACACGTGTCCACAGGTAGGAATTGGTTGGCTGTGTAAATTTAGAAACTAATCCGCAGCATTGCACGCTTGGCGGTTCCAAGCGCTGTGGATTAGACTGGGGTGGAAAGAGATGATTTGCATAGCTCCACCTACTGCAAAGGATTCTGGGTAAACCAGCTATTCTTTGTATTATGCTGCTTGCAAGTACTTTCCGTTTCAGGAAAGCATCCACTATGTATTTCCTTTAAGTAGAGGGCTTTTCGGTCTCTTTCGTCCCGCTACATTTAGCCCAACTTGGGTCTCTCCCTAAGGTGGCTAGCATGTGTGTATCGCTTGCTCACCGAGCCCCACTCCATACAGCCAACCAATTCCAGCCCTGTGCTGATGAGGGCCTAAAGCCCGAAACACGTGTCCACAGGTAGGAATTGGTTGGCTGTGTAAATTTAGAAACTAATCCGCAGCATTGCACGCTTGGCGGTTCCAAGCGCTGTGGATTAGACTGGGGTGGAAAGAGATGATTTGCATAGCTCCGCCTACTGCAAAGGATTCTGGGTAAACCAGCTATTCTTTGTATTATGCTGCTTGCAAGTACTTTCCGTTTCAGGAAAGCATCCACTATGTATTTCCTTTAAGTAGAGGGCTTTTCGGTCTCTTTCGTCCCGCTACATTTAGCCCAACTTGGGTCTCTCCCTAAGGTGGCTAGCATGTGTGTATCGCTTGCTCACCGAGCCCCACTCCATACAGCCAACCAATTCCAGCCCTGTGCTGATGAGGGCCTAAAGCCCGAAACACGTGTCCACAGGTAGGAATTGGTTGGCTGTGTAAATTTAGAAACTAATCCGCAGCATTGCACGCTTGGCGGTTCCAAGCGCTGTGGATTAGACTGGGGTGGAAAGAGATGATTTGCATAGCTCCGCCTACTGCAAAGGATTCTGGGTAAACCAGCTATTCTTTGTATTATGCTGCTTGCAAGTACTTTCCGTTTCAGGAAAGCATCCACTATGTATTTCCTTTAAGTAGAGGGCTTTTCGGTCTCTTTCGTCCCGCTACATTTAGCCCAACTTGGGTCTCTCCCTAAGGTGGCTAGCATGTGTGTATCGCTTGCTCACCGAGCCCCACTCCATACAGCCAACCAATTCCAGCCCTGTGCTGATGAGGGCCTAAAGCCCGAAACACGTGTCCACAGGTAGGAATTGGTTGGCTGTGTAAATTTAGAAACTAATCCGCAGCATTGCACGCTTGGCGGTTCCAAGCGCTGTGGATTAGACTGGGGTGGAAAGAGATGATTTGCATAGCTCCGCCTACTGCAAAGGATTCTGGGTAAACCAGCTATTCTTTGTATTATGCTGCTTGCAAGTACTTTCCGTTTCAGGAAAGCATCCACTATGTATTTCCTTTAAGTAGAGGGCTTTTCGGTCTCTTTCGTCCCGCTACATTTAGCCCAACTTGGGTCTCTCCCTAAGGTGGCTAGCATGTGTGTATACATATATATATACACATACATACACACACATAGAACACATATACATATTTATATATATATATATATATATATATACATATACACACACACATATACATACATACCGTGTCCCACAATCGGCCATGTATGATCAATAAATATCTGGATAATGTAATATCGATATATCCGCCATGAATCCTACAGCAATATGTATATACCATCATATATTATACCCAGTGTCTATGATATATAATAATAAATAAGGATATTAATAGAGAGTGATATTGATGTAACCCCTTTGCACCATGAAATTAATGGCAGTATATAAATCTACTATATAAAGCTGAATGTGTGTGTGTGTGTGTATGTCCGGGATTGGCATCTGCACCGTTGCAGCTACAGCCACAAAATTTTGCACAGTCACACATCTGGACCCCGAGAGCGTCATAGGCTATGTTGTGAGGTGAAATATTAACCCCGCGCTTTCCAATTCACCAAACAATTTTGCCCCTGTCTACATAATGGGGAAAAAAGTGAAAGGAAAAGTGTTGGAGGCGTCGCAGCAACAGAAACAAAATTTTGCACAGTCACACGTCGGGACCCTGAGAGCGTCATAGGCTTCGTTGTGAGGTGAAATTTTAACCCCGCGCGTTCCAATTCACCAAACAATTTTGCCCCTATCTACATAATGGGGAAAAAGTGAAAGGAAAAGTGTTGGAAGCGTCGCAGCTACAGCAACAAAATTTTGCACAGTCACACGTCTGGACCCCGAGAGCGTCATAGGCTATGTTGTGAGGTGAAATTTTAACCCCGCGCTTTCCAATTCACCAAACAATTTTGCCCCTATCTACATAATGGGAAAAAATGAAAGGAAAAGTGTAGGAGGCAAATTGACAGCTGCCAGATGTGAACAAGGGGGACTTAAAGAATGAGAGCGATGGCGCCAAAGAGTATATACCGTACAGTTGCTAAGGTGGGGCCTCGACATGGGATACTCACCACACACGGGGATATGAACACACACAAAATGCGCCACACACTACCACGTGCTTGAACACATATTACCCTCAGCACACATTTCACCACAAATACACCAACCTCGCCACATAAAAGTCAAAACACAAAAGTCGCCACTCAAAAGTCGCCACGCGCAGAACTCGCCACATGCAAAAACTAGGCTCTTGCAAAACTCGCCACAAGTGCAAAATTCTCCTCATGAAAAACTTGCCACACGCAAAACTTGCACACGCGGAAAAATGGTCTAATACAGGAGGAGATGACACACAGGTATATACTATATACAGGAGGAGATGACACACAGGTATATACTATATACAGGAGCAGATGACCTACAGGTATATACTATATACAGGAGGAGATGACATACAGGTATATGTTATATATAGAAGATGACATGCAGGTATATACTATATACAGGAGGAGATGACACACAGATATATACTATATACATTGGAGATGACATACATATATATACTATATACAGGAGGAGATGACATACAGGTATATACTATATATAGAAGGAGATGACATTCAGGTATATACTATATATAGGGGAGATGACACACAGCAGGTAGAAGAGCCCAGCATTGCCTGGGCATAGTAAATATCTGTGGTTAGTTATAGCACCTCACTTCTCTTATTTTCCCATCACGCCTCTCATTTTCCCAATCACATCTTTCATTTTCCCCCTCACATCTCTCATTTTCTCCCTCACACCTCTCATTTTCTCCCTCACTCCTCTCATTCCCCCCTAACACTTGTCATTTCAACCTCACATCTGTCAATTTCTGATCACTCCACTATTTTTCCTCACTCCTCTCATTTTGCATTCACACCTTTTCATTTTCACCTCACACCTCTCATTTTCACCTCATCACCTCAGTATATACATGTTTGTCATCTCCCTTATATATAGTATACATCTGTATGTCATCTCCTGTATATAGTATATACCTGTATGTCATCTCCCCTGTATATAGTATATACCTGTATGTCATCTCCCCTATATATAGTATATACCTGAATGTCATCTCCTTCTATATATAGTATATACCTGTATGTCATCTCCTCCTGTATATAGTATATACCTGTGTGTCATCTCCCCTGTATATAGTATATATCTGAGTGTCATCTCCTCCTGCATATAGTATATACCTGCATGTCATCTTCTATATATAGCATATACCTGTATGTCATCTCCTCCTGTATATAGTATATACCTGTGTGTCACCTCCCCTGTATATAGTATATATCTGAGTGTCATCTCCTCCTGCATATAGTATATACCTGCATGTCATCTTCTATATATAGCATATACCTGTATGTCATCTCCTCCTGTATATAGTATATACCTGTATGTCATCTCCTCCTGTATATATATATGTACCTATATGTCATCTCCTCCTCTATATAGTATATACCTGTGTAATCTCCTGTATTAGACCTCGTTCACACGTTATTTGGTCAGTATTTTTACCTCAGTATTTGTAAGCTAAATTGGCAGCCTGATAAATCCCCAGCCAACAGGAAGCCCTCCCCCTGGCAGTATATATTAGCTCACACATACACATAGACGTGTGACTGTGCAAAATTTTGTTGCTGTAGCTGCGACGCTTCCAACACTTTTCCTTTCACTTTTTTCCCCATTATGTAGATAGGGGCAAAATTGTTTGGTGAATTGGAACGCACGGGGTTAAAATTTCGCCTCACAATATAGCCTATGACGCTCTCGGGGTCCAGACGTGTGACTGTGCAAAATTTTGTGGCTGTAGCTGCGACGGTGCAGATGCCAATCCCGGACATACACACACACACACACACACATTCAGCTTTATATAGTAGACTAGCTGAAGAGCTCGGCGTTGCCTGGGCATAGTAAATATCTGTGGTTAGTTATAGCACCTCACTTCTCTTATTTTCCCATCACGCCTCTCATTTTCCCAATCACATCTTTCATTTTCCCCCTCACATCTCTCATTTTCTCCCTCACACCTCTCATTTTCTCCCTCACTCCTCTCATTCCCCCCTAACACTTGTCATTTCGACCTCACATCTGTCATTTTCCGATCACTCGACTATTTTCCCTCACTCCTCTCATTTTGCACTCACACCTTTTCATTTTCACCTCACACCTCTCATTTTCACCTCAGTATATACATGTTTGCCATCTCCCTTATATATAGTATACACCTGTATGTCATCTCCTGTATATAGTATATACCTGTATGTCATCTCCCCTGTATATAGTATATACCTGCTGTGTGTCATCTCCCCTGTATGTAGTATATACCTGTATGTCATCTCCTCCTATATATAGTATATACCTGTATGTCATATTCTATATATAGTATATACCTGTATGTCATATCCTCTTATATATAGTATATACCTGTGTGTCATCTCCCCTGTATATAGTATATATCTGTGTGTCATCTCCTCCTGTATATAGTATATACCTGTATGTCATCTTCTATATATAGCATATACCTGTATGTCATCTCCTCCTGTATATAGTATATACCTGTAGGTCATCTGCTCCTGTATATAGTATATACCTGTGTGTCATCTCCTCCTGTATATAGTATATACCTGTATGTCATCTCCTCCTGTATATAGTATGTACCTGTATGTCATCTCCTCCTCTATATAGTATATACCTGTGTGTTATCTCTCCTGTATATAGTATATATCTGTGTGTCATCTCCCCTGTATATAGTATATACCTGTGTGCCATCTCCTCCTGTATTAGTCCTCGTTCACACGTTTTTTGCTCAGTATTTTTACCTCAGTATTTGTAAGCTAAATTGGCAGCCTGGTAAATCCCCAGCCAACAGGAAGCCCTCCCCCTGGCAGTATATATTAGCTTACACATAATAGACAGGTCATGTGACTGACAGCTGCCGTATTTCCTATATGGTACATTTGTTGCTCTTGTAGTTTGTCTGCTTATTAATCAGATTTTTATTTTTGGAGGATAATACCAGACTTGTGTGTGTTTTAAGGCGAGTTTCGTTTGTCAAGTTGTGTGTGTTGAGTTGCGTGTGGCGACATGCATGTAGCGACTTTTGTGAGATGAATTTTGTGTGGCAACATGCGTGTAGAAACTTTTTGTGTGTCGAGTTGCATGTGACAGGTTAGTGTAGCAAGTTGTGTGCAGCAAGTTTTGCGCATGGCGAGTTTTGCGCGTGGCGAGTTTTATGTGTGGTGCCTTTTGAGTATGTGCAAGTTTTGTGTGAGGCAACTTTTGCATGTGTTGCAACTTCTGTGCATGTGGCAATTTTTCCACATGTGCAAGTTTAGCGTGTGGCGAGTTTTCCATGAGGTGAGTTTTGCACTTGTGGCGAGTTTTGTGTGAGCCTAGTTTTTGCATGTGGCGAGTTTTGCGCGTGGCGAGTTTTGAGCGGCGACTTTTGTGTTTCGACTTTTATGTGGCGAGGTTGGTGTATGTGTGGTGAAATCTGCGCTGAGGGTAATATGTGTTCAAGCACGTGGTAGTGTGTGGCGCATTTTATGTGTGTGTTCATATCCCCGTGTGTGGAGAGTATCCCATGTCAGGGCCCCACCTTAGCAACTGTACGGTATATACTCTTTGGCGCCATCGCTCTCACTCTTTAAGTCCCCCTTGTTCACATCTGGCAGCTGTCAATTTGCCTCCAACACTTTTCCTTTCACTTTTCCCCATTATGTAGATAGGGGCAAAATTGTTTGGTGAATTGGAAAGTGCGGGGTTAAAATTTCGCCTCACAACATAGTCTATGACGCTCTCAGGGTCCAGACGTGTGACTGTGCAAAATTTTGTGGCTGTAGCTGCGACGCCTCCAACACTTTTCCTTTCACTTTTTTCCCCATTATGTAGATAGGGGCAAAATTGTTTGGCTGTAACTGCGACGGTGCAGATGCCAATCCCGGACATACATACATACACACACACACACATATTCAGCTTTATATATTAGATATGTACCCGTGTCTGCAGCCATGCCACAGGGACACATGAGCGGACAAAGACCTCCTAGGATATAATGATCCTAGGATCAGATACTGCAGCAGTACCTGGTGTATAAGGTAAATGTACCCACATCCCTCATAATGATGTCCCCAATATTATATTCCCTAAAGCAGCAGACATGCTTCCTGTTTTATTTGTTTGTTTGAAGGATTGTGTATGTGATATGATGAGGGGAGTAGTTGTCTGAGGATTTCTGTAATGTCTTTCCACTTGTATCTCCAGGAGGTGAGGTATCTTGCTTGCTGTCCAGACTGTGCAAAATTTTGTTGCTGTAGCTGCGACGCTTCCAACACTTTTCCTTTCACTTTTTCCCCATTATGTAGATAGGGGCAAAATTGTTTGGTGAATTGGAACGCGCGGGGTTAAAATTTCGCCTCACAATATAGCCTATGACGCTCTCGGGGTCCAGACGTGTGACTGTGCAAAATTTTGTGGCTGTAGCTGCGACGGTGCAGATGCCAATCCCGGACATACACACACACACACACACACACACACATTCAGCTTTATATAGTAGATATGTACCCGTGTCTGCAGCCATGCCACAGGGACACATGAGCGGACAAAGACCTCCTAGGATATAATGATCCTAGGATCAGATACTGCAGCAGTACCTGGTGTATAAGGTAAATGTACCCACATCCCTCATAATGATGTCCTCAATATTATATTCCCTAAAGCAGCAGACATGCTTCCTGTTTTATTTGTTTGTTTGAAGGATTGTGTATGTGAAATGATGAGGGGAGTAGTTGTCTGAGGATTTCTGTAATGTCTTTCCACTTGTATCTCCAGGAGGTGAGGTATCTTGCTTGCTGTCCAGTGTCTTACCAGAAGTCTTCTTGCTTGCTTTTGAGGCTTGTGTTGGCTTGTTGTCCGGCTGTCCTGGGAGTGAAAGAGGGTTACGGCTCCTCCCTGCGTCCTTTTTTCCCCCTGATCTCCCTCCTTCTCCCCCGTGCCTAGGTCACTTCCCCTATGTCACTTCCCCTTTTGTCAATCCTTTACTTCCTCCCCCCTCCTTCCTTGTTGTTCTCCCTGCCTTTTCCCAAAATCCCCAATCACCTGGTCACTGGCTACCTGCCCCGGTCATGCCCCCCTCCTTCCAACCCTCCGTGCCTCATCCTAGGGTTAAGGTACCGTCACATTTAGCGACGCTCCAGCGATATAGACAAAGATCTTACCTAAACTAGATCGCTGGAGCGTCGCTGTTTAGGTCGCTGTAGAGACTTCAAATACAGCAACTCCAGAACGGTGCAGGAGCGATCCAGCGACGTACTTATCGTTCTCACTGGTTGTTAGCTCCATGAAAAAACATTGCAGGCATCGTTGCTTTTGCTGTCAAACATGACGAATCACGCCGACCTGACGACCAAATAAAGTTCTGGACTTTCAGCTCCGACCAGCGATGTCACAGCAGGATCCTGATCGCTGCTGCGTGTCAAACACGTTCTCGTTGTAAAGTTGCTCAGTGTGAAGGTACCTTTACTCATGTTTATGCACCACATTAAAGGTACCTTCACACTGAGCAACTTTACAACGAGAACGACAACGATCCGTGACGTTGCAGCTTCCTGGATAGCGATCTTGTTGTGTTTGACACGCAGCAGCGTGCCTGCAATGTTTTTTCATGGAGCTGACAACCAGTGAGAATGATAAGTACGTCACTGGATCGCTCCTGCATCGTTCTGGAGTTGCTGTATTTGACGTCTCTACAGCGACCTAAACAGCGACGCTCCAGCGATCTAGTTTAGGTCGGATCGTTGTCTATATCGCTGGAGCGTCGCTGAATGTGACCCATTGGTGGTACCCATTACAGTGATGAATATGCAGCTCCACCCCTATGGGAGGTGGAGCCGCATATTCATGACTAATCGGCAGCACCACGTGACCGCTCATACAGGAGAAGGTGCGGCGAGGACAGGACACTGCGAGGGAGCCGGGTGAGTATTTTATTAACAGCGGGAGGGCGCACAGGGGGTGGGAGGGGGGTGGGGACAGGGATCTTTATTTTAAACACGAGAAAAAAAAAAAGGATTATTCATATCTTCTCTCCAGCGAACGCTGCTGGAGAGAAGATATGAATGGCGGCTTCAGCACCATGTGGGGGGACAGCGCTTACTGTAGCACTGTCTCCTGCATGGCACACGGACTGCACACGGACAGCGTCCGTGTGCAGTACGTGTTTTACACGGACCCATTGACTTTAATGGGTTCGTGTAATCCGTGCGCTCCCACGAACACTGACATGTCTCCGTGTTTTGCACATGGACACACGGTCTGTGAAAACACGCCGACATGTGGAGAGACACATTGATTTCAATGTGTCTACGTGAGTCAGTGTCTCCGGTATGTGAGGAAACTGTCACCTCACGTACCGGAGCCACTGACGTGTGAAACCGGCCTTAGGAACAGGGTGTTTTTTTTCCCATGAACCTATGTAAAACCCACTGTCTCCTAACTCATCAGTTCCTATGTAGTCATGTTCGTGCGTCATGTCAAAGTACTCTTTTTCACCTGCCAACGCTGTCACCAATTCCCCCTTTTCTGAATCCACAGGCAGATGAGTGGCTGGATTCAGAACATTATATCTTTTGAGGGTGACGTATTCAGGAATTAGTATTAGAGCACATTCAAGTCTCAGCTGTCTAAACAGAGACAGGTGTTTTGGTTGAACTTGTATGAGTATGGCATTAATGTCATGTGGGGTGCAAATTGTCAAAGGAAAACTCAGTGTGATCTCACATGCCTAGCAGTAATACAGCAGCTCTAACAGCACAGACACACGTAGGAGACCATCTAATCACTGGGTCTAATTGTGCTGAGAAGTAAGCTATCGGTCTCTGTTTCCCTCTATGCTGTTGTGTCAGCACTGTGTGTTTTCTTTCTTTAATCAGGAGTCTTATACCTTTAGTAATATTGTGGCCTAAAAATGTCACCTTTTGTTTGCAATACAGTAGTTTGTCACGTGAGACTTTGCAACCCTTTCCTGCCAAAAACCACAGCAAGGACATCTGGTCCGGGCAGCAGAGAAGGAGGTCATCCACATACTGTAATAGTACATGACCCTGGTAATGTTGAGCAGTTGGGGTAAGGGAAGCTAACCAACCCCCACCCACCGATGACCTTCCCCATGCCGCATGTCCTTGACCTCAAATAAAGACTACGTACCACAATTTCTTTGGAATAATATCGGCCACAGCAGCCTTTTTATTTAACATAAACAAAACATAGATGAAATATACATCCAATAACTTTAAACTAGGAGGAGTCCTTGGAGCTCCCAGGAATCTGGTGATGAAAACACAGCATAGCGTGAACGTTATCAAAATCAAATTACTCCCAGCCGTTACCACCTGGCTCGGGAGCACCAAAACCCCAGCGGGTTCACTGTTCACGCTAAAATTCCCGGGGAACCGACCACCCCAAGTCACTAGATCCAAAACAAGTTTAACACTAAATACAGAGGAGCCATAAGCCAATGGATCCCCCAACCCAATTTCCACCAACTCCAAGGACTCCACCCAGCCACCAAAACAAGGGACTTTGAACCCTCAAATACCCGAGACCCCACCACAACGAAACGCTATGGCCTTCTCCACACCTTCCTGCAGCCCAAGCGCCCAAAAATCAACCGCATTCAAATGCACTCCGTCTGCCAGCCAGAACGCCCCATCCCCCTTCTCCAATTCAAAATGCCTCACTGCAACAGCACCATTCCTGGACACAAAAGCAGACATGGCTCGGTTAACTTTTATCCTGGCCTTGTTGATTTTATCCAATGACCGCATATTTCTCCAACGTTTCCGCGGTACAATCTCCGACCAAGCCACCGATAATATAGGATATAAAAGCCACAACCGCAACAATTCCTGCTTTATGTCCTTAATTATTCTCTAAAGGGGCGCATCCCCAAATCATTACCTCCCACGTGTAACACCAAGATATCTGGCGACTTATCCAAAATTACCGCAGCATGAATTTCCTTTAATACCCTGTTCCAGGCCATACCCCTAAAACCAATCCACCGGACCACCGCCACTGACCGATCGAAACCAAGTTGTCTACCCTCCGACCGTACATCAGCTCGCCGGGCTCCCCAGTGTACATAGGAATGGCCGAAAATCCACACCAATAGCGGCAAGGAACCTGAAAAATACAAACACAAACATTCAAATCCCACAGCTAAAACCTAAAGGTAACTAGAACAAACGACGTCGCCAGATGACCCGATCACACCCCATTTAACACCTAACATAGCTGCGGTATCTATTCGACTTCCATCTGCCAATACGCTTGATAGCTTCCGAATCCAAACCTCCAGCGACCGCTTCCATTGCCACCCCAATCCGGAATGAATGAGGAGTAAAACGCGAATCATCCAACCCCAATGCATTAAGCGCCTTCTTGAAAACCATGTGAAACTGATACCGCGACAAAGAGGAACCATCCTCATGACAAAGTAACAATCCCGCCCTGTGAGGCACAAGCCCCCAAAAATCTTTTAAACAACTAACTGGGCACATACACGAAGCGGTGACCGAACCCAGCTCAACCTTCCTACCTTGTCCTACCTGGTCAGTCTTCGACGTAACCAAAACTCCACACGCCCTTCTGACAAGAGTACATCCCGCACCAAAATTCCCCCCATCACTTTCTTGTTAGGGGATACCAGCTCACCGATTCTCATTGCACCAAAAAATGCAAAAGAAAAAGCCAAACTGAACAGACGATGCTCAAAAACCGACCCACAACAAGCCCCCAACACCTCACTCAACCGCTCCAACATCACAAAAGACACGGGACACCGCGCAACCAACCTACCATATTGTCTACGGAAACCTTTTACCGCCTGCCTCACCAAAAACACTTTGGACAAATCATGCTGACCCCTCAACTTAAAACCAAACGCCAGAGCCGCCAGCAAGCGCGATACCTTCGTCCACAACCAACCTTCCGAAAACCCACGACTCAGCCAGGACAACAAAACACCCACCCGTTCATCGGAACCGCCTACACCCGGGCAAGATGCCAACACCCCTTCCCAAGACAACCAAACCACCTGATAAGCCTCCCATGTTTTAGGAGCCAACGACGACTTAATGAAATCTTCGGTGTCCCGAATGCCACAAGCCAAAGGTCCGCAGGGCAATCCAAACAGACGGTCTCTGCTTCCGGAGCCAAGGACCGAAAACGCTCGAACTGGAAAGGAGAAAGAGAGTCAGCTATTGAATTACGCGCCCCAGGCACATAAGTCGCCGTAACCTGTGAATTCAACTCCAGACAGGATATAACCAATCGCCGGAGAACCCACACCATGGGCGGTGACGAAGCTGTAAGTCCATTCACTGCACACACCACCCCCATATTATCACAGTTAAAACGAATGCGCCCTTTTACGGAATTCCTGCTTCCACAAATGAACCGACACCAAGATAGGAAAGATTTCCAATAACGCGATGTTACGGACCAGCGCCGATGAAATCCACTCAGCAGGCCAGGGTGCCGCACACCACTGCCCCTTAAGTATGCTCCAAAACAATTGCCACCCGCAGCGTCCGTAAACAAATCCAGAGAGTCATTGTCAGCCACCTTCTCCATCAACAACGAACGACAATTATAAGATCCCATAAAGGTACTCCAAACCACCAAGTCTTCTTTCAGCTCCGCTGACAAACGAACAAAATGATGCGGTGCACGAACACCGGCCGTAGCACTCGCCAATCTCCTGGAAAACACTCTCCCCATCGGCATTACCCGACAAGCAAAATTGAGTTTTCCAAGCAACGATTGCAAATCCCGCAAAGTCAATTTCTTCAAACGCTGCGCCCAGGCCAAATCTTTGCGCAACCCCTCTATCTTGTCCACAGGCAGCCTGAACTCAAACCCCACCGTATTGATGGCAATGCCCAAGAAACTCAAACATGTACTTGGGCCTTCCATCTTTCCAGGGGCTAGGGGAACCCCAAACCGCTCAGACACCCATTCAACAGCCCGCAAAAGCCAATAACGATCCGACCCAGCCGGGCCTACACACAGGAAATCATCCAGATAGTGTATAACTGAATCACAATCTGCAACATCTTTTACCACCCATTCTAAGAAAGAACTGAACATCTCAAACAAAGCGCACGAGAGGGAACAACCCATGGGCAAACATCTGTCCACGTAAAACCCCCCCTTCCAAAAACAACCCAAAAGTCTAACACTATCGGGATGAACCGGTAGCAACCGAAACGCCTCCTCAATATCTGTTTTGGCCAACAGGGCCCCTTTACCGAACTTGCAGACCAACGCAATAACCTCATCAAATGACGCGTAAACCACCTAGCAAAGCTCAGGCGCAATACCGTCGTTAACCGACAAGCCACGTGGATAAGACAAATGGTGAACCAAACGAAATTTACCCGCTTCCTTCTTGGGGACCACACCAAGCGGGGAAACAACCAGATCCACAAATGGAGGGGACAAAAAGGGGCCGGCCATATGACCCAATGCCACCTCCTTCTTCAACTTCTCCGACACCACCTCCCCGTGTAACACCGCCGACTGCAAATTTTTAAGTACCTGAGGAACCACAAAGGGAGGCCCAGGAATTACAAAACCATCCCGAAAACCATGATGTAACAAAACCGCTGCTTCCTTCTTTGGGTACCTATTTAGATAAGGGACCATCCTTTCCAGCCTCACCGGCGTCGCCCCCATGGGAATTCCCGGCCCCTGACTTCGACTTCGCTTTCTTGAAGCATTTTGAGGCCCCGTGAGAAGAGCCGCTGCAGTGGGAACACAAATGCTTAAATTTGCAGTTAACTCCAAACCTGCACTGCCCATCATTGAACTGCCAACATAAACCCGCTTTATGACCCCCCGACTGACTGGACTGTCCTGACGCCCCGGCCGAACTGGACTGACTGCTTTGACCCGAACTACCGGCCCCCCCTGAAAGGAATGACCAAACTTATACTGCGCCATCACTCAATATCTTTTTGGTTCCATCGAAGAGTCGGACATATAGCTTTCTGCTGCCGGAATTGCTCGTCGTACTTCAGCCACGCCTCCCCAATAGAGTCCATGTAACAAAACAGGCCCAATTACGCTCGCCAAAATAGCAAACGCCTGCAGCCAATTTATGAAAGTCTGAGGAATCAAACGCCACCTACGTTTCTCCTCCTCCTTCTTACTGTCCTCTTTCTTCCCCTTATCCAGGTTAAATTTTTCCAAAGGGAGCAGCAAAAATATTTCCACGTACTCATCTTTTAAAATTTTTTCTCTCACCTCTTTTTTAAGATGCGCCCCCAAAGGGCCCTCAAAACAGACATAAACCTCGACGTGAGCCCTATCGTCCAAATGAAAACGACACATCCGACGATGCTGAAATTGGTGAGATTGTTCTTTTTATCTTTTTATATTACGCATAAAATAATATATGGCAGACTGTTTTTTTGACATAAGATATTTGTGAATAATATAAACAAGAAAGAACCCAAGTGGAATCTCCCAGGTGGGGTCCTGGGTTCTATATTTGTTCACAGGGTATATCTGAGGTGAAAACTATATAACTATATATATATATATATATATATATATATATATATATATATATATATATATATATATTCTTATCTCTGACAGACTCGAGATTTGGACTATATTCCCCAAACAGAGATATCGGATTTGTGTGATGGTTTGGAGTCACACTGTTTTTATGGAGGTAATGACCTCTTTTTAGAAGACTAACTAGTAAAAGTTATGTTTTTAAAACCACATTTTCTCTTGCTAATATTTTGTATTTTTCTGTGGTAGAAACGGTGATAGAGTCTTTTGTTATATTTCTCTAGCTATATATGAACATCTGC
This sequence comes from Ranitomeya imitator, assembly GCF_032444005.1. Taxonomy (NCBI): domain Eukaryota; kingdom Metazoa; phylum Chordata; class Amphibia; order Anura; family Dendrobatidae; genus Ranitomeya; species Ranitomeya imitator. The sequence continues at coordinate 321,402,759 of NC_091284.1, forward strand.
AGTAGTCTACTTGACTTATTCAAGACCGACCGTCTGTCATTGCACATGCTATCATGCCCACATGCTTGTTCCAATAGGGCAGACCACAGCAATTCTGCAGATTTGGGTATAGTTGGGGTTACTGGGTGAAAATTACTGTGCTTTGCTAATCTTTTAAGGGTCGATAAGTCCATACTCACTCTTCCTGAAGCCATCTTGGTCGTCTTTCTTGTCCCTTCTCTGCTGCTTGAAAAGGTCCTTTTGCCTCTGGAACACCTTTTCCTGACCAGCTGGACTTTTACCTTGAGAACGACTATGACTCTTTGGATGAATGGACTGGTAAAGATCACCCCAAACTCTCAAAGATTACCAAGCAAAGGAAAAATGTCAAAAATCAGAAGATTGGGTTCTCTGCTATAGATTTTGTTCCGTGTATAGCTCATATTGAAAATCTGCGCCACCCGTCTAAACTATCAGTTCACTAAACGCACAGAATTACACAACAGTTCACCCTGTATTAATGGGGTTGTCCACTACTTGCAATTAACCCCCAAATGTATCCCCCCGGGGCCCCCAATGAATTTTGTAAATACCTTCTGATGCAGTTTAGCCTGTGAGCGGCGCTATGCCGGCGGCTGAGTCCGGGTCACGTGACCCCCCAGGCCGCCGTTAATTTCCGCCGACGTCAAGTCAATTTCCAGAAATTGACGTGACGTCATCAGCAGGAGTGACCCAGCCTCCACAGACAGTGGTCACTCATCAAGAGTGACTTGGCTGTGGGCAGTGCTGGGGTCTGCGGGGCTGTGCTGGGATGTGCGGGCGGGGTGGTCTGCTGGCGGTGCTGGGATCTGCTGGCGGCGCAGGGGGTCTGTGCGGTGGGTCTGCTGGCGGTGCTGGGTTCTGCGGTGCTGGGGTGTGCTAGCGGTGCTGGGATCTGCGGGTGGTGCTGGGGTCTGCTTCTTGCGGAGGGGTCATTGGTGTGTGTCTCTATGTGCAGGAATCATCCGATGGGACTACAAGTCCCATCCGGCTATGCCTGCTACAGTGACAGTGAGTGACACATTAGCCAATGATGGAACAGTAGTAGTCCCATTATCTGGCTAATGTGTTGAATGAAAAAAAAAGAAAAACACATATACAGTACATAATACATACGGTACGTACATACAGGAAGAACACAAGGAATGGATATTAGACCAGTGGAAATCTGTGCTTTGATCTTTGATTGTCCAAATTTTAGATCTTTGGTTCCAACGGCCGTGTTTTTGTGCGATGCAGAAAAGGTGAACGGATGGACTCTACATGTCTGGTTCCCACCGTGAAGCATGGAGGAGGAGGTGTGATGGTGTGGGGGTGCTTTGCTGGTGACACTGTTGGGGATTTATTCAAATTGAAGGCATACTGAACCAGCATGGCTACCACAGCATCTTGCAGAGGCATGCTATTCCATCCGGTTTGCGTTTAGTTGGACCATCATTTATTTTTCAACATGACAATGACCCCAAACACACCTCCAGGCTGTGTAATGGCTATTTGACCAAGAAGGAGTGTGATGGGGTGCTACGCCAGATGACCTGGCCTCCACAGTCACCAGACCTGAACCAAATCGAGATGGTTTGGGGTGAGGTGGACCGCAGAGTGAAGGCAAAAGGGCAAACAAGTGCTAAGCATCTCTGGGAACTCCTTCAAGACTGTTGGAAGACCATTTCCGGTGACTACCTCTTGAAGCTCATCAAGAGAATGCCAAGAGTTTGCAAAGCAGTAATCAAAGCAAAAGGTGGCTACTTTGAAGAACCTAGAATATAAGACATAATTTCAGTTGTTTCACACTTTTCTGATAAGTATATAATTCCACATGTGTTAATTCATAGTTTTGATGCCTTCAGTGTGAATGTACAATTTTCATAGGCATGAAAATACAGAAAAATCTTTGAATGAGAAGGTGTGTCCAAACTTTTGGTCTGTACTGTACATATAGACATACAACATACATACAGGACATACAACATACAGACATATAGACATACAGTACAGACATACAGTACACATAGACATACAGTACAGACATAGACATGCAGTACAGACAGACATACAATACAGACATATAGACATACAGTACATACAACAGAGTACATACCATCACCTTGATCCCCGAAGTCATTGCTCACCTATAAAAAATATTAAAATAAACAAACAATATACTCCTTGATCCGCAGATATCCAATTAATACGAGTGTCCCACGACAATCTCCCGTGGAGAGCATCCACATCAACTGATGCGACCGTTCTCCATGGGCTCTGGCAATACAATGACTGAAGGTATCCTTCCGCACTGTATTCCTCCGCCGCTGTGAGAAATAGTCTCTACTCTCACTTGTGGCACTGCTGTGTGGGAAAATTCCCACACAGCTTTGCCATAAAGTGAGAGCATCTGAACTCAGTTAACCTCTTCAGTGATGCACTGCAGGAGCCATTGTCTCCTGTCAGTGTGTCACTGGAGTCTTATAGAGCAGTGACATCACCCGATGTCTCTCTTCTATAGGGGAAATCGTCGTGGGAAATTCGTTATTAATTGGACTACGGCAGAAAGGTAGTATACGGTAAGTTTATTATTTTTACTTTTTGCAGGCGATCGAGTATGGTAAGTATAGTGAAATTAAGAACATTAAAATACTTTTTCTGGCTGTCTCTTTTTTTACTTTTTCACTACTCTAGGATTAATAATGGATAGGAGTTTTATTTTGAGGCCTCTCCAATATTAAACAGGCTTAATGTCACCTTACAATAGCAAGGTGACATTAACCTCTTATTACCCCATATCCCACTGCTACAGGGGAGTGGGAAGAGAGGGGCTAAGTGCTAGAATTGGTGAATCTTACAGATGCGCCATTTATGGGGAGCTGTGGGCTGGTATTTGTAGCCGGGGGGGGGGGTGCAAATATCCATGGCCCCTCTCTAGACTATGAATATCAGCCCGCAGCTGTCTGCATAGCCTTACTGGCTATAAAATATAGGGGGACCCTACATCATTTTTTGGGGGGTTCCCTTATTTTACTAGCCAGTAAAGGCTATACAGACAGCTGCGGGCTGATATTCATAGCCTGAGAGGGGGCCATGGGTATTACCCCCTTCCCAGGCTACAAATATTGACCCCCGGCAGTCGGCTTTCCCCCTTTGGCACAGAAAATTGGGCGGGAGCCCACGCCATTTTTTCTTTCATTTTTTTTTTTAACTGAAACATTGTTCATTAACCCCTTTCTGCTAGCTGACGGAATAGTACGTCAGCTGGCAGTATCCCCCACTTTGAGGTGGGCTCTGGCGGTGAGCCCACTTCAAAGCCGCAACATGTCAGCTGTTTTCAATAAAAAAAAGAATTAACCTGATCGCTAAACGGCGTAGTGAGAAAAAATCGAATGCCAAAATGATTTTTTTTGGTCGTCGTGACATTGTATTAAAATGCAATAACGGACGATCAAAAGAACGTATCTGCACAAAAGTAGTATAATTAAAAATGTCAGCTTGGCATGCAAAAAATTTGCCCTCACCCAACCCTAGATCACGAAAAATGGAGACGCTATGGGTATCGGAAAATAGCGCAATTATTTTATTTATTTTTTTTTAGCTAAGTTTTTATTTTTTTTACCACTTAGATAAAAAAGAACCTAGACATGTTTGGTGTCTATGAACTCATAATGACCTGGAGAATCATAATGTCCGGTCAGTTTTAGCATTTAGTGAACCTAGCAAAAAAGCCAAGCAAAAAACAAGTGTGGGATTGCACTTTTTTTGCAATTTCATCGCATTTGAATTTTTCTCCTGTTTTCGGTTTCACGAGATGGTAAAACCAATGGTATCGTTCAAAAGTACAACTTGTCCTGCAAAAAATAAGCCCTCACATGGCCATATTGATGGAAAAATTATGGCTTTGGAAAGAAGGGGAGTGACATATCTATGGAAATAGATATAGATATATCTCTGCATGTATCTATCTATCTATCTATCTATCTGTGTGTAATGGAGTGTGGGTTGGACAAATGTAAAAGAGGAGTGTCAGGATTACCTGACCGCTGCCACCAATTTGTCACGATTCACACCGTGACCGTCACCCCTACGTCACGGGTCGGGGTGACTTTAGGCCAACAGACGGCTATCACATGTGCAAGGGGGCTTATCTTAGTTATCCCTCCACTCCACAATGTGGTGAAAAAAAAAACACACACAAGGCTATTGACCTCTTAGGCTACAGCAGGGGCTTATTCTAGGTATCCCACTGCTTTTTAATATACCACGAACTGCAGGGATTTATGTATATCCCGCTTACAGTCCCACTTAAACCTTGCAGCTCTCTGGCGCCCTGGGTAATTAGTCGCCAGAAAGGCTGCCTGCTATGTACTGGCTATTGGGCACGCTGCAGCGACGCGATAAGCTACTCCCACTTAGGCAGGATCAATAATTATCAACGCCGCAGTCGCTACAACGCCACTCAACTACCCAGTACAGAATGTATGCTGCCACCAGCTTCGAATAAACGGGTCCGAAGCTAACCCAACACAGTAGTGTATTTCCCTTCAGAAGACTTAGGGTACGGTTTATAGAGCATGGAGAAAGAACTGGCATGAAATAATATACCCCACAAAATTTAGGCAGTGCTTTATCAAAATATTCTACAAAGAGGTTACAAATGAGACAATTGCAAATATGTACAAGGGTAATTGTGAAATAAACAGGGATTAAATGAGAAAAGGTAACACTCACATGTTCAAAGCATGGCAGGCAACCATACGTCCCAGCTCATTGGACGTGCGCAGGGCTCTTCCAGGAGAAGACAAGAAATCAAGAAGACTGAGCTGGGGATCTTGGCAGACAGTTATAGGTTCAGCCTGTGGCATCACAGAAAGGCTGGCTTATCCAGACCCTCCTCTCTCTACATTCTGAGTACTTCCATTCTTAAATTTATCTACTTTCTATAACTTCGCTACAAAACATGTCATAGTCATAACAAACCCAGCAATCATCTCGGATTAACGTGGGCATTCTAATGAGATCAAATAAGTCCTGTCTGTGATACATATTTACCGAGAAATCCCTACTTCTTTACCAGATGGAGTTAGAAGCCCGTGTTTCGAGCGATGGGTAGGTCCACCGAGTGCGACCAAGGATATATATTTTCGTGTTCGTAACGTAAACATTGTGCATAATATCTTACAAAAAAACAAATTACTTTCATGAATCCTAGAAGTTTCTAGTTCACTTATAGCTGGACAAGAGCTTACACGGCAGGAAATGCCGGTCGTAAATACCTTTCGGCCATAAAACTCCCCCCAGTACATTGGCAAAGCAGCTCTTGGCTGAGTGAAAGGGAAGGGGGGGCTTGTTAGCCCACAGCCTTGAGCAAGAGAAGCTACTTATATGATATTTCATACCATATCGTGACAAGGAGGTTGGACAGAAATTACATCACAAATCTTTTTGAAGATCAAGGGAGGGGTTTGGGTGTGTTTTGGAGTGGGTGTACTAGGTGCTAGCTTACAGGCCAGTGCAATGCATCATGGAACTGGTAGTATTAGAGCACAATAAGTCAGGAGAAAGGAAGTTGTCGATTAACCCCATGAGAGCTGGATCCAGCACTGAGGATGTTATGCTACAGCATGATAAAAGGTAATATTGCTAACATAAACACAGTGGATGTTTTCAGTGGCACATAATAGCAAGATTTATGAAAATAAAAAAGTTATAGTAGTGGACAACTTCTTTAATGTAATCTGTCCACGTCCCTCTGGCCTGATCAGTTCACAGACGATGACCAGAAATTCACACAGCAAAACATTAAAAACAAAATCTAAACAGTGGGCTGTAGCTCGCCAAAATGTTAAAGGACGAGTTACACAACAGAAATAACTAAAATATAGTTATTAAAGGGGGACTCTCCCTAGAACTCTATTGAGGTATGTGGGGTTCATAAACTGGAGTACTGAGCCTAGTAAGATTACACTCAGCCATGTGGTCATGTTGTTGTCCAGGAAGCAAGAGATGGACAAGATGGCACATGTATTATCTATTTATGTCCAGCTAAAAAGAGGTATGTCCAGCCCCAGGTGTGTATTGTCCACTAAGATACATCCCCTCAATCCTGATTAAACCTGTTTTTCTAGCACATGGCAGGGCAGCATCCTGGAGGAGGGGCTTCTGCATACATGTGGGGGAATTATATATATATATATATATATACACACAGTATCACTATACACATCTCTATATAAAGATGTACATTTTGGGACACTTCCCTTCTACACTAACAGTGATCCCTGCATTGTAGCATGTTTCTTTTTCTTCTTTGCCATTTTGTGAATAGGGTCACATTGAGAAAAATCTCAAATTCCTTATCATAGACCCAATACCACCGCTAAGACGGGGAGGTGATAGGGTTAAGTTATTAAAAATTAGGGAGCTTCAGTGGATACAGAAATTAAATAAGTTGAGACTTTATAGGCTAAAAGTGGATTTTATAATACAGTTCTTTAATCTTGGTGTATTTCTGTATGGCATCCCTCTTCCCTTTTTGTGGAATACAGCAACAAGGATGAAATTACTTTATCTTTTTCTTTCTCTCCTATTTTCAGATTATCTGATATGAATATGTTCAAGAATCATGGATCATGACTTATCCCATTCACGAGGACCTGCAAGATCTGAATATATAGTAATTATTTACCATTTTTTTTGTAAATCATTACAGCGCATTCCTTATATTTTTTTTTATTAAAAATCTTTTTCATTTTCCCCCCCAAATTTTTTCCGCTGCGATATGCTATAAAATTGGATTTCATATGGGCACTATTCCCTGAGGTTATTAAGTCTTATGGATATGTGTGGCAGAAAAGGAGCTTTATATCCAATTGGCATTAGGGTTCAGATCTATGCCCCCTCACAGGGCACATGCTCCCCCCCCCCTCCTCCTTACATAGTGGGTTACCAGACCCAGCTAATGAGGGAGGTGTTCCACTAGTTTCCACTAGAAATAAAAATTGGGTTTACTTGTAAAAAAAAAAACCTCAGTGTATTTAATTTACTCTGTTGCCCAAAGAGATTTATTTCCCTGCAGTTGTAACAAAATAAGTATTATTCTTATAATAAGGTTATTCTGTCTGAGCCTACTACTTTGAGCCCTTGAGAAGATTTCAACCTCATCTGCCATATGTATAGACTATCGCCTTTTGCATCCACTAAAGATGGCCCGTGCATGTGCAGAAGATAATCCACATTCCCAGCGCCAACGCCCACTACTGTGCATGTAATCACCCTCCCCTTGTCATGTGCAGTATAATGAGCCTTTTGTTGCCTAGACTCAAGATGGCGCCGGCAGTATAGAATGCCTCCCATGCATGCGCGAGATGATGCTTACTTACTGGTATGCAGTCTCTCCTTCCCCTTTTTTTTCCTGACATGCGCAATGAGACTAACAGGACACCGATTTTGGTGTGTACCTGTATGCAACGAATGACAGTGATTAATAATGTACAGCTACTATTAAATTATCAATTAATGGTTGATTTTCTATTATGTTTTATTTATATGTATGGCACTGCACTTTATTGGTTTTCTATATGTATGAACTATGAATGCACTTTTGCACGTTGTTTTCTTGAAAAAATATAAACTCTGTCTTATGCAATTGTTGTTAAACAGCTCAATTATCTGTATGCTTTAACCCCTTCGCCACAAAGCCTGTTTTCACCTTCCTGACAAGGGCCAATTTTTACAATTTTGACCAGTGTCACTTTATGAGGTCATAAATCTGGAAAGCTTCAACGGATCCCACTGATTCTGAGGATGTTTTCTTGTGACATTGTACTTCATAATATTGGTAACATTTATTTCATATGACTTGCGTTTGTTTGTGAAAAAAATGGAAATTTTCAAAAACTTAATTTTTATGCCCTTAAAGTAGAGTTATGTCACACAAAATAGTTAATAAATAACATTTCCCACATGTCTACTTTACATCAGCACAATTTTTGAAACAATTTATTTTGTTAGGACGTTATAAGGATTAAAAGTTGACCAGCAATTTCTAATTTTTACAATAAAATTAGCAAAACCATATTTTTTTAGGGACCACCTCACATTTGAAGTGACTGTGAGGGGCCTATATGACAGAAAATACCCAAAAGTGACACCATTCTAAAAACTGCACCCCTCAAGGTTCTCAAAACCACATTCAAGAAGTTTATTAACCCTTCAGGTGCTTCACAGAAATTTTTTGAATGTGGAAGGAAAAAATAAATATTTTCTTTTCTTTCACAAAAATTGTATAAAACAGGAAAGGGATACAAAAAGATATCCAAGGAATTGATGATGCCAGTCAGCAGCACTCAAACTTGCTCTGTAAAAACAAAACCACGGTCAAGTAGACCAACAAAAATTTTGTCCGCTGCTGCCAGGAAAATTGTTCTGGGATGCAAAGAAAAACCCACAATTAACATCAGCTGAAATACTGGACTCTCTGAAAACTAGCTGCATGGCTGTTTCAAGATGCAGAATAAGGAGGCACTTGAAGAAAAATGGGCTGCATGGTCGATTCGCCAGAAGAAGTCATTACTGTGCAAATGCCACAAAGTATGCCTACAATATGCAAAACAGCACAGAGACAAGCCTCAAAATTTCTGGAACAAGGTAATTTGGAGTGATGAGACCAAAATTGAACTTTTTGACCGCAGTCATAAATGTTACGTTTGGAGAGAGGTCAACAAGGCCTATGATGAAAGGAACACCATTCCTACTGTAAAGCACGGAGGTGAATCGCTGATGTTTTGGGGATGTGTTACCTACAAAGGCACAGGAAACTAGGTCAAAGTTGAAGGATAGATGAATGCAGCACGTTATCAGCAAATACTGGAAGCAAATTTGCAATTATCAGCCAGGAAGCTGTGCATGGGACGTATTTGGATGTTTCAACATGAAAACGATCCAAAACACAAGGCCAAGTCGACCTGTCATTGGCTACAGCAGAACAAAGTGAAGGTTCTGGAGTGACCATCTCAGTCTCCTGACCTCAGTATCATTGAGCCGCTCTGGGGAGATCTCAAGTGCGCAGTTCATGCTAAACAGCCGAGGAATTTACAGGAAGTTGAGGCTTTTTTGGGCAGCTTTACCATCTGAGAAAATAAAGAACCTCATCCACAACTACCACAAAAGACTTCAAGCTGTTATTGATGTTAGAGGGGTGTTGTGAATTCTGTGGCTGAATTCACTCCTGTGGTCACAAGTGGTACTGCAGCTTCTGAGCTTCCTCCCTCAGGTGTTCTGGTGAGCTCGTTAAATGCTTCATTACTTAACTCCGCCTGATGCTGCTATCCTTGCTCCTTGTCAATGTTTCAGTGTTGGATCTGAGCTTCTCCTGATTGTTCCTGTGACCTGCTGCTCTGTATAGCTAAGTGCTTTTTGCTTTTTGTTGCTTTTTTTCTGTCCAGCTTGTCTTTTGTTTTGCTGGAAGCTCTGAGACGCAAAGGGTGTACCGCCGTGCCGTTAGTTCGGCACGGTGGTTTTTTTTTGCCCCCTTTGCGTGGTTTTGCTTTAGGGTTTTTTGTAGACTGCAAAGTTCGCTTTACTGTCCTCGCTCTGTCCTAGAATATCGGGCCCCACTTTGCTGAATCTATTTCATCCCTACGTTTTGTCTTTTCATCTTACTCAGTCATTATATGTGGGGGGCTGCCTTTTCCTTTGGGGAATTTCTCTGGGGCAAGTCAGGCCTATTTTTCTATCTTCAGGCTAGCTAGTTTCTTAGGCTGTGCCGAGTTGCCTAGGTAGTTGTTAGGCGCAATCCACAGCCGCTTTTAGTTGTGTTTAGGATAGGATCAGGTGTGCAGTCTACAGAGTTTCCACGTCTCAGAGCTCGTTCTTGTATTTTTGGGTATTTGTCAGATCACTGTGTGCGCTCTGATCGCTAAGCACACTGTGTTTCTGGATTGCCTTCATAACACCTGTCATTAGCAAACATAACAGTACAAGGAGCCAAACTAATGATTCTCAATAGAGGGAAAGAAAAAGTTCTGACTTTTTTTTTTTTTTTTCTGCTCTGTGTTCACTTTTTTTTTTCCCCTAGACATTTGGGTGATTCTGGACACAGGTGTGGACATGGATATTCAGGGTCTGTGCTCTTCAATGGATAATCTCGTTATAAATGTGCAAAAAATTCAAGATACTATTGATCAGAAATCTATGTTAGAACCAAGAATTCCTATTCCTGATTTGTTTTTTGGAGATAGAACTAAGTTTCTAAGTTTCAAAAATAATTGTAAGCTATTTCTGGCCTTGAAACCTCATTCTTCTGGTAATCCTATTCAACAGGTTTTGATTATTATTTCTTTTTTGCGCGGCGACCCTCAAGACTGGGCATTTTCTCTTGCGCCAGGAGACCCTGCATTGAGTAGTGTCGATGCGTTTTTCCTGGCGCTCGGATTGCTGTACGATGAGCCTAATTCAGTGGATCAGGCTAAGAAAAATTTGCTGGCTTTGTGCCAGGGTCAGGATGATATAGAAGTATATTGTCAGAAATTTAGGAAATGGTCAGTACTCACTCAGTGGAATGAATCTGCGCTGGCAGCTTTGTTCAGAAAGGGTCTCTCTGAGGCTCTTAAGGATGTCATGGTGGGATTTCCTATGCCTGCTGGTTTGAATGAGTCTTTGTCTTTGGCCATTCAGATCGGTCGACGCTTGCGCGAGCGTAAATCTGTGCACCATTTGGCGGTACTGCCTGAGGTTAAACCTGAGCCTATGCAGTGCGATAGGACTATGACTAGAGTTGAACGGCAGGAATACAGACGTCTGAATGGTCTGTGTTTCTACTGTGGTGATTCCACTCATGCTATTTCTGATTGTCCTAAGCGCACTAGGCGGTCCGCTAGGTCTGCCGTCATTGGTACTGTACAGTCCAAATTCCTTCTGTCCATTACCTTGATATGCTCTTTGTCGTCGTTTTCTGATTGTGCTATCAATTTGATTCCTGGTAGTAAATTCCCTAAAGGTCGATTATTTAATTTATCCGTGCCCGAACACGCCGCTATGCGCAGTTATGTGAAGGAATCCCTGGAGAAGGGACATATTCGCCCATCGTCATCACCACTGGGAGCAGGGTTCTTCTTTGTAGCCAAGAAGGATGGTTCGCTGAGACCGTGTATTGATTACCGCCTTCTTAATAAGATCACTGTTAAATTTCAGTATCCCTTGCCATTGTTATCTGACTTGTTTGCTCGGATTAAGGGGGCTAGTTGGTTCACTAAGATAGATCTTCGTGGTGCGTATAATCTGGTGAGAATCAGGCAAGGAGATGAATGGAAAACTGCATTCAATACGCCTGAGGGTCATTTTGAGTATCTAGTGATGCCGTTCGGACTTGCCAATGCTCCATCTGTGTTTCAGTCTTTTATGCATGACATCTTCCGTGAGTATCTGGATAAATTCCTGATTGTTTACTTGGATGACATTTTGATCTTCTCAGATGATTGGGAGTCTCATGTGAAGCAGGTCAGAATGGTTTTTCAGGTCCTGCGTGCTAACTCTTTGTTTGTGAAGGGATCAAAGTGTCTCTTCGGTGTGCAGAAAGTTTCATTTTTGGGGTTCATCTTTACCCCTTCTATTATCGAGATGGATCCAGTTAAGGTCCAAGCCATCCAGGATTGGATTCACCCGACATCTCTGAAAAGTCTGCAAAAGTTCCTGGGCTTTGCTAATTTTTATCGTCGCTTCATCTGTAATTTTTCTAGCATTGCCAAACCATTGACCGATTTGACCAAGAAGGGTGCTGATTTGGTTAATTGGTCTTCTGCTGCTGTGGAAGCTTTTCAGGAGTTGAAGCGTCGTTTTTGTTCTGCCCCTGTGTTGTGTCAGCCAGATGTTTCTCTTCCGTTCCAGGTCGAGGTTGATGCTTCTGAGATTGGAGCAGGGGCGGTTTTGTCACAGAGAGGTTCTGACTGCTCAGTGATGAAACCATGTGCTTTCTTTTCCAGGAAGTTTTCGCCCGCTGAGCGTAATTATGATGTGGGCAATCGAGAGTTGCTGGCCATGAAGTGGGCATTCGAGGAGTGGCGTCATTGGCTTGAAGGAGCTAAGCATCGCGTGGTGGTATTGACTGATCATAAGAACTTAACTTATCTCGAGTCTGCCAAGCGCTTGAATCCTAGACAGGCCCGTTGGTCGTTATTTTTTGCCCGCTTCGACTTTGTGATTTCGTACCTTCCGGGCTCTAAAAATGTGAAGGCGGATGCTCTGTCTAGGAGTTTTGTGCCCGACTCTCCGGGTTTATCTGAGCCAGCGGGTATCCTCAAGGAAGGAGTCATTGTGTCTGCCATCTCCCCTGATTTGCGGCGGGTGCTGCAAAAATTTCAGGCGAATAAACCTGATCGTTGTCCAGCAGAGAAACTGTTCGTCCCTGATAGGTGGACTAATAAGCTTATCTCTGAACTTCATTGTTCGGTGTTGGCTGGTCATCCTGGAATCTTTGGTACCAGAGAGTTAGTGGCTAGATCCTTCTGGTGGCCATCTCTGTCACGGGATGTACGTACTTTTGTGCAGTCCTGTGGGATTTGTGCTAGGGCTAAGCCCTGCTGTTCTCGTGCCAGTGGGTTGCTTTTGCCCTTGCCGGTCCCAAAGAGGCCTTGGACACATTTCGATGGATTTCATTTCTGACCTTCCCATTTCTCAAAAGATGTCAGTCATTTGGGTGGTCTGTGATCGCTTTTCTAAAATGGTCCATCTGGTGCCCTTGGCTAAATTGCCTTCCTCCTCTGATTTGGTACCTTTGTTCTTTCAGCATGTGGTTCGGTTGCATGGCATTCCTGAGAATATTGTTTCTGACAGAGGTTCCCAGTTTGTTTCAAGGTTTTGGCGAGCCTTTTGTGGTAGGATGGGCATTGACCTATCCTTTTCCTCGGCTTTCCATCCTCAGACTAATGGCCAGACCGAACGAACCAATCAGACCTTGGAAACATATCTGAGATGTTTTGTTTCTGCAGACCAGGATGATTGGGTGTCCTTTTTGCCGTTGGCTGAGTTCGCCCTTAATAATCGGGCCAGCTCGGCTACCTTGGTTTCTCCATTTTTTTGCAATTCTGGGTTCCATCCTCGTTTCTCTTCAGGACAGGTTGAGTCTTCGGACTGTCCTGGTGTGGATTCTGTGGTGGATAGGTTGCAGCAGATCTGGACTCAGGTAGTGGACAATTTGATCTTGTCCCAGGAGAAAGCTCAACTTTTCGCTAATCGCAGACGCCGTGTGGGTCCCCGACTTCGTGTTGGGGATCTGGTTTGGTTATCTTCTCGTCATATTCCTATGAAGGTTTCCTCTCCTAAATTTAAACCTCGTTTTATTGGTCCGTATAGGATTTCTGAGGTTCTCAATCCTGTGTCTTTTCGTTTGACCCTCCCAGACTCCTTTTCCATACATAATGTATTCCATAGGTCGTTGTTGCGGAGATACGTGGCACCTATGGTTCCATCTGTTGAGCCTCCTGCCCCGGTTTTGGTGGAGGGGGAATTGGAGTATATTGTGGAGAAGATTTTGGATTCTCGTGTTTCTAGACGGAAACTCCAGTATCTGGTTAAATGGAAGGGTTATGCTCAGGAAGATAATTCTTGGGTTTTTGCCTCTGATGTTCATGCTTCCGATCTTGTTCGTGCCTTTCATGCGGCTCATCCTGGTCGGCCTGGGGGCTCTGGTGAGGGTTCGGTGACCCCTCCTCAAGGGGGGGGGTACTGTTGTGAATTCTGTGGCTGAATTCACTCCTGTGGTCACAAGTGGTACTGCAGCTTCTGAGCTTCCTCCCTCAGGTGTTCTGGTGAGCTCGTTAAATGCTTCATTACTTAACTCCGCCTGATGCTGCTATCCTTGCTCCTTGTCAATGTTTCAGTGTTGGATCTGAGCTTCTCCTGATTGTTCCTGTGACCTGCTGCTCTGTATAGCTAAGTGCTTTTTGCTTTTTGTTGCTTTTTTTCTGTCCAGCTTGTCTTTTGTTTTGCTGGAAGCTCTGAGACGCAAAGGGTGTACCGCCGTGCCGTTAGTTCGGCACGGTGGTTTTTTTTTGCCCCCTTTGCGTGGTTTTGCTTTAGGGTTTTTTGTAGACTGCAAAGTTCGCTTTACTGTCCTCGCTCTGTCCTAGAATATCGGGCCCCACTTTGCTGAATCTATTTCATCCCTACGTTTTGTCTTTTCATCTTACTCACAGTCATTATATGTGGGGGGCTGCCTTTTCCTTTGGGGAATTTCTCTGGGGCAAGTCAGGCCTATTTTTCTATCTTCAGGCTAGCTAGTTTCTTAGGCTGTGCCGAGTTGCCTAGGTAGTTGTTAGGCGCAATCCACAGCCGCTTTTAGTTGTGTTTAGGATAGGATCAGGTGTGCAGTCTACAGAGTTTCCACGTCTCAGAGCTCGTTCTTGTATTTTTGGGTATTTGTCAGATCACTGTGTGCGCTCTGATCGCTAAGCACACTGTGTTTCTGGATTGCCTTCATAACACCTGTCATTAGCAAACATAACAGAGGGGGCAGTACATGGTATTAAGAAATAGGGTATGTGAACTTTTGATCAGGGTCATTTGGATGTTTTGGGTTGTCATTGTGATTTAAAAAGAGAAAACACAGTAGTTTGGTAATAAATGGCTTCACCCAACGACTAACCATGAGTGGAGAAAAAGTTTTGTTGTTATCATTCATATTCTCTGAAAAAAGGCGAAAACAACAAAAATTCTGCCGGGGTATGTAAACTTTTGAGCACAACTGTACTTTGTGGTTTCCATCTAAATCTCAGAGTGACATGATTCACATGAAACCCCCGAGCGATCCATTCACTATAATGAGGCAGCAGAGTTACTCTGGACACCGTCTCGCCTCTGTTCAGCGATGTCATTTTCCGAAGTGCACAAAACTGTGGCTAACGGCACTTTTATGCAATCCTGAAATGACGGACACCGCCGGATCACAAGTCATATGGGGTCCACAGTGCTTCCATCTGCCTCAATATAGGGAATCTTGTCAAGGCATCCATCTGAATCATGTATTTCAGAGATTTACACGGAAACCCAGGTGTAAGCGCTAAGCGCAAGATAAATGTGCGCCTTACTGCAAAAAAAGGCAGAATGAAAAAAAAAAAACACCACAGCAGGTGAAAATTTTTTTTGATTTTTTTACGCCATGCATTATAAATGATTAGGCGACTTTATTCTTTCGGTCGGTGCGATTACAGCAATACCAGATTTAGATTGGGTTTTTATGTTTGGCTGCTGTCAGCACACACTAAACGCTTTTTATTACGAAAACTAGTTTTTCCATCACCACATATTAGACTCGAACAAAGACGACCCAGGAAAACATACTCAGAAGGGAGGTAAGAACATTTCTAAAACAATCCACAGCGAGGAGATTGGAACAAAACAAAATCCTCTAAACTGCATGCTCGCAAACGCCAGAAGCCTGACAAACAAGATGGAAGAACTAGAAGCAGAAATATCTACAGGTAACTTTGACATAGTGGGAATAACCGAGACATGGTTAGATGAAAGCTATGACTGGGCAGTTAACTTACAGGGTTACAGTCTGTTTAGAAAGGATCGTAAAAATCGGAGAGGAGGAGGGGTTTGTCTCTATGTAAAGTCTTGTCTAAAGTCCACTTTAAGGGAGGATATTAGCGAAGGGAATGAGGATGTCGAGTCCATATGGGTTGAAATTCATGGAGGGAAAAATGGTAACAAAATTCTCATTGGGGTCTGTTACAAACCCCCAAATATAACAGAAAGCATGGAAAGTCTACTTCTAAAGCAGATAGATGAAGCTGCAACCCATAATGAGGTCCTGGTTATGGGGGACTTTAACTACCCGGATATTAACTGGGAAACAGAAACCTGTGAAACCCATAAAGGCAACAGGTTTCTGCTAATAACCAAGAAAAATTATCTTTCACAATTGGTGCAGAATCCAACCAGAGGAGCAGCACTTTTAGACCTAATACTATCTAATAGACCTTACAGAATAACAAATCTGCAGGTGGTCGGGCATCTAGGAAATAGCGACCACAATATTGTACAGTTTCACCTGTCTTTCACTAGGGGGACTTGTCAGGGAGTCACAAAAACACTGAACTTTAGGAAGGCAAAGTTTGACCAGCTTAGAGATGCCCTTAATCTGGTAGACTGGGACAATATCCTCAGAAATAAGAATACAGATAATAAATGGGAAATGTTTAAGAACATCCTAAATAGGCAGTGTAAGCGGTTTATACCTTGTGGGAATAAAAGGACTAGAAATAGGAAAAACCCAATGTGGCTAAACAAAGAAGTAAGACAGGCAATTAACAGTAAAAAGAAAGCATTTGCACTACTAAAGCAGGATGGCACCATTGAAGCTCTAAAAAACTATAGGGAGAAAAATACTTTATCTAAAAAACTAATTAAAGCTGCCAAAAAGGAAACAGAGAAGCACATTGCTAAGGAGAGTAAAACTAATCCCAAACTGTTCTTCAACTATATCAATAGTAAAAGAATAAAAACTGAAAATGTAGGCCCCTTAAAAAATAGTGAGGAAAGAATGGTTGTAGATGACGAGGAAAAAGCTAACATATTAAACACCTTCTTCTCCACGGTATTCACGGTGGAAAATGAAATGCTAGGTGAAATCCCAAGAAACAATGAAAACCCTATATTAAGAGTCACCAATCTAACCCAAGAAGAGGTGCGAAACCGGCTAAATAAGATTAAAATAGATAAATCTCCGGGTCCGGATGGCATACACCCACGAGTACTAAGAGAACTAAGTAATGTAATAGATAAACCATTATTTCTTATTTTTAGTGACTCTATAGCGACAGGGTCTGTTCCGCAGGACTGGCGCATAGCAAATGTGGTGCCAATATTCAAAAAGGGCTCTAAAAGTGAACCTGGAAATTATAGGCCAGTAAGTCTAACCTCTATTGTTGGTAAAATATTTGAAGGGTTTCTGAGGGATGTTATTCTGGATTATCTCAATGAGAATAACTGTTTAACTCCATATCAGCATGGGTTTATGAGAAATCGCTCCTGTCAAACCAATCTAATCAGTTTTTATGAAGAGGTAAGCTATAGACTGGACCACGGTGAGTCATTGGACGTGGTATATCTCGATTTTTCCAAAGCGTTTGATACCGTGCCGCACAAGAGGTTGGTACACAAAATGAGAATGCTTGGTCTGGGGGAAAATGTGTGTAAATGGGTTAGTAACTGGCTTAGTGATAGAAAGCAGAGGGTGGTTATAAATGGTATAGTCTCTAACTGGGTCGCTGTGACCAGTGGGGTACCGCAGGGGTCAGTATTGGGACCTGTTCTCTTCAACATATTCATTAATGATCTGGTAGAAGGTTTACACAGTAAAATATCGATATTTGCAGATGATACAAAACTATGTAAAGCAGTTAATACAAGAGAAGATAGTATTCTGCTACAGATGGATCTGGATAAGTTGGAAACTTGGGCTGAAAGGTGGCAGATGAGGTTTAACAATGATAAATGTAAGGTTATACACATGGGAAGAGGGAATCAATATCACCATTACACACTGAACGGGAAACCACTGGGTAAATCTGACAGGGAGAAGGACTTGGGGATCCTAGTTAATGATAAACTTACCTGGAGCAGCCAGTGCCAGGCAGCAGCTGCCAAGGCAAACAGGATCATGGGGTGCATTAAAAGAGGTCTGGATACACATGATGAGAGCATTATACTGCCTCTGTACAAATCCCTAGTTAGACCGCACATGGAGTACTGTGTCCAGTTTTGGGCACCGGTGCTCAGGAAGGATATAATGGAACTAGAGAGAGTACAAAGGAGGGCAACAAAATTAATAAAGGGGATGGGAGAACTACAATACCCAGATAGATTAGCGAAATTAGGATTATTTAGTCTAGAAAAAAGACGACTGAGGGGCGATCTAATAACCATGTATAAGTATATAAGGGGACAATACAAATATCTCGCTGAGGATCTGTTTATACCAAGGAAGGTGACGGGCACAAGGGGGCATTCTTTGCGTCTGGAGGAGAGAAGGTTTTTCCACCAACATAGAAGAGGATTCTTTACTGTTAGGGCAGTGAGAATCTGGAATTGCTTGCCTGAGGAGGTGGTGATGGCGAACTCAGTCGAGGGGTTCAAGAGAGGCCTGGATGTCTTCCTGGAGCAGAACAATATTGTATCATACAATTATTAGGTTCTGTAGAAGGACGTAGATCTGGGTATTTATTATGATGGAATATAGGCTGAACTGGATGGACAAATGTCTTTTTTCGGCCTTACTAACTATGTTACTATGTTACTATGTATGTTACATTTTGAGTGTTATAATTATTCCATATTTCAGGCTGACAGTCATGTTATGGCTTGATTTTTGTGCAAAAAGCTGATGTTTTTATTGCTACCATTTTGGGCACATGACATTTTTTTATCTCTTTTTATTCTGATTTTTGGGAGACAAACAAAAAACAGCAATTTAGGAATTGCTTTTTGTTTTTATACAGTTCCGCTTGTGGAAAAATTGGTAAGGCAGCTTTAATATTCGGGTCAGTACGATTACAGTGATACCCAATGTATAGCTTTTTTATGTTTTGGCTCTTTTTAGTCAATAAAAACTATTTTAAAGAAAAAATAATTATTTTTGCATCGCTTTATTCTGAGACAGTGGGGGAAATTAGTATTTAGTCAGCCAGGCTGACTAAATACTTTTTTTCCCCACTGTAACTTCTTATTTTTCTGCTGATGAAGCTGTATTATGGCTTGTTTTTTTGCGGGGCAAGGTGGCATTTTCAGCAGTACCATTTTTATTTACGTTTGTCTTTTTGATCGTTTTTTTTGCACTTTTTGTTAATCGGTATGATGATAAAGCATTCTTTTTGCCTCTTTTTTTTTGTACGGTTTTCACTGAAGGCATTAACTAGTTCACAATTTTAATAGAGTGGGTTGTTACAGATGCGGCGATACCAAATGTGTGTATGTTTTTGTTTTGGGGTTTGTTTTTTTTACAGAAACAAGTGTATTTATTGGAAAAATATTTATTTCTTATTTTTTGTTATTTATTTGGGAGCCCTACTTACACAGGCAACCCACCAGATGGAGACCCAACTTGGAGTCTCCACATTTAAAAAAATAAATGTCACACACCTTGAGGGCAGTCTCACACGTCCAGATAATTCCGGTACCGGAAAAATCCGCCCCTATGGGAGGTGCCGCATATTCATTACTGTAATCGGCGGCCCCACGTGACCGCATACAGGAACAGATGCGGCCAGGAGAGGAAGCAGCGACAGCCAACGGGAGAGCCAGGTGAGTATTTTCAGAACAGCGGGGGCGCACAGGGGGTGGGAGGGCGGGGGCCACATAGATGTTTATTTTAAACACTATTATTCATATCTTACCTGCAGCAAACGCTGCTGCAGGGAACATATGAATCGCGGCTTCAGCACCAGTGGGGGGACAGCGCTTAATGTAGCGCTGTCTCCTGCACGGCACACGGACTGCACACGGACAATGTCCGTGTGCGGTACATGTTTTACACGGACCCATTGACTTTAATGGGTCCGTGTAATACGTGCGCTCCCACGAACACTGCCATGTCTCCGTGTTTGGCACACGGAGACACGGTCCGCAAAAAATCAATGACATCTTAACAGATGCATTGATTTTTATGTGTCTACATGTGTCAGTGGCTCTGGTACGTGAGGAAACTGTCATCTCACGTACCGCAGCCACTGACGTGTGAAACCGGCCTTAAGGTCCACATCACATTGACGTGACTAAGGGGAGTATATAACAGAAAATACCCAAAAGTGACAACATTCTAAAAACTGCACCCCTCAAGGTGCTCAAAACCACATTCAGGAAGTTTAGTAATCCTTCACAGAAATTAATGGAATGTGGAAGGAAAAATAAACATTTAACTTTTTTCCCCCCAAAATTTTACTTTAGACCCAATTTTTTTTTTCTTTCACAAGGGTAGCAGAAGAAAATAGACCATCAAATTTGTTGTGCAATTTATCCTGAACATGCAGATACCCCATACATGGGGAAAACCACTGTTTGGGCACACGACAGGGCTCAGAAGGGAAGAAGCGCCATTTGACTTTTTCAATGTAATATTTGCTGGAATGATTAGCGGTCGCCAAGTCGCGTCTGGAGAGCTCCTGATGTGCCTAAACAGTGGAAATCCCACTCATGTGACACAATTTTGTAAACTAGACCCCTCAAGGAACTTACAGTATCTAGATGTTTAGTGAGCACCTTGAAACCCCAGGTGCTAAAAATGAAGAAATCATATTTTTCCCACAAAAATAATTTCTACTCCAAATTTTGTATTTTCAAAAAGGTAACAGGAGAAAACAGACTCCAAAATTTTTGTGCAATTTCTCCTGAGTTCAGTTAGAACACAGTAGCCCCTAAGTGCTAGAATAACTTTTATCTGGTGCTCTATGCTGAGCACTTACTTTGGGGTTTCCACCTAAATCTCCGAGTGACATGACAGATGAAATCCCCATGTTGTGCCGATGGAAGCAGACAGAGGACAACCAAAGAAAAAAGAAAAGATCATGCCCATATGTACGGGAGCACCTTAACATGTATAAAACATATAATTTCTATTGGTAAGTATCAGAAAATACAAAATACATATCTCAGGCAATTCACACACAAAAGATTAAAAACATTTAAAAGTGCAACATGCAACACAGGCCTATAACTAAGTCATAGCCTGATATAGGGGAAATGACATCCCACATCCGAATTCCCCCAAAAAAACAATGATAAAGTGCAATTAAATAGGATGTAACATAATATAGCTCCTACAATCAATTTTATGGCATTTAGTATCCAAGCCAAAATAGGAAAAACAATATACCTGTATATCCCCACCAATATCACAGTACCATATAGGCCCAGAAAAAGGACCAAAGTTTGTCCCGGCACAAAGTGCCTGCCCACTCCAGAAAAACTCCAGAGAATGAAAACTTACAGATCTAACATAGATGTACCAAAACAATGAGAAGAAGAATGCATCAAAGCAGTCGTAGGGAAAGAGATAAGGGGGAAAAACTCAGACAAACAGACCTGATAATCGGAACCAAAAGTTCCCATACCCAGAGTCCAAAAAGCCCCTTTACTCTAAGTCCAAGTATTAGACTGAAGCCCTGTATGCAGTAGGGAAAACAAGGAAAGGGATGTGGGATAGATGGAAGCAGACAGGGAGCTCACCCCTCTGCAATGCTCCTCGTTGTCGCTGTCACTATTGATAGATGCATCAGAGGTTTTAAACATCAGTGATTGTGGGCGTTGCTGCAGGGTGTTAGCTCTATGAGAGCTGACTTATAATTCTCTGGGAGAACGCAGCTCCCTCGAAGCAGTAGGGGTTAATCATTGAATTCAACTTTTTCATTCAGTCGCATTACATCATATACAATCCTGCTCCCGACCATGCAGTCTGCCTTCACAGACATTTTTGAAAGAATGTGTTGAATTAAAAAGCTCTCTGAATTTGAATGTAGTACTGTAAAATAATTCCACTGTTGTAATAAGTTAAATGTCTCCTCTTCCCCCCTGAATTTTCCACGATCAATTGTTAGTGCAACTCCAGCTGATGCAAAGATATAAAGCGGGGTCACCAAGTGCTGGGTTGTAGAACATATAAAAGTCACCAACATGCTGCTGACTCCAGAACTCCAAAACTTCTCCGGCATTAACATTAGCATAAATATCGGGACCTTCACGGTATGGATTTCCATGGGTAAGCAACTGCATGTAAGCCCTTCATCACCAAGTAAGATGCCACGCATCACAGGACTCTGGAGCAGTGGGAAAAGTGTTCTGGGGTGATGAATCACACCTCTTTGGCAGTCTTATGGAGTAAGCAGTGGACACTGCAGACTCCCACACAGCACGCTGCCACACAGATCTCCTCTATCCAGATGAATGATGAAGGTCAGGTATTGACCAAAACGACTAATTTATTTCTGGAAATTCTTCACTCAATAAATAAGTTCTTCAATACACCTATACGAGTGCCAAGTATTTCTACATCACAGCTTATGGAGTAGGCTTGACAGAAGCTGAAAGAATGTTACCTGCCTATTTTCTGTGTGCCAATCATCAAGTTTGGTGCAAGAGGGATAATGCTATGGGGTGGATTTTCGGGGTTGGCATAGGACTCAAATTCAATGAAGGGAAATCTTAATGCTTCAGCATACCAAGACATTCAAAAAACTAAATAAAAGCCAACTTTGTGGAAATAGTTTAGGGAAGGCTCTTTCTGGTCAGAATAATTGAGTCCAATTGCATAAATACATAGTTTTGTGAGATCAGCGTGGAAGAACATGACTGGCCAGGACAGACCTATGACCTTAACCCCATGAAACATATTTGAGATTACCTAGATTGGAGATTGTGAGCCAGACCCTTTTGTCTAATATCAGTGTTTGACCTCACAAATGCTGTACTGGAAGAACAAACACTTCTACAAAACAACCACTAAAATATTGAAGAAAAGTTTTCTTGGGAGAGTTTAGGCTGTTACAGCTGCAAAGGGGGGGGGGGCTTACTATATATTTAATAGTTTTAAATAACGAAAGACATAATTACTTACCGGTAATGGGATTTTTCAGAACCCATGACAGCACCAGAGGGCATCCGCCCTTCAAGAACAGGAAACCTACAGGATAAAAGGGCGTGTCACGCTCACGCCCCGACTGGTGGGCGTGAGCTCGGGGGTTTGAGGCCCCACTGTACCACAAACCTGACTACCCTGGAAGGTGCATGACTATGACAGCTGCCTGGGTTTTCGCTGGAGCCTCTGATGGTGAGGTCAGGCTTGTGCAGCAGGCAGCTGCCAGGTGCTTACTCCAGGGTGGTGTCTGGCTGTGGCTGCTGATCCCACTTAGAGAACAGGAACACTAGGACAGGTGCGGGCATCAGGCAGGACTGGCAGAAGAGCACGACTGAAACTCAGATGAGTAGGCTGGCACGGCTGAGACAGGGTTGGCAGAGACACGGCAGAGAACACGGGGCTGGCAGGCACGGCAGAGAACACGGGGCTGGCAGGCACGGCAGAGAACACGGGGCTGGCAGGCATGGCAGAGAACACGGGGCTGGCAGGCACGGCAGAGAACACAGGGCTGGTTGGTGTGGTGTATGAAGGAACAGGTAGAGACCTGTTCACACTGGAGGTGCAGGTATGGAAACAAGCAGAAAGGAAAGCAGTATGAAGGAACAGGTTGGGACCTGTTCACACAGGAGATGCAGGTACAGAAACAAGCCAGAAGGAAAGGAGAATTAAGGAACAGGTTGGGACCTGTTCACACAGGAAGAGAAGTGCAAGGCTGCAGATAGGAGCGGAAAAGCAGCAAGAGATAGCGTAGACACAAAAGCTAAGCAGAGCAGAACCGCAAGGAATGTGGAGAGGAGCTGCAGCAAGAGATTTCTGCAGCAGCAAAGCAGAGTAGAACGGCAAGGAATGCGGAGAGGAGCTGCAGCAAGAGATTACTGCAGCAGCAGAAGCTAAGCAGAGTAGAACGGAGCAGAACCGCACGAGTGCGGAGCAGAGGTAAAGCCACAAAGGTACAGAGAAGGCAGAGCCGCAGGAGTGCGGAGCATAAGCAGACTGAGAACACAAGGAAAGACACAACAGGGAAGGAAGTCACAGACAAGGAGACCGAGATAAGACTAAGTTCAGACAAGGAAATGGAACAAGACAAGAAACAAGAACAAAGACACAGGGAACAGGATATTCTGCCTCCTGGAGGGCGGAAAACAAGATCAAGGCAAAAAGCCTCTGGAGAGGGAGTAACACAGAGCAAGGCCTGGCAAACTCAGAAGCTAAGCACAAACTGAGCTAACATTGCACAGGCCCAGTCCACTGGGTGGAGCTGCACTAAATACTGGAGGCCTCTTGGTAATTGGTCAGGAACAGATTAGACAGGTGCACCTGATTCCTATAAGAGCCAGTGAGTTCAGGCGCTGCCCCCCTATGCACACAGCCAGGAAGCATGCAGAGAGCAGAGGAACAGAATATGGAGCTGGCAAGAAACAGAAATCACATCATGGCCTGGAGTAGTGGGTAAGATAGTGTGAGAGATGAGAGGCCATACCGTGATGCCAGCAGAGTTGTTACACAATGGTTATTTCAACAATTCAAATAGCAACAGCATAATGCCTTAAGCACTGCGTGATTTAACACCCAAAACCAACGGCATGCTCATCCAAAAGTGACGGGAGGGAATAAAAGAGTGCTGTTATGTGTTCTGAAAAATCCCATTACTGGTAACTAATTACGCCTTTTTTGCTCACCCATGACAGCATCACAGAGAGAATTACAGAGAATAAGTATTCAGGGAGGGACCACGCCCTGCAGAACTCTTCTCAGAAAGGCGAGATCAGAGGAGGAGGCCAGATCCAACCTATAGCGCTTATAGAAAATTCATTAAATATCCTATCTTTCCACCCAGGAGGTTGCCACCGCTCGTGGAGCCTTTAACCCTTCTAGAATAGATTCCCACTCGCTGAGTAGGCTAAACTGATGGTCTCCAAAATCCATCTAGCTAATGTACATTTTGAACCTTCAAAAGGGAACCTGTCAGCAGAATTGTGCACTACAGTGTCAGGTCCGCGCCTTTATACTGATTAAAATGATACCTTGGTTGATGAAATCCATCTTATGGTTGTTCTTTAATATTTATTTTCAGTTTTATGTTAATGAGATTCTCGTGCCCTAAGGCGAGGTTGGTGTATGTGGTGCTCTGATTTTATATTCATAATGCAGACTGCTGACAGGTCAGCTATCTCCGAATTGCTACTGCGCAGCCCCATCTTACTGGAGAAGAAAAAAACACCTCCTCCAAGATGGTGCCGCCCGCGCTTGTGCATTAGCAGCTTTCGGCTACCTCCGAGCTGCTACTGCGCAGGCGGCACCATCTCTGAGGAATTTTTTCTTCTTCTCCAGTAAGATGGCTCCACCGACACCTGCGCAGTACCAGCTATCGGATCACAGCAGCAGACACTAATAGCTGCTACTGAGCAGGCGCGGTTGGCGCCATTTTCAAATAGATTTTTTTTTTTCCTTTAGCTGAATAACCTGAAAATAAAATGTATTAATGGCACACAAAACATGCAATTTTGCTGCAGAGCAGGTGCCACAGCCGGGATCTGTCTGCAGAAGGGTTTTAAGTATATACATATATTCATTATGCAAACTAGGGGGCAGGTCACTGAGGGATCAGTGACCTGTCATCAGTCTGCATTATGAATATATAATCAGAACACCACATACCCCAACCCAGCTTTAGGGCACAAGAATTTCATTAACACAAAACTGAAAATAAAGATTAAAGAACAACCATAAGACGGATTTAATCAACCAATGTATCATTTTAATCAGTATAACGGCATCGACCTGGCACTGTCTGTAGGCTACTGTGCACATGTGAGAGAGGGCCAGGGCCATAGTCATGGCTGAGGATACCGGGGCATCTGTGCCCTGGCCTTCCATCCCATGAAAACAATGTCCATTACTCTGCATACCTGTGACTCCACTTTCTGCGAAGTCGAGGTCCCATAGACGGGGTTATAAAGATTGAGACAGTCCATTTCAAGTTTCAAATAAACAACTTAACTGTTTTCCTTGCACAGCACATCCAGATTCTTCAAAGCATTTTCAACAGGATTCGCATTACACATCTTTGCTTCTCTACCTGCACTTTCCTTCCTGTGACATAGCACACACCCAGGTCGGACCGTGCCACACTATTCGTCAGCATCCTCCCAACTCAGCTCTCCTACGGTTAGTCCTTCCTTAGTCTGTTTCGCACCAGACCAGTGAATTTCTGTCCCTGAAGACAATTGCCACTTGGCGAGCGACCTGCCCCTCTGTACTGTATTTCGTGGTGGGTGACGCAGCGTACTCCTGTTCCAAGCTCACCGCTTCTGAGTGTTCCCTCAGCCGTTTCACCCCGGTACTGAGGGCGTCTGCCCAAGCATTAAGCTGCCACATCATGGAGCTACCTGTGTCCCCGTCCTGTCACTGCTTCTGTCTTGATTCTCCTTTCCTGCTGTAGTACTGACTACTGCTGCTCAGGCCCAATGCTGTGGATGGCCGGGCTCCTCACATCGAACTTTGTTTGGTCACTGCTATTGCCCTGGGCACTTAAACCCTTGTGGACCGTCTGGGGTACCCGGGTCCTTCTGACCCAAATCAGGAAGTCTTCCCTATCTTAACTGCAGCAGACCCCTCCTACAATTTACTATGTACAGTCATGGCCAATAGTATTGACACCCCTGCAATTCTGTCAGATAATACTCAGTTTCTTCCTGAAAATGATTGCAATCACAAATTCTTTGGTATTATTATCTTCATTTAATTTGTCTTAAATGAAAAAACAAAAGAGAATGAAGCAAAGAGCAAAACATTGATCTTTTCACACAAAACTCCAAAAATGGGCCAGACAAAAGTATTGGCACCCTCAGCCTAATACTTGGTTGCACAACCTTTAGCCAAAATAACTGCGACCAACCATTTCCGGTAACCATCACCAATGAGTTTCTTACAATGCTCTGCTGGAATTTTAGACCATTCTTCTTTGGCAAACTGCTCCAGGTCCCTGATATTTGAAGGGTGCCTTCTCCAAACTGCCATTTTTAGATCTCTCCACAGGTGTTCTATGGGATTCAGGTCTGGACTTATTGCTGGCCACCTTAGAAGTCTCCAGTGCTTTCTCTCAAACCATTTTCTAGTGCTTTTTGAAGTGTGTTTTGGGTCATTGTCCTGCTGGAAGACCCATGACCTCTGAGGGAGACCCAGCTTTCACACACTGGGCCCTACGTTATGCTGCAAAATTTGTTGGTAGTCTTCAGACTTCATAATGCCATGCACACGGTCAAGCAGTCCAGTGCCAGAGGCAGCAAAGCAACCCCAAAACATCAGGGAACCTCAGCCATGTTTGACTGTAGGGACCGTGTTCTTTTCTTTGAATGCCTCTTTTTTTCTCCTGTAAACTCTATGCTGATGCCTTTGCCCAAAAAGCTCTACTTTTGTCTCATCTGACCAGAGAACATTCTTCCAAAACGTTTTAGGCTTTTTCATGTAAGTTTTGGCAAACTCCAGCCTGGCTTTTTTATGTCTCGGGGTAAGAAGTGGGGTCTTCCTGGGTCTCCTACCATACAGTCCCTTTTCATTCAGATGCCGACGGATAGTACGGGTTGACACTGTTGTATCCTCGGACTGCAGGGCAGCTTGAACTTGTTTGGATGTTAGTCGAGGTTCTTTATCCAACATCCGCACAATCTTGCGTTGAAATCTCTTGTCAATTTTTCTTTTAAATCCACATCTAGGGAGGTTAGCCACAGTGCCATGGTCTTTAAACTTCTTGATGACACTGCACACGGTAGACACAGGAACATTCAGGTCTTTGGAGATGGACTTGTAGCCTTGAGATTGCTCATGATTCCTCACAATTTGGTTTCTCAAGTCCTCAGACAGTTCTTTGGTCTTCTTTCTTTTCTCCATGCTCAATGTGGTACACACAAGGACACAGGACAGAGGTTGAGTCAACTTTAATCCATGTCAACTGGCTGCAAGTGTGATTTAGTTATTGCCAACACCTGTTAGGTGCCACAGGTAAGTTACAGGTGCTGTTAATTACACAAATTAGAGAAGCATCACATGATTTTTCGAACAGTGCCAATACTTTTGTCGACCCCCTTTTTTATGTTTGGTGTGGAATTATATCCAATTTGGCTTAATGACAATTCTTTTTGTGTTTTTTCATTTAAGACAAATTAAATGAAGATAATAATACCAAAGAATTTGTGACTGTAATCATTTTCAGGAAGAAAATGAGTATTATCTGACAGAATTGCAGGGGTATTAATACTTTTGGCCATGACTGTACACTCTTGTGCCCAATCTAGTGTCCCAGTTAAGGTACTGCACTTTCCCTAAGCAACCATGTCTATTACATGACATATATACAAATAGGACAATGTATAAACATATATACATAGCAGCATAAAAGAGTATCATAGCAATTTTTTTTTAGACATCACAAACACAATTAGAATCCTGTTGACAGGTTCCCTTTAAGTCCCTTCTTAGCTCCAAGAAAGGGAACCTATCCTATTTCTCCAGGCCTGTGTAACTGGCAGGTACTTAGTTAGACATCTCCTTATGTTCAATGTATGAAGCTTTTCCTCTTTAGAATTTATTTTGGATGAAACAAAATTATGAAAGGAGTATCTCCTGAGACCTCTGGAAACGGAAAGCTACCTTGGGCAGATGGAATCATTTTAAAACAAGACCATCTTCCAGGATCTGTGTGAAAGGGGGGCCTGCTGACAGGGCATGAATGTCGCTAATCCTGGGAACTGAAGTTAAGGCAACTAGGATAACCATTTTGAAGGAGAGGATCTTGAGTGATTTTGACTGTAAGGGTTCAAATGGAGAATCAGTCTGTGCTGACCAAATTCAAATCCCACAAGGGAAAATTTGTAATAATAGTGGGTCTAGATCTAGAAGAGGCCCTAATAAAATGAGAAATCCAGCGAATACCTGTCAGGTCATAATTATATAAATCTCCCAGTACTGAAACCTGGACCTCAAGGATACTGGTAGAAAAACCCCGTTCTAGACCCTTTTATAAAAAATCTGAAATGGGAATAATTGGTACTCTTTCTTCCACTTTTGCCTCGGAGGTGGTTAGAAATTTTCTGTAGGTCTTACCATAAATTTTAGTGGTTACAGCTGTCTCTGAAGTAGGATAGAAACCGAATTAGGAGAAAATAATTTGACCCTCAATAATGCACTCTCAAATTCCATGCTATCAACTGCAGACTGGCTACTTGGGGATAGTGGACAAGCCCCTGGACGAGAATATCCTGAATTTCCGGAAGCACCCAAGAATTGGTTGGTTACCAGGAAAACTACTACCTTCTGGCCCAGAATGGGCTAATTAGTATAACCCTTGCTCTGTCCTCTCTGATCTTCCTCAGGACTGCTGGGATTAGAATGACTTGGGAAACTGCATAGGCCAGATTGTAATCCCAAGGAATCCACTACCCGAGGACTCCCCATGGAGTCTAGGGAACAAAAATCTGTCACTCTCCTGTTCGGTTTGTTCACATACATGTCTATGTCCAGGAGGCCCAAACACTCACAATCTGGTTGAAAACTGATTTAACACCAGTTCTCCTGGTCTTAAGTGATTTTGGCTCATAAAAACTGCTCTGCAATTTTCTTTTCCATTTATGTGGAGAGCTGTTTGTGACAGGAGATAGTCCTCTACTACCTGAAAATGTGCCTTGCTACCTCCATCAAAGGCCCGGACCAGGTTCCCAATTGATGATTTATATAGGCCACCGCTATCTGATTGAGAGGATTCTTACATAGTGACTTTGAAGGGACAGTAAGAGCTTTCCCATAGCCTGCTCCACTGCTAATAACTCCTTCATGTTCGATGAACGTACTTTTTTGTTCCCTGTCCAGACCCCGTGGACTATGATTAAAGTTGACAGCATCCAGTCCAGGGTAGTTCAATTAAAAAAGATTAAATGTACTCTGCTATTGTTAAAATTACAACATTTCGACCTATTACAGTTTTTTTATCAAGTGTATACAATAATACAAAAAGGGAGGGGTTTATAAAGTGTGGTTCACAAACAAAACGCAATCACCATCTTGGTCCGCCCCTCAATACAGAAAATATCAAACTCTTATCACAGTACAAAAGCACAGTATCCCACATCTCTATACAGATAAATTGGACATCATCTAAAGAGCAAGTGAACAATATATATAAATTATGATTCTACACCATTTAAGAATTTTGATACCCAACCAAAAAGGAGCATCAATGCTGTCATGATTATTCCCCACCAATCACATATACATATATAATAGGATCCCTACTCCCCATGATTCACATACAACATACAAAATGCATGCAAAGAACTTGAAAGGATTGTGAGCTTTAGGATCTATTATGTGATGTAGGTGTGTCTACCTCCCTCCAATCAGGTATCTGTGTTTCCCGATGCTACGGTAACCACCTGTCACGTGGCACAAGTATGGGTGGGCAGCTGCATACGTCAGAGAAGCAGCGAGATCACTGCAACTTCAGTGACACGCAGACCCGCCGAGCACGCGCAGACAGCAGGCGTCATATCAGGAAAATTTATCTCCGACAACAAGGTGGCACTGACATGACCGGCAATCATACAGAGTAACTGATGCACCTCATGAGACCAGCCAATCCTGGCTCAGATCTCCTCTCCATGACAACAGAAAGCAAAACCTGAATAATATATAGATGAATAATCACAGATGAAAGGGGAAAAACGGGCAGGAAAAAGGTGGAGGGAAATAAAAAAAAACAAAAGAGAAAGGGGGAGAAAGAGAGGGGGAAAAGAGGAAAGACAAAAATAAGAACAAATCCAAGCTCTATACACAATATATAGCCATAATCATCATTAAACATTGTCAGGAGGGGAGTTTTAGAGCAGAGTAAACCAGAGATAAAGTTAAACATATACTGACTAAAACTGCAGAGTCAGAGATTAAGGAAGACAACTATGTAAATTAAACTCCACATTTAGACCCCTTGACTGAAGGCTTTCCAAACTCCTAAATCCACCTCAGCTCTTCTTTCTTAAGGAGTTTCAGTCTATTCCACCACTTCTCTACACAGGAACACTATAACGAAGTCCTGATGGTACTTTTATGGGGACAGAAAGTCGTAGCAAACAGTCCTCAAGAGATCCTCTTGTTCGAGTGTTGTCGCCATCTGTTTGTATCTCCGAATTTCTGTATTTGGATAACCCCTAGGTCTAAATTTATGGCACAGGTCATCCAACCTTTTATCTACTCTGTCTTCACATGAAACAATATGCCTAACTCTAATCAGCTGACTGAAAGGAAGAGAATTGATCATTCTGCGAGGATGGTTACTTTAAAAATGCAACAGACTATTCTTGTACTGAGAAGACTCCTCATCTTCTTTTCTTCAGTTAACAGGAAAACAACTGGAAGAAAGGGAAACCAATGAATGCGAGGGAGAGTTACCACCCTTTTATCCTGTATGTTTCCTGTCCTTGATGCATCTCCATGGTGTGGTCATGGGTGAGAGAAAAAATGTGGACCCTCACAACCCTTGTCAGAGGTAGAATAGAAGAGCAATCACTGAATAATTCTCTGCTGTCCTCCAACTTCTCTGCAGAACTATAATCAGATAATATACACTGTTCAAAAAAATTAAGGGAACACAGAATATAACTCCAAGTAAATAAAATTTCTGTGAACTAAAACTGTCCACTTAGGAAGCAACACTGATTGACAATCAATTTCACATGCTGTTGTGCAAATGGAATAGACAGCATATGGAAATGATTGGCAATTATTAAGACACACTCAATAAAGGAGTGGTTCTTCAGGTGGGGACCACAGATCACCTCTCAGTACCAATGCTTTCTGGCTGATGTTTTGGTCACTTTTGAATGTTGGTTGTGCTTTCACACTCGTGGTAGCATGAAACGGACTCTACAACCCACACGTGGCTCAGGTAGTGCAGCTCATCCAGGATAGCACATCAATGCGAGCGGTGACAAAGTTTGCTGTGTCTGTCAGCGTAGTGTCGCTACCAGGAGACAGGCCAGTACACCAGGAGTCGTGGAGGGGGCCGTAGGAGGGCAACAATCCAGCAGCACGTCTGCTACTTCAGCCTTTGTGCAAGGAGGAACAGGAGGAGCACTGCCAGAGCCCTGCAAAATGACCTCCAGCAGGCCACAAATGTACATGTGTCTGCACAAACGGTTAGAAACCAACTCCAAGAGGATGGTGTGAGTGCCTGATGTCCACAGATGGGGTTGTGCTCAGAGCCCAACACAGTGCAGGATGCATGGCATTTGCCACAGAACACCAAGATTGGCAAATTTGCCACTGGCATCCTGTACTCTTCAAAGATGAAAGCAGGTTCACACTGAGCACATGTGACAGACGTGACAGAGTCTGGAGACGCCGTAGAGAGCGATCTGCTGCCTTCAACATCCTTCAGCATGACCGATTTTGGCAGTGGGTCATTAATGGTGTGGGGTGGCATTTCTTTGGAGGGCCGCACAGCCCCCCATGTGTTTGCCAGAGGTAGCCAGACTGCCATTAGGTACCGAGATGAGATCCTCAGACCCTTTGTGAGACCAAATGTTGATGCGGTTGGTCCTGGGTTCCTCCTAATGCAAGACAATGCCAGACCTCATGTGGCTGGAGTGTGTCAGCAGTTCCTGAAAGCTGAAGGCATTGAAGCTATGGACTGGTCCGCCCGTTCCCCAGACCTGAATCCAATTGAACACATCTGGGACATCTGTCTCGCACCATCCACCAACGTCACGTTGCACCACAGACTGTCCAGGAGTTGGCGGATGCTTTAGTCCAGGTCTGGGAGGATATCCCTCAGGAGACCATCTGCCGCCTCATCAGGAGCATGTCCAGGCATTGTAGGGAGGTCATACAGGCATGTGGAGGCCACACACTACTGAGCATCATTTCCTTGTCTTGAGGCATTTCCACTGAAGTTGGATCAGCCTATAACTTCATTTTCCACTTTGATTTTGAGAATCATTCCAACTCCAGACCTCCGTGGGATATTAGTTGTGATTTACGTTGATCATTTTTCGGTTTTATTGTTCTCAACACATTCCACTATGTAATTAAGATTTACAACTGGAATATTTCATTCAGTGATATCTAGAATGTGGGATTTTAGTGTTCCCTTTATTTTTTTGAGCAGTGTATTACGTCTGTTAGAAAAAGGGACATCAGTATTTCACTTTTTTTTATTAGTATTTTTAACTTCATCTTTAATTAGTGTTAGTCTCTTAAAAAAAGGAAAGAGACTTCTCTTATACCATGTTCTATTTACAGGTGCAACAAAGCCTCTTAGAATTAAGAAATTTACCTCTGTACAAGAAACATTCCTTGTTTTTACTTTTTTGATAGAGCCTTCCTGGGGGTATCCTATAGAACTTACAAATAAAACACAATCTGAAAGTGAATAATGGTATGGTACTTACCCCATCGTTTGTGGTGGAACCACCATGCTAGGAGGATAAGGGTCATCTTCTGGGTCACTACTAGGCATTGCTGGCCCTGTTGGAATCCAGCTGAAAAAAAAAAATCTATATCCAGATGCAATCATGAAGAGGTGCCAGACAGGCATCCAGAGGTACTACTTCCGATGAAACTGGCAATATCCCTTTAATGCCAGCAATGTGAGAACTTTTCCAAGCGGAAGTAAGCTCACAGACCAGGTGACCCATCAATTATGTGCAGTAGGCATGCTGCATCACATCTGGTCCCACTTTCCAGACCCGAAAGCGGCTGGGCAGGTGACCTGGCGAGTACACGCGCCAGCATGCCATGTTACAATTGGTCATGTTTTCCAAACCTGGAAGCAGCGGGCCAGGAGTAGAGTGGCACCCCTACCACTCCAGGCAAATACTTGGAAAGCAAGGTTTGGAGAGAAAAGTCCTGGTCATCTAGCCGGATTGCTCCATCTCCGGCGGTAACACCTCCTGCGAAATTTCCCATTTAAGTAAAGCACAAAAAAAAGAAGAGTAGGTATCCCACAGGGTCAGGAAACCACACTGAGCCATATGAAGAGGATCCACCTTTTTATTCTGGATGCTTCCCATTTTTGGGAACAGATCTTCTCTCTCTTTGCACTGCCATCAGGGTGTAGGGGAAAAATAGGATTTTTGGACACAACGTAAAACCCATTTCTCATAGCCTTCATTGGGGGACACAGCACAGGCCTTTTTTTCTTGTTGTCCTGGTGTGTGTTCCTCGTAGTTTGTTTGGCTTCTCTTACTGCTTTGCTCCCTAACTAAATAGCTTAATGCGAGCAGGCGGGTGTAGCCTGCTGACCAGGAGCCAACTTTATTACTTAGATGGTAATTCTCAGTGTCAGCCCCCTGGTGGCAGCACCATACACCCCATGACTTCCTGAATTCCCCCAATAAAGATAAAAAAAGATTTTATGCCAAGTTCAAAAATTCTCTCACTTTAAGTCAAAGGGAAATAATACAGAATCAAATTTGAACAGCAAGCCCATAGTATCATGTCACAATTTATTAGTATAACACACATTACACACATCTAATGTCACGATTAATAACCTGGCTCCCAACTCAAGTATTTAAAGAGTAACAGTCTTTTTAATTTTTCTTTTAAAAATTTCAAGTGAAAAGAAGAAACTTTGTAACATAACTTCGAGAAATCTATTTTTTTCTCCTGAAGGACTGATATTTCATTCTCAATTCACAGGTCAAATCAGTCTTCAGTGAAGACTTTCTGGTGTATTACTGAGATAGGAAAGGGCAGTTCATGGTCGTAAAACTGTTTGGATAACACTGTTTTAGGAGAACCTGTAGCAGCACATTTTTGTCTGCCTCTAGCTCCTCAATCCTCCATTTAAAAACACCAGCTGCCATCTCCTATCTCCGTAACGGAAAAAAATGTCTTCACTAAATACAGATTCCACCCATGAATTGAGAGTGAAACAGTAATCTAAGAGTGGAAAGAAGCCAATTTCTTAGAAAAGATATGTTAAAAGGTTTCTTATGTTCATGGGTGCTATTTGGTTAGAAAACAGAAAATTAAAAAGGCGGTTACTAAATAACATTCTGCAGCTCTTCACAGGTTGACAATGGGTTACAAAGGTAAATCACTTTTGAGTTAATGACTAGCATTGCATCAGGTATACAGAAAAGCTTCTCCTCTCGTTACCTACAAAGAAATAAGACAGAAGCTATGTATCGATCATGTACAAGACAGCAGCTCCTGGAGGAATCTAGCAAGCTAGCATTTAATGAAGATACCTGGACACATATCAATGACTCTTCATGGTCATGGATTGCTCCTCAAATGAATAGAAACTTAGAAATCTCAATACCGTGCTTGAGGATGCTGCTTACCTAACTGGGCATTCTGCTTGTCACATGTGTAATATGATCAGATGAACTAAACTCGTATACAAAACATTAAATTATAGCTTTTTCTTCAACAGGAAGGAAAGGAAAAAAAAATAAAAGCATAAAAAGTTCAAAACAAAGATAACGATATAGGATAGATAGATAGATGCAATCCATCAGTAAAAGAGATAAAAAAAAAAATAATGGATGAAAATGATGCTTGTAAAATGAAGTTTATAATGAAGTGATAAATGTCCTTCTGTGGGGAAATCACTCTCTCTGCTCCATTTTCACTTTTGGTGGTTTTAAAAATGTCCGTGCTTTGTTTTCCTTTTTGCCTTTCTTGTGTTGTTGGAAATTTCTCCAACTGTCAACACGCCCGTCTCTGCTTTCCTAAAAATAAAGATAAGGAATATTAGCATTCAAAGATGAACAAGCAAATGGTAACAGAACAAATTACTCTCAGCCACAGTGGCAATTGGTAAGGATCTTTTGACTTTTTTTTTCTTTGAGATATTGGAAACAAGACTGAGCCCATTATAGAAAATGGGTTGTTCCGCTTTTGTTGGGTTTATAATTAAAGTGATCTGTATTCCACACACGAGTCCGTTTCTCTTTAACCCCTTAGTGACAGAGCCAATTTGCAGCTTAATGACCAGGCCAATTTTTACAATTCTGACCACTGTCACTTTATGAGGTAATAACTCTGGAACGCTTCAACGGATTTGCTGATTTTGAGATGGTTTTTCGTAAGATATTGTAATTCATATTAGTGGTAAAATTTCTTCAATATAACTTGTATTTATTTCTGAAAAAAAAATATGGAAGTTTGGCAACATTTTTTAAAATTTTGCAATTTTAACCCCTTCATGACCTTGGGATTTTTCGTTTTTCACTCCTCTCCTTCTCAGAGCCATAACTTTTTTATTTTTCCGTCAATTTCGCCATGTGAGGGCTTATTTTTTGCGGGACGAGTTGTACTTTTGAACGACATCATTGGTTTTTGCATGTCGTGTACTAGAAAATGGGAAAAAAATTCCAAGTGCGGTGAAATTGCAAAAAAAGTGCAATCCCACACTTGTTTTTTGTCTGGCTTTTTTGCTAGGTTCACTAAATGCTAAAACTGACCTGCCATTATGATTCTCCAGGTCAGTACGAGTTCATAGACACCTAACATGACTAGGTTATTTTTTACCTAAGTGGTGAAATTTTTTTTCCAAACTTTGCTAAAAAAAATAAAAAATAAAAAAAAATTGCGCCATTTTCCGATACCCGTAGCGTCTCCATTTTTCATGATCTGGGGTCGTTTGAGGGCTTATTTTTTGCGTGCCGAGATGACGTTTTTAATGATAGCATTTTGGTGCTGATACGTTCTTTTGATCGCCCGTTATTGCATTTTAATGCAATGTCGCGGCGACCAAAAAAGTAATTCTGGCGTTTCGCATTTTTTTCTCGCTACGCCGTTTAGTGACCAGGTTAATGCTTTTTTTTAATTGATAGATCGGGCGATTCTGAGCGCGGTGATACCAAATATGTGTAGATTTGATTTTTTTTTTATTCATTTATTTTGATTGGGGCGAAAGGGGGGTGATTTAAACTTATTTTTTTTTATTTTTTTCACATTTTTTTTAACTTTTTTTTTTTTTTTTTTTACTTTTGCCATGCTTCAATAGCCTCCATGGGAGGCTAGAAGCAGGCACAGCACGATCGGCTCTGCTACATAGCAGCGATCTGATGATCGCTGCTATGTAGCAGAATTGCAGGTGTGCTGTGAGCGCCGACCACAAGGTGGCGCTCACAGCTGCCGAGGATCAGTAACCATAGAGGTCTCAAGGACCTCTATTGTTACTATTCTGAAGCATCGCCGACCCCCGATCATGTGACGGGGGTCGGCGATGACGTCATTGCCGGCCGCCCGGCCGGAAATGGTAGTTAAATGCCGCTGTCTGCGATTGACAGCGGCATTTAACTAGTTAATAGGTGCGGGCAGATCGCGATTCTGCCCGCGCCTATTACGGGCACATATCAGCTGTTCAAAACAGCTGACATGTCCCGGCTTTGATGCGGGCCCACCGCGGAGCCCTGCATCAAAGCAGGGGATCTGACCTCGGACGTACTATCCCGTCCGAGGTCAGAAAGGGGTTAAAAAACTTAATTTTTGTAACCTTAAATCAGAGAGTTGTGTCACACAAAATAGTTAATAAATAACATTTCCCACATGTCTACTTTACATCAGCACAATTTTGGAAACAATTCTTTTTGCATTGTTAGGAAGTTATAAGGGTTACAACAAAATTCACAAAACCATTTTTTTATTTTAGGGACCATTTCACATTTAAAGTCACTGAGGGGTGTACATGACAGAAAATACCCAAAAGAGGCGCTCATAACCACATTCAAGAAGTTTATTAACCCTTTACGTGCTTCACAGGAACTGAAGCAATGTGGAAGAAAAAAATTAACATTTACCTTTTTTTTTTTTTTGCAAACATTTTACTTCACAACCAATTTTTTTCTTTTCACAAGTGTAAAAAGAGAATATTGAACCACAAAATTTGTTGTGCAATTTGTCCTGAGTACCCCCATATGTGGGGGTAAATCACTGTTTGGGCGCACGGCAGAGCTTGAAAGAGGAGAGCCATTTGACTTCTTCAACGCAGAATTGGCTGGAATTGAGATGGGACGCCGTTCGCGTTTGGAGAGCCCCTGATGTGCCTAAACAATGGAAACCCCCCACAAGTGACACCATTTTGGAAACTTATAACGTAGAGCTGGGAAAATAAAAAATTGTATTTTTTTCCACAAAAATGATTTTTTTAGCCCGCAATTTTATATTTTCCCAAGGGTAACAGTAGAAACAGGACCCCAAAAGTTGTCCAATTTGTCCTGAGTACGCCGATATCCCATATGTGAGGGTAACCCACTGAATGGGCGCATGGCAGAGCTCAGAAGGGAGGGAGCTCCATTTGACTTTTTGAAAGCAAAATTGACTGGAATCAATGGTGGCGCCATGTGCCGTGTTTGGAGACACCTGATATACCTAAACAGTGGAAACCCCCCCAATTCTAACTCCAACCCTAACCCCAACACACCCCTAACCCTAATCCTAACACACCCCTAACCCTAATCCCAACCCTAACTCTAATCCCAACCCTAATTCCAACACACCCGTAACCACAAACCTAACCCTAATCCCAACCATAACTCTAATCCCACTAATCCCAACCCTAATCCAAATCCTAATCCCAACACACCCCTAACCCAACCCTAACTCTAATCCCACTAATCCCAACCCTAACCCCAACACACCCCTAACACTAACCACAAACCTACCCTAATTCCAACCCTAACTCTAATCCCACTAATCCCAACCCTAACACAAACCCTAACCCAACACACCCCTAACCAAAAAACCTAACCCTAATCCCAACTTTAACTCTAATCCCAACCCTAATCTCAACCCTAACCAACTCTAACCCTAACTTTAGCCTCAACACTAAGGGTACGTTTCCACGGGCATAAACTATGCTCTTTGGATGCAGCGGATACCTCGCTCCGCCCAAAGCGCCACCCTTTGTTGCACGCGCGGTGATTCCGGATGTGTTCATTGAACACATGCAGAATCACCGCATCGTATTCATAGACTGTTATTTATCTTGCGGAGACGGAGCGTCTGGAAAGACGAGTCGCACGTCCGGTTATGCAGGGCCACCAGATGTGGCCCTGCAAGCATAGTGGAGACGGGATTTCATAAAATCCCCTCCACTATGCTGTAACATCTGGATGCTGTGGATTGGACGCTGCGGATGTGCGCAGCGTCCAATCCGCAGCAAATCCTGAATGAATCCTTAACGTGGAAACATACACTAAACCCTAATTTTAGCCCCAACCCTAACTTTAGCCCAACTGTAACCCTAATGGGGAAATGGAAATGCATTTTCTTTATTTTATTATTTTTCCCTAACTAAGGAGGTGATAAGGGGAGGGGGGAAAAATAATAAATTACTGATAGGGGTTTGTTATAAGTCTCCAAAAATAATGGAAGCAATGGAGAATATCCTCATAAAGCAAATAGATGAAGCTGCGACTCAAGGGGAAGTCATTATTATGGGGGACTTCCAACTACCCTGAAATAGATTGGGGAACAGAAACCTGCAGTTCCAGCAAAGGTAATCAGTTTTTGACAACTATGAGAGACAACTACCTTTCACAACTGGTTCAGGACCCAACAAGAAGGGGGGCACTGCTAGACCTAATATTAACCAACAGGCCAGACCGCATATCAAATATAAGGGTTGGGGGTAACTTGGGGAATAGTGATCACAAAATAATAAGTTTTCATATATCCTTTAATAAGATGTGTAGCAGAGGGGTTACAAGGACCCTAAACTTCAGGAGGCCAAATTTCCAACGGATGAGAGATGATCTTGGTGCAATTAACTGGGACGAAATCCTGAGACATAAAAATACACAAAGAAAATGGGAGACGTTTATTAGCATCCTGGATAAGACCTGTGCACAGTATATACTGTATGGGAATAAACATACTAGAAATGGGAGGAAACCAATATGGCTAAATAGAGCTGTAAGGGACGCAATAAGTGACAAAAAGAAAGCATTTAGAGAATTAAAGGAAGTAGGTGGTGATGAGGCATTAAATAAATACAGAAAATTAAATAAATTCTGTAAAAAGCAAATCGAGGCAGCAAAGATTGAAACAGAGAGACTCATTGCCAGAGAGAGTAAAAATAATCCCAAAATATTCTTTAACTACGTAAATAGTAAGAAACTAAAAAATGATAGTGTTGGCCCCCTTAAAAATAGTCTGGGTGAAATGGTGGATGAGGATGAGGAAAAAGCCAATATGCTAAATTACTTTTTTTCCATCAGTATTTATACAAGAAAATTCCATGGCTGACAATATGATCAGTGATAACAAAAATTCTCCATTAAATGTCACCTGCTTAAGGCTTCTTTCACACTAGCGTCGGAATCTCCCCGTCGCAATGCGTCGGGGAGAGATTCCGACGCTAGCGTTTAGCGCATTGCACAATGGAGGCAGCGGATGCATTTCTCCGGCGCATCCGCTGCCCCATTGTAAGGTGCGGGGAGGTGGGGGCGGAGTTCCGGCCGCGCATGCGCCATCGGAAAAAGCGGTCCGTTAGGAGCAAAAAACGTTACATGTAGCGTTTTTTGCTCCCGACGGTCCGCCAAAGCACGACGCATCCGTCGCTCGATGGATGCGACGTGTGGCAATCCGTCGCAAATGCGTAGTCAATACAAGTCTATGGGGAAAACACGCATCCTGCAAGCACTTTTGCAGGATGCGTTTTTTCTGCAAAACAACACATTGTGACTGATTGCAGAAAACGCTAGTGTGAAAGTAGCCTAACCCAGCAGTAAGTACGGTGGCGTCTAAAAATCACTAAAATTGACAAATCTCCGGGTCCGGATGGGATACACCCTCGAGTACTGCAGGAACTAAGTACAGTCATTGATAGACCATTATTTTTAATCTTTAAAGACTCCATAATAACAGGGTCTGTACCACAGGACTGGCGTATAGGAAATGTGGTGCCAATATTCAAAAAGGGGACAAAAATTGAACTCGGAAATTATAGGCCAGTAAGCTTAACCTCTACTATGGGTAAAATCCTGGAGGGCATTCTAAGGGATGCTATACTGGAGTATCTGAAGAGGAATAACCTCATGACCAGTATCAGCACGGGTTTACTAGGGACCGTTCATGTCAGACAAATCTGATCAATTTCTATGAAGAGGTAAGTTCCAGACTGGACCAAGGGAACCCAGTGAATGTAGTGTATATGGACTTTTCCAAAACTTTTGATACGGTGCCACACAAAAGGTTGATACATAAAATGAGAATAATAGGGATAGGGGAAAAAATGTGTAAGTGGGTTAAGAGCTGGCTCAGGGATAGGAAACAAAGGGTGGTTATTAATGGAGCACACTCGGACTGGGTCGCGGTTAGCAGTGGGGTACCACAAGGGTCAGTATTGGGCCCTCTTCTTTTTAACATTTATTAATGACCTTGTAGGGAGCATACAGAGCAGAATTTCAATATTTGCAGATGACACTAAACTCTGCAGGGTAATCAATACAGAGGAGGACAATTTTATATTACAGGATGATTTATGTAAAGTAGAAGCTTGGGCTGATAAATGGCAAATGAGCTTTAATGGGGATAAATGTAAGGGCATGCACTTGGGTAGATGTAATAAGATGTATAACTATGTGCTTAATTCTAAAACTCTGGGCAAAACCGTCAATGAAAAAGACATGGGAGTAGGGGTGGATGACAAACTCATATTTAGTGGCCAGTGTCAGGCAGCTGCTACAAAGGCAAATAAAATAATGGGATGCATTAAAAGAGGCATAGATGCTCATGAAGAGAACATCATTTTACCTCTATACAAGTCACTTGTGTGACCACACTTAGAATACTGTGTACAGTTCTTGTCTCCAGTGTATAAGAAAGACATAGCTGAACTAGAGTGGGTGCAGAGAAGAGCGACCAAGGTTATTAGAGGACTGGGGAGTCTGCAATGCCAAGATAGGTTATTACACTTGGGGCTATTTAGTTTGGAAAAACGAAGGCTAAGGGTTGATCTTATGTTAATGTATAAATATATGAGGGGACAGTACAAAGACCTTTCTGATGATCTTTTTAATCACAGACCTGAGACAGGGACAAGGGGGCATCCTCTACGTCTAGAGGAAAGAAGGTTTAAGCATAATAAGAGACGCAGATTCTTTACTGTAAGAGCAGCGAGACTATGGATCTCTCTGCCATATGATGTTGTAATGAGTGATCGATTACTTAAATTTAAGAGGGGACTGGATGCCTTTCTTGAAAAGTATAATGTTACAGGTTATATATACTAGATTCCTTGATAGGGTGTTGATCCAGGGAAC
This sequence comes from Ranitomeya imitator, assembly GCF_032444005.1. Lineage (NCBI taxonomy): Eukaryota > Metazoa > Chordata > Amphibia > Anura > Dendrobatidae > Ranitomeya > Ranitomeya imitator. Next base: position 321,444,663 of record NC_091284.1, read on the forward strand.
TTGTCTGATTGCCGCATGTGGAGACGGGAAGGAATTTTTTTCCCCAATGTGGAGCTTACTCTTTGCCACATTGGTTTTTTTTGCCTTCCTCTGGATCAACATGTTAGGGCATGTTAGGTTAGGCTATGGGTTGAACTAGATGGACTTCCTTCAATTTTAATAACTATGTTACTATGTATAAAGAGGGGGGTTATTTACTATTTTATTTATTTTGATCACTGTGATAGGGTCTATCACAGTGACCAAAATGAACCAATAGGAAAAATCTTCTAGCTAGCTAGCAGATCTCGGCAGGCGCACTGCGCATACACCCGCCATTTTCTTACCGGAAGAAGACGCCAGCGGCCATGCGCAGAAGCAGGAGGACCCAGGGACACCGGAAGAGGATCGGAGACCCTATTTCTCTGTCCTCTAATGTGCAATCACATTGGAGGACAGAGAAATTAAATGGCAAATCGTGTTTTTTTTTGCGATCACCGTTATACGGTTAATAACAGCGATTGCAACTCGAGGGTCGGTAAAACCGACCCGAACCATGTTCTCTGGGGTCTCGGCTACCCCCAGCAGCCGAGACCCCGGAGAAAATGCAACTCTGGGGGGTGCTATACACTTTTTCCACAGCGCCATTAAGTACTCTTAACTACCGCCGTTAAAAAGATTATCGGCGATCATTAAGGGGTTAAATTTCCGTCCTGTTTCTTTCAAAAGACAGAAAAAAAATGTAGGTGTGAATAGAGCCTTAGGCTTTCTTCAGACAGCTTGTAGCGTTGACTTTTGCAAGCTTTTTTCCAAATGTCGTTGGGGAGAAGAAACATATTTTAAGTGATTAAAACTATTTCTGGCCAGGATTGACACCATGACAAACATATACAATGTCATCATTTACAATTGAGTCGACAGGTAAGTGTACTTACTTATGCAGTGATAAAAGCACATAAATAGGCAGATTCAATGATTACGGAATAGCCTTCCCGACCTGTAACGCCACGTAGGTGTCATGAAAGTGGGTGCCAATCAGACCTGTGACGCCAATTTCGCATCCAGTCAGGATCGCGTTCCTGCATGTCGGGTGACTCAAATGTCACCCGACCTGCAGGTACAGGGTGACTTGTATTTGAGCCCAGGAGGGGTGGCTTTGCACCCCTGTGGATACGATCATTTCTGGTGACCACTTTGTCACCCCCCCAGATCTGATTGGAGCTAGCGTCCATGTGACGCTATCTCTGCAATCGGATGTGGAGGGGCTCGGTAAACTATGGTTGCCATCGCTTTTCAGCTTCATCCTGTCCCTGGAAGCCGAAGAGCTACGTGCCTGCTTGCTACCCTGCCACTGACTGACCGCGATCACCGCCACTGCTGCCATCCGGTACTCCCCTCTGCTGTCCTCCGCCCCCCATCCGATTCCACCCCCTCGGCCTCCACTCCCTCCCCCCTGCCCGGTGATCACCGGCTCCATTTCTGCCTCCATCTGCTGCTGCATCTCCTCAGCCCCCCTGTGCCAATCAGCCCTTTCCTGCCCCCCAGTGATCACCCCGATCTCCTCGTGTCCCCCCTATCACCCCCCTGCTGCTGCTGGCTCCATCTCCGCCTCCATCTGCTGCTGCATCTCCTCAGCCCCCCCGTGCCTGACAGCCCCCTCCTGCCCCCTTGGTGATCACCCCCGCACCAGTGATCACCCCGATCACCTCCTGCCCCCCTGATCACCCCCCTGCTGCTGGCTCCATCTCCACCTGCTGCTGCATGTCCTCAGATCCCCCCCACGCATGACAACCCCCTCCTGCCCCCGGTGATCACCCTCCCGCCCCAGTGATCACCCCCCCTGCCCTTGTGATCGCCCACTGCCCCGCCGATTGCCCCCTCCCACCCCAGTTTTCCCATTAGGGTTAGAGTAGGGCTAAAGTGAGTTGGGCTAAAGTTAGAACTGGGGCTAAAATTAGGGTTAGGGTTGGGGCTAAAGTTAGGGTTGGGATTAGGGTTAGGGGTGTGATAGGGTTAGGTTTGTGGTTAGGGTTGGGGCTAGGGGTGTGTTGGGGGTTAGAATTGGGGGGTTTCCACTGTTTAGACACATCAGGGGCTCTCCAAACGCAACACAACACCCGCAGACCATTCCATCAAAGTCTGCATTCCAAAACGTCACTACTTTCCTTCCGAGCCCCGACGTGTGCCCATACAGTAGTTTTCTCCCACATATGGGTTATCAGTGTACTCAGAACAAATTGGACAACAACTTTTGGGGTCTGATTTTTCCTGCTACCCTTGGGAAAATAAAAAATTGGGGACTAAAAGATAATTTTTGTGGAAAAAATATGATTTTTTTTTATCATCATGCCCGGGCGCTATAAACTTTAGTGAAACACCTGGGAGCTCAACGTTCTCACCGCACATCTAGATAAGTTCCTTGGGGGGGGGGGGGGGGGGGGGGGAGTCTAGTTTCCAAAATGTGGTCACTTGTGGGGGAGCTCCAATGTTTAGTTACACAGGTGCTCTCCATACGTGACAGTGTCCTCCAACGATTGGAGCGAATTTTCCATCCAAAAAGTCAAATGGAGCTCCTTCCCTTCCGAGCCCTGCCGTGCGCTCAAACAGTGGTTTATGACCACGTGAGGTATTTGTGTACTCAGAAGAAATTGCCCAACAAATTTTTGGATCCATTTTATCCTGTTGCCCATGTGAAAATGAAAAAATTGAGACTAAAAGAACATTTTTGTTGGAAAAAGTAAAATGTCCATTTTTCCTTTCACGTTGCTTTAGTTCCTGTGAAGCACCTGAAGGGTTAATAATCTTCTTGAATGTAGTTTTGAGTAGCTTGATGGGCGCAGTTTTGGAATGGTGTCACTTTTGGGTGTTTTCTGTCATGTAGGCCCCTCAAAGGGACTTCAAATGTCATGTGGTCATGAAAAAAAAAAATGGTTTTGTAAATTTAGCTGAAAAAATGAGAAATTGCTGATTAACTTTGAACCCTTATGACTTTCTAACAACAAATTTTTTTTTCCAAAATTGTGCTGATGTAAAGTAGATATGTGGGAAATGTTATTTATTTACTATTTTGTGTCACATAACTCTCTGGTTTAACAGAATAAAAATTCAAAATTGCGAAATTTTCGCCAAATTTCCGATTTTTTACAAATAAACGCAAAAATTATTGACCTAAATTTACCACTAACATGAAGCCCAGTATGTTTTGAAAAAACAATCTCAAAATCGCTAGGATCCGTTGAAGCATTCCTGAGTTATTACCTCATAAAGGGACACTGGTCAGAATTGCAAAAAACGGCCAGGTCATTAAGGTCAAAATAGGCTGGGTCATGAAGGGGTTAAACTTCCGCCCTGTTTCTTTCCTTAACAAACAAAAGACAGAAAAAAATGTAGGTGAGAATAAAGCCTAAGGACTCTTTCACACTTCAGTTGTTTGGCGTCAGTCTAAAACCGCCATTTTCCTCAAATAACGGATCCGTCAATTTTTTGACGGATCCGTTATTTTCACATAGACTTGCATTAGCAACGGATTGTAACGGATGGTCGTCCGTTCCATCTGCCATGCGACGGATCCGTCGAAATTTGGCGGACGTTTTCTGAAAATAGACGGACATTGAAAAGTTTTTTGTCAACGCTGAAATGGCGGATCGCGACGTATCCGTCGCGTCCGCCATTCCATAGAATGGCCGCCTATGGGCGACGGATCCGCCGCAACCGTTTTTTCGGCGGATCCGTCGCCCCAATCCGTTTTTTCAATTGCGCATGCTCCAAAAAGTAGATACTTTTCCCAGACAACCCCCAAGTAACTGATCCGTCAAAAAAACGGATCCGTTAGAACCGTTTTCTCAACAATTGTGACGGATCCGTCAATCTGTCACTATGTCGGTAGTGACTGACGCCAAACAACTGAAGTGTGAAAGAGGCCTTAGGGCTTTCTTTAGACATATTTTAGCTTGTTGACTTTTGCAAGCTTTTTTCCAAATGTCATTGGGGAGAAGAAACATACTTTAAGTGGTTCAAACTATTTCTGGCCAGGATGTTTGACAACATGACAAACATATACAATGTCATCCTTTAGGCTATGTTTACACGTTGCGGATTTTGCTGCGGATCCGCAGAGGATTTGACGCTGCAGATCTGCAGCTGTTTTCCATGCGTTGTACAGTACCATGTAAACATATGGAAAACAAAATCCGCAGTGCACATGCTGCGGAAAAAAACGCACGGAAACGCAGCAGTGTTTTTTCCGCAGCATATCAATTCTTTGTGCAGATTTCGCAGCAGTTTACACCTGCTCCTCAATAGGAATCCGCAGGTGGAATCTGCACAAAAACCGTGGTAAATCCGCGGGTTAGCCGCAGTGCGGTTTACCTGCGGATTTCATAAAAGCAGCGCAGAAAAATCCGCAACGTGTGCACATAGCCTTACATTTGAGTCGACAGGTAAGTGTACTTATGCAGTGATAAAAGTACATAAATAGGCAGACAATGATTACGGAATACCTATTCTTGGAAAATTGATTAATTCCATGACTAGCAGTTTGTCACTCAAGAGACAAATGTTACTGGCTCTGGATTCATTTTTTGTGTCTGATTGATCACATGATTTTGGAACGTTGTTCGAGTTTCTCTAGATCTTTTCCTAAATTTCAGAAACATTGGCATAATTGAGCATAGATGTCTGAAATGGGCCTTCTATGACTTGTTTTGAAAAAAGGTGCACACAGAGATACCCCATAAAATCAACCCTATGATTTTCTCTTTTTATTCACATTTGTCACAGTTACCGTATATACTCGAGTATAAGCCGACCCGAGTATAAGCCGACCCCCCTAATTTTGCCACAAAAAACTGGGAAAACTTATTGACTCGAGTATAAGCCTAGGGTGGAAAATGCAGTAGCTACTCGTAAATTTCAAAAATAAAAATAGATGCTCCATACCGTTCATTATTGCCCCATAGATGCTCCATATACAACTGTGCCACATATAATGCTCTGCACCGTTCATTATGGCCTCATAGATGCTCCTTATAAAGCTGTGCCATATATATATTGCTCTGCACCGTTCATTATGGCCCCATAGATGCTCCTTATAAAGCTGTGCCCCATATACGGTATATTGCTCTGCACCGTTCATTATTTCCCCATAGATGCTCCTTATAAAGCTGTGCCATATATAATGCTCTGCACCGTACTTTTTGGCCCCATAGATGCTCCTTATATAATGCTGTGCCATATATAATGCTCTGCACCGTTCTTTATGGCCCCATAGATGCTCCTTATATAATGCTGTGACATATAGAATGCTGCTGCTGGTGCTGCCATAAAAAAAAAAAATCACATACTCACCTCTCTTGCTCAGGGTGCCGGCGCTTTCAATATTTACCTGCTCCTCGTGCGGCTCCGTCTCCAGCACTGACGCTCAGCAGAGGGCGTGCACTGAGTACGTCACCGCGCCCTCTAACCTGAGCGTCACTGCTAGAGGACGCTGCAGACGGAGCCGCACCGGAGCGAGGAGCAGGTAAATATAGCGCAGCGCTGCGCTCCCCGTATACTTACCTGCTGCGGCGCGGTCCCTGCAGTCCCTGGCTTCCCCGGGGCTGCAGCTTCTTCCTGTAATTGAGCGGTCACAGTTACCGATCATTTACAGCAATGAATATGCGGCTCCTCCCCTATGGGAGGTGGAGCCGCCTATTCATTTCTGTAATGAGCGGTGCCATGTGACCACTCAGTACAGGAAGAATCTGCAGCGCCGGGGAAGCCAGGGACTGCAGGGACCGCGCCGCAGCAGGTAAGTATAACTACATAGCCCCAGCTCCCCCTCACCTGCCGACCCCCGGGTATATGACTCGAGTATAAGCCGAGAGGGGGACTTTCAGCCCAAAAAAGTGGGCTGAAAATCTCGGCTTATACTCGAGAATATACGGTAATTTATTTTTCAGATCTTCAAAAGCCCAAATCCATTTGGAAAATACAAAAGAGTGGTCACCCGTAACTGAGGTTTTCTGGATTCAACAAAACAGGATTTTTTGACTACTCACTATAAAATATGTGTCTCGGAGCCTTTATTGGAGGAACACAGGAAACCATAGGTGTATGCTGCTACCACTAGGAGGCTGACACAACGCACAAAAAAGTTAGCTCCTCCTCTGCAGTCTACACCACACCGACCGAAACTAGGTTAATCAGTTAGTGAGAAAGCAGTAGGGGAAGCAACAAATAAAAGAGAAAGAAAAACACAAACTCAAACTGTAACAATAGAATACAGTAAATTGAGCTGCTAAAAACTTGGGAGGGTGCTGTGTTCCCCAAAAAAGGCTCTGAGAAACAGATTTTACAGTGAGTAGCCAAAAAATCCTGTTTTCTCCATCGCTTCATTGGTGGACACAGGAAACCATGGGATGTCCCAAAGCAGAACCCAAGGGGAGGGAACAGCAGAAAACTCTATTCAGGTCGAAGACCTCACCACTGCCGCTTGCAAGGTCTTTCTACCTAAGCTGGCATCTGCCGAAGCGTAGGCATGGAGGACCAATTATCGCTCTGCAGAGCTGAAGGGCGGAGGTCCTATGTGTACCGCCAGGAGGCGCCCCTGTCCGGGGTAGAGTGTGCCTTAAACCCAGGAGAAGGCGCTCTGCTCTGACCCGGTAAGCCACCATTGCCGTCCGGATCCAGCAAGCAATCGTTTAGCTGGAGGCCGGAAATCCTCATACACACGAGTCAGTGTTCCGAAAAGGGGGGCATGGGAGGCCTTAGCCGGATATACGCACATCACCCTGACCAGGAAACCGGATGAGAGAACGCTACGGAGGATGAGTCCGAGCTGGACTAAAGGAAGGGAATAATCCGCAGAATGTACAAAAACCACTGGCAGAGTCTCTGCAAAGACTCTGGGAGAGGTCGAGAGCCCAAAAGGGGAGGTGACAAATTGAAAATGGAGCCGCCCATCGCAAAACGCAGGAATCTCTGATGCCCTGAAAAGACAAGAACATGAATAAAGCCTTCCATGGAACAAAAACTGCTGCGGTTCTCAGGAAGCAATTACTGAACGAAGAGACTCCATCCTGAAAAAACAAAGACCGACTCCTCCGTTCAGTAATCTTAGATCCACGACAAGTCACACAGAGGAAAATCTACCAGGACTGATCCTGGGGATCTACCCTTCGTGTCACGGAAACGCCCGGAGCAGGATTTAAAGGAAACCATTTTCCTAATCTGGTGAGCCTGTGGCTTCTCCTGGTGGGAGAACTCCTCCGTAGAGGGGAAACGTTGAAAGTACTGATATTCACGTGACAAAGGAGACCGGCGAAGTTTGGCCTGAGGAAGGAGAGAACCCATCCCCTCCCGTGGCCTCCTAATAATTTGGTCCAACTTCTAGCCAAACACATGGGAACCCTGGAAAGGCAAGTTGGTAAGGGACTTCTTTGTGGATAAGTCCGCCTGTCACGCTTTAAGCCAAATGGTCCTTCGGATGGCCACTATATTGCTGGACGCCCGAGCAGCACAATCAGCAGAGTCCAGGGAGGCGGATGCCATGTACTTCCCTGCATGAGCAATTTGGTCCGTGAGGTCGGCCAATTCCTCCGGTCGGGCTCCAGAAAGAATGCCCTGACAGATGATTAGCCCATGTCGTTATCGACTTTGCCGCTCAGGTGGAGGCAAAAGCAGGGCACAATGTAGCGGCGGCCGCTTCAAAGGCTAACCTTGCAAAGGACTCTGAGACTGTCATTGGTGTCCTTGAGAGATGATCCATCCGGAAGACGAAGGACTGTATTGGTGGACAGTCTGGAAACCGGAGGGACCACAGTTGGAGAAGTGGTCCAGTTAGCAGTGATTTCCGGGGAGAAGGGATATAGGATGCCAAGGTGCTTCACTCTTTGAAAGCAGTTGGTTGGGCTGTCCCGTTCCTTGGAAAGTACCTCCTCAAATTCTCTATGAGGGGCAAAGACCTTAGGAGCTAGTCTAGGCCATCTTAACGAAACCGCCTCTTCTGCGGGTTTTGTAGCGGCATCCTTAATGTTAAATGTCAGGTTGACCGCCACAATAAAGCTCTGGACCACGTTTCTCCTATTAGAGGCCCGGTGAGAGTCCAGTTTCTTGACCCTTGAAATGAAACAAATAAAGCCCTCTGTCTCCTCCAGGATTTTGTCACCTATAAATACTGTAGGATACATCTCCTGACATCTAGGCAATGGAGCCTCTCCTCTTTCTCGTTGCTAGGGTTAGGACAAAAAGAGGGTAGGGTTATATCCTGAGCCCTATGGAATCGAGATATGCTGGATCTAATTTTAATACAACTCTATCGTCCATAACTTGCGTGTAGGGGGAGGGGGGGTTGGGTCAGCTGACAACGCGTGTAAATCTCCAACCCTACGGGCCGATGTAAGTGCCACTAACAAGGCTGTTTTAATGTTAGTATCTTATCTGTCGTTGCATTTAATGGCTCAAAGGGGCTTTCTGTCAAAGCTATCATAAGCTGTCATAAGTACATGTGGGGTTTCCCTAGCAACCAGGCAACCCTCACATGTACTTAAGCTGGCTAACAGATGTAAATCATTCAGCTGCGGCAATAAAAACTAAATCTCCGAGAACTAAAAAATACTTGGAGGACCCTTGAGCATGCTCGAGAAATCTCAAGTATCGAGTATATTCGCTCACCACTAATTGCTAGGAGTTCCCAATCGTTTGAGGATAGATTTTTTCCTCCTGAGCCCAGGGATCCTGGATCCACAGTGTGTCTAGGTGAGCTCCCCACCCCCAAGGACTGGCGTCCGTTGTGACTACTTTGGAGGCTGTGCATGTCCAGGGGACTCCTCTCGGAGATGACTATCTGTAACCACCATCTGAGTGATTGGAGTATAGAGACCGGGAGGGTGAGCTTCTGCTCTAACTGCCCCTGCAGTTCCAGGTCGTTCAGCAGCACACACCATTGCAGTTCTCTTGCAAGGAACTGGGCCCCACTTTACTGCTGGTATGCAGGAGGTTAGGGACCCTAACACAGACATGGCTCTTCGTAAAGTCATTTCCGGCTTTTTTATTGTTGTTACAATTATTTGTTTGATTTTTTTCTTCTTTCTCCTCTGGGAGGCGACACTCCTGCGCCATCGAGTCCACAGTTATCCCCAAGAAATTCTGGACCATAGCTGGCTCCAGCTTGGATTTTTTGAGGTTCAGCTGCCAACCTAGCATCTGTAGTGTGTCTATCACTATTCTGACCTGCTCTTGACAGCGAGAAATTTTTTTTCCCACTATCAGGAAGTCGTCTAAATAAGGTATTATCAGAGTATCTTTCTCTCTGACCTCTGCAATCAATTTTGTAAATACTCGTGGGGCTATTGCTATCCCAAAGGGCAAAGCCCTGTACTGAAAGTGACGTAACTGAGACCCCATCTGAACAGCCACCCTGATAAACCTGCAATCTTGTTGTCTGATCGGAACGTGGTAATAAGCGTCCTTTAGGTCTAGGACTCACATGTAACACTGAGGATATAGGAGTTTCACTGTTGATCTTATCGTCTCCATTTTGAATTATTAGATACCTGTTGAGGCCTTTCAAATTTATGATTGTTCTCCAAGAATTGTCCGGTTTCTTTATAAGAAAAAGGGGGGACTAAAACCGTTCCATTCTTTCCTCTACCGGAACTTCTTCCAGGAGATGTTTGTCTAAGAGCGATATTACTTCTCCTTCCAGACTCTTTTGCTTCTCTTGTGATTTGGAGTCTGCATGTATCTTCTTGGAGGCCAGTGGTGGAACTTTTTTTTTTTTATTCAAATAAATTTTTATTAAGAATAACAAGATAAATGATATGTTACATTCTTATTTTCAATACAAAGCTTTTTTCCCCCCACTTCAAACATTCCCCTTCAATCCCACCACCCCCCAACCCCACCCAACAAAGCAGCTCACCTTGGTTAGCACTTCCATCATTAGACCAATATACTATCTAATCCCTCGGCCAATAATATAAGCCACATTTAACATTACCATTAATTAGGAACCTTAATTAACTCTCCCTCTATAATACCCCTATCCCATAGCAATCCACGGAGACCACATTTTATTGAACATTTCGATTTTCCCTCTTTTTTTTTTATAAAACCCCTTTTCCAGTGTCAGGCCCTGCTTCACATACTGGAGGAACTCTCCTCTTGACGGCGGTTCTTCCCTAATCCAATTTCGAGCTATTACCTTCCTAGCCATGTATAACAATCTGGCAATAGCTATCTTCAGGTTATTATCCACTCCAATCTCATCCACACATCCCAACAAGCACACTATAGGATCCCTTGGCACCTTACATCCATACGCACCTTCCATACGACTCAAAACTACCACCCAAAAAGCAGCCAGTCTCGGACACGTCCACATCATATGGAGTATATCAGCATCTGCAGTTTTACACCTCGGGCATTCAGAATCATCACGCAAACCAGCCTTATATAGCACCATCGGTGACTTATAAACCCTGTGTATCACATAGAGCTGTGACAGTCTATACGGTTCGCTCAGTGACAATCGTGGGACCCATTCTAGCACCGACTCCCAAGTCTCATTCTCCATTGGACCCAGATCCCTCTCCCACTTAGCTCTCGCCATTATTGGAAACCCCAATAGGAAAGTGTGCAACAGATCTTTATACAAAGTAGATATGACCCCCCCAGTAGTCCCTTCATTACACACATACTCCAGTACTACATCCCTCTGAATTCCAATACCTCCGTTTCTACTCTGAGCTCCAAAAGCATGCCTCATCCGCAAATACTGAAATTCCCCCACAGTCCCAAGACCAAATTCCGCCTGTAATTGGGAAAATGATTTCAATTCACCTCGCTCAATTATTTGATACACGTATTGAATCCCTTTGACTTGCCATTCTGTCAGTACCCCCAGTGCCTCAAACTCCTGTAAGTTGCTGTTATGCCATAGCGGTGAGAATCTAGTCAAATCCGTGACCCCCCGTATATGTCTCAGCCTACCCCACAGCCTGCGTATCAACAACACAGTCGGGTATAATTTCCCCAGAGCCCCCAGGGATCCATCCTCCAAACATTGTACCACTGGCCTTCTTTTTGTCACCACTTCCATCAGCCGCTGTACCGCCCCAGATGACCCTTCATGCGCCCAGCCTTTTAAATGCTGACTCTGGGCTGCAAGAAAATATATTTCAGGGTTAGGCAGTGCCAGTCCCCCATCTGAAGTGTCTCCAGTTTGATACGCGGATGCTGTCTCCCCCATATCAAATTCCTGAACAGAGAGTTAATCTGTCTAAATCTCCCGCGTGGTATCCAAACTGGCGCATTATGAAGAATATACAGTATTTTTGGCATCAAAATCATTTTAATAAGATTCACCCTACCTACCACAGATAAATGCAGTTTAAGCCAAGCATCCGCTTTCGCTTTAAGAACACCTAAGATTGGAGTCAGATTTCTATATATATAGTCAGTAACAGGCATAGATACCCATATTCCAAGGTACTTAAATTGGCTAGTCACCTCCAGTCGCCCATCCTCCAGTGGCTCCCCACCATCATCATCCACCTTAAACAAGACAGACTTACTCCAGTTTATCCTCAGTCCCGACACCGATCCGAAACGCTCAATAATCCCAATGGCTCCCTCCAAGGACGTACCCGGGTCAGCCAGAAATAGCAGAATGTCATCCGCATACAACGCCACCCTTTCTTCAATCATCCCATATTTAAACCCAGTCACCTCATCAGACCGTCGAATCTTAGCAGCCAGTGGTTCCACAGCCAGAGCAAACAAAAGAGGAGAGAGCGGACACCCATGTCTCGTCCCTCTAGCCAGTTGTATGGTCCGTGATAACTCCCCATTTACCCTAACCCTAGCCATCGGCATCGAGTACATCAGTCGAATCCAGGATATGAACTGCGGTCCAAACCCCATACTCCGGAGCACCTGCCAGAGATATCCCCACTCCACACTATCGAACGCCTTATGAGCGTCTAAAGATGCAATAACTCTCTGGCTACAGTTGTCGGATCTGAGTTGCAAATTCATATACAGCCTTCGTAAGTTGATCGCAGTGGACCGATCAGGCATAAAGCCGGACTGGTCTGAGTGCACCAGGCCGGAAATAACACTTGTCAACCTCATTGCCAACACCTTAGCCAGAAGTTTAACGTCTGTAGTAAGCAAGGAGATTGGCCGATATGAATCCGGCTGTGTCGGGTTCTTCCCCTCCTTAGGAATCACCACTATTATGGCCTCCCGCATAGATGCCGGTAGACGACCGCCACTCCTAGCCTCCTCCAGAAGTACCCTTAATTTAGGGATGAGCACTTCCCCAAAGTTTTTATAAATTTCAGCAGGAAATCCATCTACGCCAGGTGCCTTCCCATTAGCCATAGACTGCAGTGCCCGACCCAACTCCTCCTCCGTGATGGGAGCTTCCAAATCTT